>NW_006408808.1:2756956-2760595 GCF_000296735.1 Chrysochloris asiatica | reverse complement strand
AGGCTGTAAATCTTTACGGGAGTAGAAAGCCTCATCTTTCTCCCGCGGAGCGGCTGGTAGTTTCGAACCGCTGACCTTAAGGTTCGCAGCCCGAGTCATAACCACTACGCTATCAAAGCTCCACACTAGTGCTACTTTAATAAAAGATACCAGTAATTAGATGGATGACTTTCAAGAACAGGAATTCATTGTTCCACAGTTTTGGAGGCTAGAAGTTCAAATTAGGTATCGGCTCTTGGAAAGTGCCCTTCTTTGTCACTAGCCCCAGGCACTCCATGGCTACTTCACATGATCTCTCTTCTCTCCCTGTGTGTGCCTTGTCTTTATTCTCAGAAGGGATTACATTTAGGGCCCACATTTGTTTAAAAAACAAAAATAGGTTCATATTTACAGATCTAGGTGTTAGAATTTCAGCATGATTTTTGGTGGGAACTATAGTAGTTCAGTCTTTAACAAGCACTCTGGGGCATGCTTGTCTGAAACATGTTAAGATACTCTGGCTATACGAAAACCAAAGTTTTAAAAATCTGAATTTGCTATATCAAAATGTATTCCAAAAAAGTACATGTGTATGTGTGAGAAAGAGAGAGAGAGACTCCTGATTTATACTTTACCTCCAAGTGGTTATCTTAATGGTTGAGAATGTAGAGATATGCAAAGGAGGGCTTCAGAGAATGTTCATGGAAAATTCCATTATCTTTTATTGTGTTTTTCCATAAACTTTGAAACCCCCCTTCATTATGTCTCTTAATAGTTAAGAAGTTAAAAGAATTGGGAGCTCGAAATTCCACTTTGTTGACATCTGTTAACTCTTTATGTGAGGTTACTTACATTCAGGTTAAGAAATGCAGCAAGCAGATTATCTCCATAAATGTTGAAATCCTTGGAAATCTTGTCTAATCTCAGATTCATTATTCTAGTTGATGGAATAACTACCTTTCAGATTTTTGTTCTGTCATCCAAAGTCCTTGCTATTCCTTTTGCAGTTTTGTCACCTGTCTGTGTCTCTGTCCTATTCACAGATTTTACAGACCTTCATATAGCACATATACCCTTATTTACCTGGATTATTTAGCTAAATTGTAAGAGTTAAGTTCTTGTAAAGATGTTTGTTGTTAAGTTCTGTGAAGTTGGTTGCAGCTCATAGTGACCCTGTATAGGGTTTCTGAGAAGCAGCTGCTAGGTTAGAACTATTGACCTTGCAGTTAGCAGTCCAGCATTTATTCTGTAGTGCCACAAAAGATGTTCAACTTGGATATATATATATATGTTGCTCACACACACACACACACACACACACACACACACACGGAGCTCTGGTAGAATCGGACTGTTAACCGCAAGGTCAGCAGTTCGAAACTGTCAGCTGTTCCGTGGGAGAAAGATGAGGCTTTCTGCTCCCTTAAAGATTTACAGCCTTATAAACCCTGTACAGGGTCGCTGTGAGTTGGAACCAACTCCACTGCACATAACAACAACATACACACATACATGCATACATACATACATGGACTGGTTAAGTGGCTTATACATGGACTGATCATTTTCCCTTCCTACTATGGCTGAAACTGTGTGAATAGTCAGTTCTTACAGTGCCGCAATACGAAGTAATCAAAGATGATGCTGGTCAAATATTTTCATAACTTGTTTCTATTGATTAATTTTTGTGTTTTGTTTTTTAACTTTCTCAAGACACTTTCAAATTTAAGATAAAGATGGTGTTAAGGAAAAGAAAAAAAACAAAAAGCTTTGTTCTGTTTGCCTAAATAAAACAGATGGGTTTGTCTTTTTACTTCATTCTTATCTTCACTTCAGTTAATAACTTAGAGATAATCATTGGACTGCTAAATGAAAGGTTGGAGGTTCAAACCCACCAGTGGCTCCATGGAAACGCTGTGCAGGAACTGACTTGACAGTAGTTAACATCAACAAACACAGAAGTAGGGGCCACAACTACCATTCAGCTTCAGCAATTGTCATATTGGCATGTTTCTTTCTGTTTACAAATACTGTATAAAGGCTTGTGTTTTTTTCAGTTATGAACTGTGTTTGTATAAAAGTGGATTCTAGGCAAAAAGTTGTTTCAATATCATTAGTCATCAGGGCATTGGAAATTAAAAGCCATGTGGCGATACCAGTTACACCATTTGAACGGCTTAAATTAAAGAGGATGACAGTAACAAGTGTTGAGGATTTGTGGCAATTGAAACTCATTTCGTTGTTGATGGGAATATAAAATAATACAATCATAAGAAAGTTTGGCAGTGTCTTAAAAAGTTAAATATGCATTCACTTTAAAGTTGAAGATACACGTGCCGTAGGTATTTAACAAAAGAGAAATGAAAACATATGTCCACATCAACATTATACGTGAGTATTTCTAGCAGCAGATGTCCATCAACGGGACAGTAGCTAAACAGAATACCAATAGTGTGGCTGAGTCTCTGAAGAGAAAGTAGCCGTAAAGAAAAAAGAGTGTATGCCATAAATTTCTGTTGATGTGAAACTATAGGAAAGACAGATCTAATCCATATTGACAGACTACAGATAGTGACCACCTGGGGCTGCCATGAGGATTGTCACTTATTACATTACTGTGTACATTAAAAAACAACAACTATGAAATGATACATGATAGGATGAATGTAAAGCTAATATTCTCCCATGTAAATTATCACATACAGGGGGAGAAAAAACCTTTGAACGGTACATTTGAAATAGCTGAATTTTGTTGTATATAAATTATACTGCATTAAAATTTATCTTAGGCAAAAATTGGCCACATCAGCAAAGTTTATCACCTGTTGTTCTTCCTAGCCCTCATTTTGGGAGTAGGGGGGAAGAGAGTAAGGAGTTGGGCTAGCAGGTGGTTAGTTACTCATCCATTGGCAAACCAGGTATGCCACTAGTTCTCTCAGAGCTGCTAAGAGGACCAGCTAAAGTCAGAGGAGTAATTTCTTTGTTGCTTTCTTCCCCAACAGGCTGTCTGGTCTGTTTTGGAATATACACTCATTCGGTCTTGGCCGTTGAACCCTTAATCCTGACGTAATTTCTCTGGTTTCTTTGAGAGCCGCAAATGGTTTCTTTTTTTCCTACCCAGAATTCCAGAAACGTGTATTTTTGGTTTTAGACAATAATTGTCTAATGAATGGTAATAGATCATTATTCTTCATGACAGTCCTACTTTTGACCAGAAAATGTTTAATGATTAAGTATGTCTTTAGAACACACAATTGTACTGTTAGTAGAGTAATTCGATTAGTAATGGAACTTAGTTAAAACTCTGACACAATGTATACTCAGGGAATCCGGAGCCTTGATTAGTTAGAATAGTTGATTAGTTAGATCCCAGTTTTTGTTTATGGTTATGCTATCTGGAACACAAGACTAATTGGGATAGAATGTGATTTATTACTTTGTTTATAACTGATTTGAATGTTTTCATTCCTGCTATAGTTGGTCTGTGAGGAGCTCTGGTAGCATAGTGGAATATGAGGTGGGCTGCTGACTGCATAGCGGAGAAACATTGTCAGATATAGGACTGGAAGGTGGGAGGGCACTCAGAAAGCGATTGTGGAAAAAAATGCCTCCTCAAAGTAAGGTTGACCATAATGACATGAATACAGTTAAGCTCGGGGG
>NW_006408808.1:2735983-2754230 GCF_000296735.1 Chrysochloris asiatica | reverse complement strand
CGGTAGTGAGGTTGGCCCAGGATCGGACATTGTTTCGTTCTGCTGTGCATGGGGTTGCTATGAGTCGGTTCCGACTTGATGGCACCTGACAACAAGAACAACAGCTGACTGCAAGGTCAGCAGTTCGAATCTACCAGCCACTTGGAGGGAGAAAGAGACTTTCTGCTCCCATAAAGATTTACAGCCTCGGAAACCCTGTACAAGGTCACTGAGTCAGAACCGACTCCTTGGCACACCACCAAAACCATAGTTGGTCTTTATCGTTTTCTTTGAATGCAGTATTTAAGGAACTCTGGTAACGTAATGCTTATGAGTTGGGCTGCTAACTTCAAGGTTGGCAGTTCGAAACTACCATCCATTACCTGGTAGAAAGATGAGGTTTGCTGCTCCCATAAAGATTCACAGCCTTGGAAACCCCTGTGCAGAGTCACTATGAGTCAGAACCAACTCCAAGGCCCACCACCACCAGTGGACTCCTGGAGCCATGGTGTGGCATTGCGAACCAATTTTCTGGACTGAAAGTTCAGTTGGGATAGCAAGGTTGGTGGTTTAAGAATGCTTACCAGCTGCTCCTCAGAAACCCTATACAAGGTCACTGTGAGTTGGAATCTACCAGAAGGCAGTTAACAACAGTGGACTCCTGATGTGGTGCTGTAGGGTCAGCGCTAGGCTGTGAATTAGAACTGAGTTGATAGCAGTTGGCTTGATTTTTGGATAGCTGATCTTGTATGCTCTTCTTGGAATGCAGGTAGAGATTTCTAAACTTTCAAGGAGTAGTAGGGTAGTGAGCTATGCATTGGGCTTCTAACTACAAAGTTAACAGTTCGAGTCCACAAGCAGTTAGATGAGAGGAAGAAGAGTCTTCTGCACCTGTAAAGATTTACAGCCTTGGAAACCCTATAGAGGGTTGTGATGATACAGAATTGACTCCATGGCAGATAGCAACAGTAAGGACTCAAAGAAGGAACACAAGAGGCAATCCAAAGGAGTTTCTGATGGCCAAAGGTATAACCACCTGATCAGCAAAATAATGATACTACTGGATTTTAATCCATAGAATGAAAAGCCATACAGCATGACCCACTTGAGGACATAGGATCATTTTGGTGGTATTGTCAAAATACATTGTTGTTAAGTGCCGTCGAGTTGATTGTGACACATAGCAACCCTGTCTAGGGTTTCCTAGGAGCACCTGGTGAGCTTGAACCACCGACTTTGCAGTTCAAACAGCTTTGCAGTCTGGTGCATTAACCCACAGGGCCACTCGTGCTAATCAAGAGAAAACACCAGGCATTCCACAAAATAACTTGACTAGGGCTGAAAGTGTCAAGGCCATGACAGACAGGAAAGATTGGAGGAGACTAGAAATGAGAAATCACAGCAAAATGCAATGTGGGAACCGGAATTAGGGTCTGAAACAGAAGAGTGCCGTGTAAAAAAAATCTAGTTACTATTATATTAGTGTGTTGAAAGTTATGCTGCTTTTGAAAGGCGCCCTGGTAGCATAGTGGAATATGAAGTGTGCTGCTAACTACAAGGTCAACAGCTCGAATCTGCCAGCTTCTAGGAGGGAGAAAGGTAAGGCTTTCTGCTTCCATGATGATGTACAGCCTCGGAAACACTGTACAGGGTCGCTTTGAGTTGGAACCGACTCCATAGCATACCACTACTACAACCACTGCCTTTGACAATTAGCCCGCTGCCATCAAGTTGATTCCTATCCGTTGTGACCCTATATATAACAGTAGAGCTGCTTCCCAGAGCTTTCAAGACTGTAAGTCTTTATAGGAGCAGACAGCCACTCCTTTCTACTGTGAAGTGGCTGGTGCGGTTGAACCTTGGGGCTAGTGACCCAGTGCTTAATACCACTATTACAACAGGGTTCCTTGTAAAATATTAAAGGGAGTTGGGAGCTGGGTATATGGGAACTTTGTGCTTTTTAAAATACTTCCTTACTTCTGTAAGTTTAAAATTAGTTTAAAGTATTAAGTTTTTCAGAGTTCTGAAAAGGCATTGGGTGAAACTTCTTAACCAATCAGAATTTTCAGTACTTTTTTTGAAGAGTACTCATAAGCGATTTAACTTAAGAGGAACGAAAAAGTCCCTTTCAAGTGACATTTCAACGTCATTTATAGAGCATGTAGAGGCCTATCCTTTTTGGAAATTTGCACATGGAAATTAGGTTATTTTGATGCCAAAATGCGGATATTTAATTGAGAATAGAATGCCAGATGGAAACGTTGTTATCACAGTTGTTGCTGTTGAGTTGGCTTGGATTCATTCGTCACTCTGTATAGGGTTTCCAAGGAGAAACGGGTGGGTTTGAACTGGCAGTCCTGGTGTGGCGTTGTGGATTAATGAGCTGGATGCAAAGTCTTGTTGAACTGCAGTGTTGGTGGTTCAAGCTTACCAGCTGTTCATTGGAAATCCTATACAGGGTTGCTGTGGGTCCGAATTGACCGGACAGCACTTAGCAGCAACAGCCACCTTGTAGTTAGCAACCCAGTGCCTCCCCTACAGTGTCACACCAGGACTCCATTATTATTATTTTCTTGTTGGTGTTACCAAGTGCCTGTGAGTTGGTTCTTGTATAGGGTTCCCAAGGACCGACTGGTGGATTTGAACCGTTAACTCTGCAGTTCAAGCCATCGTTATGGTTCAAAGCATTATCCTGTAGCATGACACCAGGAGTCCCCATTATTGTTGTTGTTGTTACGTGCTGCCCAGTCAATTCTGATTCATAGAGACCCTGTGTAAGGTTTCTGAGGAACACCAGTTGTGTTTCGACTGTTGACCTTGTAGTTGGTACTCCAGTGCTGATCTTACAGTGTGCTACACTGGAAGTCCCAATTATTGTTGTTGTTAAGTATTGATAAGGCTGTGCCGCCCCATAGTGAACCCTGTATAGGGTTTTGGAGGAACAATGTGTTTCAAACTGTCTGCATTAACTTATAGCTTCCTAAACTATTAAGAAAATAAATTGGTTGGTTAAAGACATCCACTTGGGGTTTTCTGTTACAGAAACACTACATAACTTAAGATACTGCTGAAGACTTTTGTCCTGGTTCCTTACCCCTAGATACTTAAGCGCAGAACTGAAGAACAGAATGTAAACATCTACTTTTCTTTTTCAATAGTAAGCCTTTCTCTTGTTTTCCTCACGTTTAGTGGACTCATTTCATCTCCCTTTCTTTCCATAGATAAGGAAAGCCTGAGATTGATTGGTGGGCAATGTGGTTCAAGTTTGGTTTGAACTTTATCTGCTCTGACTTGTATTTAGTTTACTATTGGACCTTTTGACTTTCAGTTCCTACAGCCTCAAAAAGTTTGTTTGTGAAGAGTCAACAGAGTGCCTGCCCTCATAGAAAGCATAAGAAGCACCTTTTTTTTTGGCTTTGTTTTTTAATGTCTTCGTTTTTAAACTGGAAGGTGTCCTTACTCTGAAGTAGACATACATTTGTAGTCGTTCCCTGAGAACCTAGTGTGCACTAGGCTTTTGTTAGGTAGTGGTGGTATAAAAGATTAGTTATACAAAGTCCCAGAGGAGTTCGGTTATGAGGCCAAGAGATATGTAAGTTTAGTTTATAATACACTATTGAGCTACGTGTTGATATAGCATCTGCTATCTTTACACATTATACGGGGGATATGGTTTCAGCTAGCATTTACTGAGCTTTTCTTTCAGGAAACAAGTAATTATTTTGAAGCAAGTTATTAAGCGAAGTCAATACAGCCTCAAAGATGCTTATAATCTATCTAGTAAGGAGAGAAAGATAAATAGGGTGATATAAATTACCTAGTAAGGAGAGAAAGATAAATAGGGTTATATAAATTTAGAGTGGTGGAGACACATGCCTAGGTAGTTTGGAAACCCTCAAAATCAGAACATAGACTGTTATTTGATGGGAGAAATTTCAGTGTGCCTCGATTCTAGTATATATCAGCACCTTGGGGTGGTGAGTGTGGAGGAAATATGGCCTGACTTGTGAAGAACTGTGTATGTCCAATGACAGAGTTAAAATTTAGTTATGTAAGCAACAGAGTGACAGAGAAAGAGACAGTTACAATTGCCTTTCAGGACCATTTGGTGTCTTATCCTCATGTAGGGTACCTAGACGGAAGACCAAAAAGGACCAGACGTTGTGGAGAAACCTGTTTAGCTTCAAGAGTGGGAAAGAGGAAGGCATTGAAGAGGTAGATACAATAAAGAGGGTACAGCATATAGATTTGAGTCTTTTTGAGGTTAAAAGTGTTCTGAGGTCCTGTGGACATGTAAAGAATGAGGAGGAGGGTTTATACCAGAGTATCACCAGTAGAGTGTTCTGAACAGTCATAATAAATAGCTGATGCAGAAACAGCACCCAGGCTGCACATCATTTCACTACACTTATTAGCGACTCTGGTAGCGTAGTGGTTACGAATCGGGCTGTGAACCTTAAGGTCAGCGGTTCGAAACTACCAGCCGCTCCGCGGGAGAAAGATGAGGCTTTCTACTCCCGTAAGGATTTACACCCTCGGAAACCCTGTACAGGGTCGCTATGGGTCGGAACCGACTCGACGGCACTTAACAACAACAACAACATTAGCGACTCACAACCAACTGCGGCTACTCAGAAACCCCATAAAGGGTTGCTAGGAGTTGGAACCCACTCAACAGTACCAAACAAGAGATTTGCAAGAAAAGTAGTCACTGGGTAGGAAGGGCCTTCAAATTGTTTCTGACTCACAGTGACCCTGCACATAGCAGAACGAAACACTGTCCTGTACTATCTGTCTTATTTGATTGTTCCTGTACCACTTTCCTGACTTCTTCATTATTTTTCTCAACTGCATTGTATAGTGTTTTGATACCTTTTATAATCATTTTTAGGAATTCCTTCTCAGGCATTTCCAAAGCCTGCCCATCTTCAGTAGGGAGTGTAGGTCTACCTCCAGCTCGTTTGTCTCAGTCACTTTATCTCGTTTCTGGACATTTGCAGATATGGTCATCTGCTTCTGTTTTGAGGGCATCTTCAGGGGTTATCTGTGGCCTTAATACTTAGATGGGTTTGTATTTTGGTATTTTTTATGCTTTCTGATTGCCTCCAGGTAGATGTGATCAGGAAATGGGCTCCCTTTTTCACTCTTCGTTTTTAGAAATTTCAGCATGCCACTGTTGATCTTTTTTGTCGTAACTTTGGATTTAATTTCCTTTTTTGTCTGCCTGTCCCACTCCACAATCCCTTTTCAGGCCTTTATTTATAAACAGTTCAGTGCTGGCTGTGGCCATTTGGTTTTAAGTGTCAACTGTCTACTTTAACTTTCGAGGATATCTGTGTGCATGTGTAGGAGACCCCTCTGAGGGTGGGGCTGGGGTGTCCACTAGCTCAGGCACCCCTATAGTCACCAGAATGGAGGTCCGCAGACAGCAAGGAGCCAATGGACAGATACCAAAAGAAAAGAATGTCCACACCTTTGTTTCCGCAGTTCTGTCAGGGGTCGGTGGCTGCTCTGATCCTTCCCCTGCTTGGTCTCACCCAAGATGGCGGCTCTTGGAGCAGCTGAGCATCTTGAATTAGAAAGCAATGGATTTCTTGCTTCTCCTACAGGTTCCCCTACATGTAAGCCTTCCAACCTTCTAAATATTCCTTTATATGTGGTTCAGAGTTCTGGGGCCATCCCTTGAGCTTGCTTGGTCCTGTATTCTGTGTTGTTGCTGACGGAGCTCCTCACTGTACTTGCACCTCATCCGCCATCTTGTTTGTTCTCCTTATTTATCTGTTTTGATAAAAATATTTACCTCTACTCACATTAACTCTTGATCTCTTCTTCCCTTGCTTTTGACATTCTTTTGCCAACCTCCCTCTTGTTATATGCTACCTTCTGCTTCATGCTAGTTAACACATGTCTGCCTTCTAAACTGGGAGTTGCTCTCCATTCCCTCCCACCCTTTGTAGTCATCAGTGAATGTTTATTTTAGCATGAAAACCTTCTTTTTTTTTAAGTCTTATAATCATCTCATAGTCGAATATTTAACCTTTTGTGATTGAATAATTTCACTTAGCATAATGCCATCCAAGTTCACCCATGTTCTGAAGTGTTTTGCAGAGTCTTGGTGGTTCTTCTGTGTTGTGTGTATGTACTAAAGTTTATCCATTTTTCCCATGGACACTTGAAGGCTGTTTACCGCTTTTTGCTGTTGTGACTAGTGCTGCCGGGAACGTGGGTGTCCATCTTTTTCTGCTACTGCTCTTATTTCTTGAGGATGTGTATCAGGTAGATGGATTACTGGGTCATAGATGGCATTGCTATTGCCAACGTATAGAGGAAATACTATCCGTTTTCCACTGTGCCTGTACCATTTTACAGTCCCATCAGGAGTGTAGGAGGGTCCCACAGTCTCCACATCCTGACCAGCATTTGTTGTTTCCTTTGAACTTTATTTCCATTACTGAGGTGAGCTGGCGATTCAGGATTTGATTTGCATTTTCCTAATGGCTAATGGAATCCTAAGGAATCTGGTAGCATAGTGGTTACGAACGGGGCTGCGAACTGCAAGGTCAGCAGTTCGAAACTACCAGGTGTTCCGCAGGGGAGAAAGATGAGGCGTTGTGCTCCCGTAAAGATTTACAGCCTCGGAAACCCTGTACAGGGTCACTATGAGTCTGAATCGACTCCACAGCACATAACCACCACCACCAATGCAGTTCTGCTGCACCACAGGATAATGCACTGGAGCACACGGTCAGTTGGAATCACAAGGTAGCAAGTTCAAACCCACCAGCCGCTCCTTGGAAACCCTGTACAGGGTGACTGTGTGTAAGGAATTATTTCATCGGCATTTAATAACAGCAACAACAGTGGCTTATGATCACAAAAATTTTTTCAAGTGTTTGCTAACTACCTGAATGTTTTTGATTGGTGAAGTGTCTATTCATGTCCTCTTCCCATTTTAAAATTGTTTTATTTGTCTTTTTCTTGTTGACATATTAAAGGTTTCTATACAGTTTAGAGATTAGTCCCTTGTCTGATGTCATTAAAGTGCCATCAAGTCAGTTCTGTATTACAGAAAATCTTACCTAGAGTGTCCAAAAAGCCACTAGAGGGTTTGAACTGCCACCTTTTAGTAGTTTGCAGTTCATTGTTTATATGTCATTAGGAAACATTTTTTTTCCAGTCTGTGGGTTCTCTTTTTTTCTCTCTTTTGGTGAAATTTTTTGATGCACATAAGTTTGTAGTTTTAAGGGGACCCAGTCATCGTTAATGTGCTGGAATGCAAAGTCACTTTGAACTGCCAGGTTGGTGGTTCAAGCTCTCTAGTGGCTCCTTGGAAACCCATACAGTGTTTCTGTCGTTCAGAACCGACTCCATGGCACTTAACACCAGCAACAATATGGTACCTATTTGATAGCCTGGTGGCTCCATAGTCCAAGCACTGAAATTTGAACCACAAGGTCAGCAGTTCTAACTGCTCTACAGGAGAAAGAGATATAGCCTTGGTCAACTCTATACAGGGTTGTTCAGAGTTGGAACTGACTCAAGCACACTGAACTTAAGCCTGTTTTGTCTTCTGCTGTTGGTGTGTTTTCAGTCATGTTCGGTAGTGTATTTGTGAACAAGACTGTCTTCCCCATTTGCATCTAACGTAGGTTCCACCTTTAACATGTTTTGCTGTATTTTCATTAAGCACCTAATAGGTTTTTGTTTTGTATTGTATTAAATGTTAGAGATGAAGGAAACTTTAAACATTTGTTTAGTTCAGTCAAACCTTTTAGTTTTGCATATGAGACCTGAAGAAGAGGGCAAGTGATTATAAAGTGTTAGTTTGACCTTTTATATTTTTTTTTTTCAAGGATCCCTGGTGGTGCACTGGTCAAGTATCACAGGATCAGTAGTTTGAATACACCAGCTGTTCCATGCTTGAAAGATGAGGCAGTCTACTTCTGTAAAAATGTACTGCCTTGGAAACACTATGGGCACTATTTGACTCTGGCCTGTGAAGTTGCTTTGAGTCAGAATCAACTCAGTGGCAGTAGAGTCATAGCTTCTTTCTTCTTTTGGTTTATGAAGAATAACTATTCTGTGTTTTTCAGTTGTCCAGTTTTGTGACATGAACTGTAATTTCAGATTAGTAGATGCCTTTTAAATGGCATCTTTGACAGCTACAAAGTAAATTTCAGAGCAGACAGAACTGTTTTAGTATGATGTATCTTGGAGAGAAAGACTTACTTCATCAAGTTTATTTGTATTGTATCTGAAAATACGAATTGTTTAGAGATTTTTAATTTCTGTGATATGTTTGACATTTTCTTAAGGGAATTTTGTGTATCTTTGAGGGAGAAAGAGATCATGTCCAATTCAGTAAGAAACCAAGATAGTAAACCAGTGTTCAGTTATTAAGCCACCAAGGACTCCTTTAAGACCCTTAAGGACCCCCTAGTGACTTGTTTCTAGTATATGAGCCAAAGGATTACAAGAAAGAAGAAAGACATATTTAGTAAGGAAGAGAGCCGTGAAAGATTGTTGTTGTTGTTGTTTAGTGCCGTCGAGTCGGTTCCGACCCATAGCGACCCTGTACAGGGTTTCCGAGGCTGTAAATCTTTACGGGAGCAGAACGCCTCATCTTTCTCCCGTGGAGCGGCTGGTAGTTTCGAACTGTTGGCCTTAAGGTTCGCAGCCCGATTCGTAACCACTACGCTACCAGAGCTCCTTGAAAGATAATACGTATAAAATAAGAGGAAATTAATAGCCAGCAATGTATATTCCTAGCAAAGTAAAACATGTAACTGTGGCTGGCTTCAGTGACGGTCACAAGGTTATACATGTTGCTTTTTTACTCTGGTATAGCTCTGCCTGGTGTGGCAAGTGTGGTGGTGGTGGTGTTGAGTGCCGTTGAGTTGATTCCAACACATAGCAACCCTGTACAGGGTTTCCACGGAGCAGCTGGTACGCTAGAAGCACCAACCTTGCAGTTCAAACGGCTTTGCAGTCTGGCGCATTAACCCACAGCGCCACCCCAGGACTCCTCTTGCAAGTGTGTAGCTTGGGGAAAACGTTGAGTATTAATCATTCCATGGCAGCGCTACTTAGGTCTGGGCAACGCTCACAAAGCTAACGGGCACCTTGTCACCGGGGATAACAGCAAGGTCTTACGTTTCCTGCATCACAGAAGACTTAAATTCGAGCGGTCATATGCCTTCATCCTCCCATAGCTGGACAGGTGAATTTATTGTGTCCAGTAGTCTGTTAATTGGTTCTTTTAAAACAGTGACAGAAAATGTTTACTCTTGGGAATTTACTTCTAAACTTCATAATCTGCCATATTTTCTCATTTGTTATTACTGCTCATTTGGCTAGATGACCACATTGCTGGTTCTTAGTTATATTGCGCTCTCACTCTGCAACAGATGTAATGTTAAGTGCCATGGAGTTGGTTCCAGCTCATAGCCATCCTAGATAGGGTTTCTGAGGAGCAGCTGCTGATTTTGAGCCACTGATCTTGCAGTTCAAACTGACTTTGTGGTCAGTTGCCTATCCTGTGGCGCCATACCAGGATTCTATTACAGTAAATGTCATAGGGTACCAGAAATTTTTAAGAGATAAACAATACCGACTAACATGGTATGTTTTTGTTGTTTCCAAGTGTGTTCAAGTTGTTTCCAACTCATAGCAGCCCTGTATAGGGTTTCCATGGAGCATTTGGTGAGTTTGAACCCCCAACCTTGCAGTTAGCAGTTAAGTACTCATTCTGCAGTGTCACCCCAGGCATCTAGACTAATAGTCTGGGGATTCTGGTTCATTTTATCTTCGTTTTTTTAAAGTGAGACTGTTAGTGGCTGTCCAGCTTACCCTTTAGAACTGTTAATAAGGATACAGTGAAATAAAACTTGTTTAAAAATAAGTATAGGAGAAGAAAAGGAGCTCTAAAACTAGCCTCTTTACTTTAAATTGGTTTGTAAATCACTTACTATATAGTTGAGATTATACACAATTACCTTTTTTACATATGCAGATCAGTGACAGTGGAAACATTCTTCCAGTTGTACACCCTTTCCTGAGCTGTTTCACATCAACTCCTAAGTTTCCTGTCTAATCTTTAATAAGAGTAATATTCAAGGCAGATCTTCCTCACTATTTACTCTTGTTCAGTTTTAAGGTGACTTCCGGGATATTATCAGTTTAAGGTTTAAAGATGATCTTAAGGCAATAGTTTCAAGTGTTAGTTGAGACTGTTCTAGAAATGCCGGGTTTTGTGAGATTTTTGAGATTCTGTTCTGTGTTTCCACCTTTAGATCAGGATTCTTTTGTCCAGTTCTGGTCTCTTGGCATTTGTTCTTATAGACAGTTTAGCTTCACATTCCATTTCTTTATACTATTCTGGAAAGCTTCCTTTGTTCCTCCAGGTAAATAGGGACCTCTTGCAACTCTAAACACTTAGGGAACTCTTGAACTCATAGCAACCCTATATAGGGTTTCTGAGGAGAGTGGTGGCGGGCTTGAACCACCTACCTTGTGGTTTGATGATCCTTTAGTACCACACCAGGAGATAGAATTGTTGTGAAGGGCTGTCAAGTCCATTCCAACCCATAGCAAACCTGCATAGGGTTTCCAAGGAGCCCAGGTGAGCCCGACTTGCCATTGTTGCTATTCAATCCACAGTTGGGCGCATTACCTACAGTGGCACACCAAACCCCAAGGAGAATAGAATAGAAGCATTAAATACTATATTACGCTGATTAACTGAGAAGTCCTTGGACAACCCACCCTAGTTAACCTTTGACCCAAGAAACCGAGTTCTATAAGATGTTTTGTTGTCACTTTAAATCTGTTTTATGAGTTTCTAGAATTTTTTTTTTTTAATGATCTTGTATTGCCTTTAAGGCAGCTTCCTGATCATAAATGTTAGAACTGGAGTCTTGACTCTTTTCTGTGCTCAGCATTTCTGCTTTGTCTTCGTTCTTTAAAAATACAATGAATCAGAAATTTAAAACAAGTTGTCCTTTTAGGGTCTCTTCTCTGTTGTTTTTGCTTCCAGCTCATAGCGACCCTTATAGGGTTTCTGAGGCTTTAAATCTTCACCTTGTACATTTATCAAAAATAATTTTTCACTTATGGATAGTGATAAATATCAGCTAAGATTCATTCCAGGGCATGTTCCAAATGCAGTGGTGGAAAGCGAAAGCGACAACGATCTTTCCAGCTGCTCTTGCCTTTTTCTCTTCTCTTAACGATAACCAGCTTCTTGCCTGAATGAAACGTGTGTGGCATCTTTCTCTCCCCCTTTCTTCTCTTTCTCACATATTATATACATTTATTGTTGTTGTTATGTGCCATTGGTTCTGACTCACAGTGACCCTGTATAAGATTTTGAGGGAGCAGCTAATGAGTTTGAACTGCCAGCCTTGTGGTTCAAACCAACCATGCAGTCCAGTACTTTATCCACAACACCATACCAGGACTCTTATATACATAATGCTTGAGGTGGTGATGTGCTGTGGAGTTGGTACCAAGTCATAGCAACCCTGCGTAGGTTTTCTGAGGATGTAAATCTTTATGGGAGAAGAAAGTCTCATCTTTCTCCTCTGGCTGGTAATTTCGAACTGCTGACATTGAGGTTAGCAGTCCGTCTTGTAACCACTATGCTACCAGACAGAGCTTCCTCTGTATACATACACACACCCCACAAATAAATCTGGGCTTGTCAAGGGCGTGAAGATACTTTCATAGTAGGGATCCATGGAAAGAGTCCAGAGAAAGGAAGATTAAAATCCCAGCTCATCCATTGCTAACCAGGGGCAAGGTTCTCTTTCTGCCTCTCAGTATTCCTTATTTGTAACATAGAGTCAATAATTCCTCTTCAGAAGATGAGGTACTCAGTCTGACTTCCTGGTATGCCTGTTTTGTGGCTGTGAAACCGTTCTGCCTCTCTTGCTTTTAGGCGCAATTGGTAATTCCTAACCTGAAGAAACTGGTCAACTTCTCAGAAGTGTGTACGTGTTCTCTCAGTGAAGACTGGACAATCATATTTGTACACATGACAGGAAGAGTATTCATCTAGAAAAAAGAGGAGACAGATGGCAAAAGCTTCCACAATAGTTAGGACATGGTGGCAGCATTAATGTGGGAGGTTTCACATTCTAGTTTTATTTACCTCCTCCCCCTCAGGTGGATTTCCATAACTTTCCCCCACCCCAGTGGGGTAGCTAGTTGGAAAAAAGTTGTAGTCATTGTGAAGTCATGTAAACCTATTTGTTGTTGGAGGTTTATTTTGGTGGAGGATGGGTTGTGGGATGATTAAAGAGTTAAGTTGCTCCTTGTAGAGATATATATGAAATAGAGGATGCCCAGCAGTGCTTTTGAAACCGCACAGGTGCTTTTGGCAGATGATCCTGTTGATCTTGGTGTAATAATTGGGTCCCAGACACCCGTTTTCATCTGTGCACTTGCTTCACCATTGTAGTGAGCATTTCTTTGCTTGGGAATGAGCACAGGTGGCATGCCCACTACTTGGCACACACAGTGCATATAGTAGAAGGAGTTACCCATTGTACGTGTAGCTTTTGTTCTGTACATAGTTGTGTAGCAAGTATATTTGTCAAAATGATGGTGAGAATGAGTCCCGGTGGCAAAAACATTCAGATGCTATGTAGAAAGCCTTGCAAGCCAGCCTTGGTAAGACAGTGGTCAGTCTGGATAAGCAAACTCTTTCAGGTAACTAAGGCAATTTGAGAGATGCAAGTAGCTTTCTTTTCCCTTAGGTCCTGTCAGTCATTTAACCAGATGCCACCCCTCATCTTTACAATTGTTGGCATTCTTCTCTGGTTTCTCATCCCAGAATTCTGCCAGTAGCTTCCCCCCTCCACCCCAGTTTTAGCACACAGTCCTGTCTCCTACATCCTTGGGAATGCAGGAGACTGTATGTAAGAGAACCTCATGAAGATGATAATTTGTCTCTACCTAGCATCTCTTGCTTAACATCCCTTGTCCTAGGACTTGTTGATTGTGTTCTTTGTCTCTTGCCTATCCTAAGTGTATGTCACAATTCAAGACTCTCTATTCTCTAGAAATTCTCCTCAAATTGTCTCCTCAGATAATGACCAAGCCATCCCTTAAATTCAGCTCATGGTTCTCGAAAAGGAGTTTTTGTTTGCTTCTGTTACACCTCTTGGTAGCCCAAATCACATGTGATCATCTCCCCTAAAAGTCAGAAATAAAGGCCTCATCACCAAGTCCTGGGTCCTTTTCTCATTCTCCATCCTACTTGGTCTTTCTCTGCCATGTTCACTTGTTCATCCAGTAAATTCGAGTACCTGGCCCTGTGCTGAATTGTGTGGTGAAGGAGCTCTGGTAGCGTACTGGTTACATATTGGACTGCAGCAGTTCGAAACTACCAGCTGTTCTGCGGGAGAAAGATGAGGGTTTCTGCTCCCATAAAGATTTATAGCCTCAGGAAACCCTGTACAGGGTCACTGTGAGTCGGAACTGACTCCACAGCACATAACAGGTGATTAAAATGTGGTCTTTGCCATCAGAGTGAGAGGGGCCAGTGATTCGGGTGTGTTCTCTCTGGGCTGGATGTGAGAAACGTCGTCTATACTGAGAAACCCTCAAGTGATCAAATCTGTACTCATTTTAGCGAGAGTGAGGTTTTCTTTATTCGATTTTGCAAAACCAGGCACCCAGCTCCATAGACATGGGCAGACGCACCACATGACCCTCCACAAACAGTTTTTATTCTTGTCCCCCCAAAAGCCCCTCCTTCAGTTCCAGTTCCATATACAATTCCATGTTACATTCCATTTTTCCTCCCCTCATAGAAGCCAAAATGGCTTGCCTAAGATCTTAATGGCTGTATTTGTATTTAAATTTCCTAGTCCCAGAAAAGCCTGCTTAAATCATCTGTCTGCCAGGTCTTGCAATCTCCTGAATTTCTCACAAATCCTCTTCTTTCCTATTTACACTTAGTGGTCTCATCTTCATTTTCATCTTAAATCCTCATAAAGTATATCATTTCTGGGAGTCCATAAGAGTACAGCTAACTGTGCATATATTAGATTGCATCATACTTAGTCTGACATAATATAACTAAACACGTACAACCGAAAATGCACTGGCTGGCTCCATTGTCTCCTTATATATCACAAATGAACAAATCATAAATATTTGATGCACACATAAATGTCCAAAAGTCAATCTCCAGCCTGTAGGTACACCGCCTCATTCAGTCCATGGGTCTAGAGACCATAGCTGCTCCATGTCACCACTTCTGTCACCATCTCTGCTGTCGCTGCTTGTTCAGGCAGGGTTCCCAAGTTCCACTCGTGCTGGGATTGTCCATTCCTGAAATGAAAAATAACTATTCCCTTCTTTTAGTTAGGTATCTTCTACAATTAACAATTCTGACCATCACAACTAATACTACAATTGAAATAAACATTATTCCTTACCTCCTTTCACCAGACACATCTGGAAAACAGCAAAACTAGTCAGTGGGGACTTTCCCTTGACCACCCCTCATTATAAAGCCAAGCACACCCATGAAAATATGTCAAGTCACTCAATATATTGCAACTGTTGTAGAGGGTGGGTTTCCGAGGCTGTATACTTTTACAGGAGCAGAAAGCCTCATCTTTCTCCCGTGGAACAGCTGGTAGTTTCGAACTGCTGACTTTGCCAGATTTGTAACCACAGAAGCCTTTTTAAACTCAGAAATCTTCAACAATTCTGGGTGGACGTGCATATCTTTTCAAATGCAAATATCTCAACGGGTTCTGGCTCAAGATACCACCTTAAAGTTCTAATGAAGCCAGTCAAGTATAGGCCCAAAGGCCAGTTTACAAACTTTCTGTAATCATAATTCCCAATATTCCTATTAAACATTTTACAATATTTTACTTTACAGAAATAAGCAGAAGAAGCCAATATCCATAAGGTAATCAAACACATTAACCTTTTAAAAACACAACTTCCATTCATCCTGGACTCTGGTAGTGTAGTGGTTACAAATAGGGCTGCGAACCTTAAGGTCAGCAGTTTGAAACTACCAACTGTTCCACGGGAGAAAGATGAGGCGTTCTACTCCCGTAAAGATTTACAGCCTCGGAAACCCTGTATAGCGCATATCACCACCCTGGACTAACCCCATTTACATGCATATGACTTTGGGCCTCTAACCAGGTGGATTCCAGTTAAGCCCTAACCTTAGAAGCTGCCCCCCCTTTCAGCTTAAACATCTTATCTCATCCCCCTGCTCTTTCTCCTACAACCCCCTCTTCCCCCTTACCTTTGGTTTTTTGGTTTTTTGTTTTTAGATCTGGAGCCATTGCAGTGAATCCCACTCACAGCACCAAATGCTGATTTCCTCTGAATCTGCACTAGGCTTCAAACTCAGGGCATGACAGAACATCTGTTTAAATTCCACCTACCAATAGGAGAAGAGTGAAGGTTGAGGCAGCTATATTTTTCCACTTTGTAAACCACCCTTCTAAGCAGTCAGTAATTCCATCGTTTGCAGCCCATTCATTAGCTGTGATGCTGACCTTTGGGCTACTTTCATCAGGAGCTGTAGTGTTAGGGGTCCCACATTTGGCTCCCAATATTACACGGACACACCTCCCTTTTTGGCTAGCCATCTGGCTAGTGGCTAGCTCCCCCTTGTAGGGCATCTCTGGTATCATTTATGAATCTATGGATCAAGAGATCCAGGGAGAGATCTCTGGGCTCGAGATTTCGCATGTTGCTCAGGTTTCTTTTGGAACAGTAGGTGAAAGGAATGGCCAGCTGGACCAGTGCGCATGTCCCAGTCCAATGGAACCGCAGCAAATCTCAGACAATCCCTTTTCCACAACACTCTGAGGGCCAAATAGGACACTGCTAGGTTCACCGGTGAGGTGACATTTTAGACATGGGTGTAAGTTGTCAATTCTCCTACCAGCACTTTGAACTCTGTTCCCTGCCTTTAAAGATAAAAAGAGTGATTCATCATCCCTATTGAGATAGAAGGAATTGTCTTTGACAAGCCCTTACAAGTTTCATTTCCCCAAGTGTCCTGGTCTTCGTAGTACATGTCCATAACCCAACCAAGGGAAAAGGGAATTAGCCTTGCGCCTGTGGTTTTTCAGCTGCACAAACTTGACAGTGACTTTTAATCCATTAGGCTTTCTGCTCCCGCCAAGATTTACCTCCTCGGAAAACTGGTTCAGGGTCGCTGTGGGTCGAAACCGACTTGGTGGCACTAAACACCACCACCACCACCCAAGTGTTTACACTCCTATATTCTGTTTCTACTTGGTCTAATGTTTGTCTTCAGTCTTTTACTTCAATCACTTCTCTACTCTTTCAGGGTCATTTTAAAAGATTTCCTTAGGTGGGATAACAGGAAAAGGCCTGGGTTTGGTGCTGCAGTCAGGGAATAGATGAATTGGAATATAAATAGACTCACAGGATCCCATCTAGGGATGTGGGCATCCATTCCATAGACCTGGATTTCTACTCTTGGCTCCATATAATTGAGATAAGCACTGGGCCCTCCAATTTCCATAGGATGAAACTTGGCAAACACCTAATTTGATGATTTGAGGGAAAGATGCCATAGTTACGTCTACTATCAACATTATTGGCTGGTCCTAGGCAAAAGCCCTTTGCACCTCCCCCATGGTATTGATATGTTTTAGCCATATTAGCTTCCAAACCTACCCCATCTTGTCAGGGACAGGTTAGAACCCCTGGGTTGTTGTTGCTGTTAAGTGCCATGGAGTCAGATCCGACCCATAGCGACCCTATACAGGGTTTCTGAGGAGTGACTGGTGAGCTTGAACCTCCGACCTTGCAGTTCAAACGGCTTTGCATTCTGCCACATTAACCCACAGCGCCACACCAGGACTCTTGGGCCCTAGGCCCCTCTTATTCTGGTTTCATATCCACTCCTTTACCCTGAGTCCCCTCCTACTAAACAGGGATTAAGGAAGGGGGAGGGACAGCTCTAGTCCAACAAGAATAGTTAACACTGAAAAGAACAGCCTGGGGACAAAGAAAAAGCTATCAAGACCTGAAACCCTAATAGAAGGAATTGGCCCTAGGCACACAACCCATGAAGAAAGCACTGCATTTCCAATAAGCTTGCGCCCCTTTACTAAAAATTGATAAATATTCAAAATACCAGTCCTCCTAATCAATACGTATTAGCCCACTGTTAACAGGAAGAGACCCCCATACCTATATAAGCCCCAGTGCACCCCAATCCCAAAGGGTCTTCTCCACTTGGAAGACAGACCTGCTTCTCTCTTTGAAGTGTACTCTCAATTTAATCTATGCCCCCAATTCTACCCGGTCTCCTGAGAAGTGGCGACTTGGTGGGACTAATTCTTTAGACCCTAGAGAGCGAGAGGGACCAGGGAAAACTTGACAATCTGGCAGTAGCAGTATGGCAAGGCACCCTCTCAGGCTCTTGTCAAGGTCACTTTGAGGAGCTCTCTGGGCAAGGGATCTGTTTCCCACCAGTAACTACTTTTCCCTTAGGGAATGACCGTCTTCACCTTCACTGGTCCCTTTACTTGAGTATAATGAGTCCACTCCTGTTCCACGGTCTAAACAGCTGTCTTGTTGGTCAGCCACACCTGGTAAGGGCCCTTTCATTCCGGCTGGAGTCTGTTCTCTTTTCAGGTCTAGATCAGCTCCAAGTCTCCCAGTCAGAAGTGATGAACGGTGAATTCGAAGGAATGGGTTTGGACCAAAGAGTCCTTTTAACTTGAAGGTTAGCAGAGCAGAAAGGGCCAGCACATTGTTTCTCAGGAATCCCATGTAGGGGATGGCTATGGTATGGCACCCCTTTAGCACTGAACGCCGTTTGACCCTTCAATTTTCTAATTTTGAGAGGATTAACAAAAAATTCAGGGATAAACATATTCTACTACACTCTGTCCATTTTCTCAAACCAAAAGAAACATTATTGGCTCTGTTATCTTAATGCATGAATACAATAAAAAGCTTCTCAAATAGGAATGTCGATTAAACATACTTTTAACATTATAAACCTTACCAAATGAACTGATATTATCAATACTCAAAGCCTACAGCACGATACCCTTTTCCTCCTCTTAACAAGATGAAATGCATACATAACAGGTGGTCGAGATTTTAACAACAACAAAAAAGTTTTCAATTCAGAAAGAGTATTGGTACACCAAATATCTTTTAAAACAGTATTATGTTCTCAGATATGAAACATTAATACAAATTAAAAATAAACACACAAATAAAACCTTGAGCA
>NW_006408808.1:2733929-2735883 GCF_000296735.1 Chrysochloris asiatica | reverse complement strand
ATATAAAATCAACATACACTTAGGTAAGATTGGTTTTTACATTGTTAAGTGCTGTCGTATTGCTTCCAACTCAATCCTGTGTAGTGTTTCTGAGGAATAGCTGGTGGGTTTGTGCTCTTCCTACATTGCTACATCAGTGGTTGAAAAATATAAAAATATTTTTGTGACATGTAAAAAATGATAGAAAATTCAAATCTCAGGGTCTGTAAATCCAGTTTTATTGGAACGCCGCCTGCCCATTCGTCCACTTTGTGTGTAGCTGCTGCCCCATTATAAGAAAGACTGGAATATTCCGTGACACAACTAACACATGAGGGTGCCAGGGATTATAATGTAACACACAAAGCCTAAAACATTTACTATCTGACCCTTTAAAGACCCTGGGTTGCGTAAACACTTAAGCGCTTGGCTACCATCTGAAAGGTTGGTGGTAGGAATCCACCCAGCGATATCTTGGAAGAAGGGTCTGGCAAGCTACTTCTGAAAACTCTGTCCTTGAGAACCCTATAGAGTGCAGTTGTACACTGGCAAACATGGGGTCACCGTGAGCTGGAATCAACTCAACAGCCACTGATTTGGTTTATATAGTCCGTTGCAGAAAAAGTGTGCTGATACCTCGAATATACTGTCACCTGAGTCTCATTGTGAGGTAGATACTGGATACAACTCTTGGTGTCTGCAGTGGTTACTGGCTGGCACACAGTTGTTAAGTGCCGTCGAGTTGGTTCTAACTAATAGTGCTCCTTTATAGGTTCCAAGGAGCAGCTGGTAAACTTGAACTGCTGAACTTGCTATTCAAACCGACCTTGCAGTCCAGCGTATTAACCTGTATCACCACACCAGGACTCTGGCACACAGCTGGCCTTCAATAAATAGTTGTGGTGTGAAGAAATCATTGGCACCTTGGTTTGCTAGTGTTTTTGCAACAAATACTACAAGCATGCGGTTTTAAAGTACAGAAACTACTTTGTTTTTCACAGTTTGTTGTTGTTAACTGCTGTTGAGTCGGTTCCAACTCATAGCAATCTCCTATAGGGTGTCTGAGGAGTGGCTGGTGAGTTTGAAGCACCGACCTTGCGGCCCAGTGTTAATGCTGCAGCGCCACACCAGGACTCACAGTTTAGAAGGCTAGAAATCCAAACTCAGTGCACCAGCTCTAGGGAAATGGCTCTCTGTGTTGGCTTTGAGAAAAGATCCTATTCTTTTGCAGCTCACATACCCTCAGGGTTCCTGAGTTCCTTGTTAATCTGCAGCATGGTGTATGTCTCCCCACATGTTTGCTTTGTGTCTAATCTGCTCATAAAAGATTAGGTTTAGGAGAACCCTACTCTTTTATGGCCTTATTAATGTAACAAGGAAACCTTTTTTTAAAAATACAAATTGGTATTAAATCCACAGGTATGTTGTTAAGTGCCACTGAATCAGTTCCGACCCATAGTGACCCTGTATAGGGTTTCCAAGGAGCAATTGGTGAGCTTGAACCGCCGACTTTGCGGTTTAAACCGATCTTGCAGTCCAGCGCATTAACCCATGGTGCTGGGACTCCAAATCCACAGTTTGGGGTATCAGAATTGCAACACATTTTTTCAGAGGCCATAATTCAATCTATAACACCTGTTTGACAAATTAAAAATTCAGGCACGGAGACGTTAAGGAATTTCCCAGAGTCACCCAGCTAGTAAGAAGAGGAGTCAAGATTACAGTCAAGGCCATTGAATTCAGAATCCTGGTATTTAATAGTCTCTGAAGAAACTGATTAGGTAGCTTGTTCCAAAGTTTGTTCCTTGGGACATCAGCTGGGAAAGATGTTTCCTGGCCAGATTGTGGGCAAGCAAGTTGTTGTTAAGTGCTGTCAAGGCAGTTCCGACTCATAGCGACCCTGTATAAGGTTTCCGAGGAGCAGCTGGTGAGCTTAAACTGCCAACCTTGCAGTTCAAACGGCTTTACAGTCTGG
>NW_006408808.1:2722394-2733829 GCF_000296735.1 Chrysochloris asiatica | reverse complement strand
CCGATTGCACACTGAAGTTTCACCTTGAATGTGCAAACTCAGAATTTTGCATTATAAACTCAAATAGTCTGTGTAAGAATTTTATTAGAAAACTACCACACCAAACACAAAATAATCACTGCCCTTGATTACTGGCTGCAGACCCTTTCTCCCTTCTATGTGGATAGGTGATTGTCTTCTATGGACCATCTCCCCCAGTTTTCCTTTTAGTTTCCACTCCAAGAGTGGAGGTTCCAGCTCTCCCGTTGCCTTCTTTAAACCACATCCACGAGTCAATCTTTCCTTTCTCCTCTTCAATAGAGGTCTCATATTTACCTTTATCTACCCCTGGCCCTCTCTAATCCTAACCCAATCTTACAATTAGGTACTGTTACAAAAGATTCAAAAGTTGATTTCTAGTTTCATGACGGGAATCATTTTTCCTTTGCTTCTTTATCTCTGGACATTCTCTTTCGAAATGGCCTGTCTTCCCCCAACATTCATCCGCTGGTGGGCTTGGGGACTTGGTCCAGTCCTCTCCTCCCTTTCCTCTGAAGAGGCCTAACTGTAATCACTGTTCCACTTCCTTTGAGAATGGGGTGTTGTTCTAGCCTCTTGTTTACTATTATATTCACAGTAGATGCCATGATTCTGGCTTTCTGCCTCGGTTTTTCCTCCTCTCTCCTTACAGAAACTTTCTGAGCTTCTCTTAACAGTCCATTGCCTCAGTCTTTTTGTCTTGGTCTCCATCCTTTAAGGGAGAACATCTTCAGAACTGATTCCGCTCCCCTTACTAATAACCAACAAGGAACATAGGCTGTCTCCTTCTGAGGAGGCTGAGTTCTATTGTTTACATGAAGGACTAGGGCCTGGCAGACCCAGTCCTCATTGGGACTGAAGTGAGGCCAGAACACAGATTGTGAATGGATTAGTTCTTTTGGCCCCCCAAGCCCGTAATATTCTCCCCAAAGGACTGGCAGGAGGAATGTCTGTGGGAGTCTCTCCTGCTCCCTTCTTCCCATGGCCTAGAATTCTGTTCCCCATTTTCTTTTGGTCTTGGTGTCTGAGTTCCCTTGCATACTCAACCTTCCAGAATTTCCCCTTGTTTGAGTACTCAGGGTGATTTCTTGTATACAACCCCAAGATTTCGCTTTGCCCCTCTCCAACCGGATTGGGACTCCGCACTCACTTTGCATCCAAGATACATCTCAGACACACAGTGACCCCCAAAAACTGCCTGACCACCAGGGTAATACTTACAGCCCAATTTTCCTGCCCTGGTCTGTACACAGCTTGCCTGGTCATTGCAGTTACTCTCTCTTCAGTCCTCCACATCTCTTGCGCTAATTCTGATCACCTTTTAACAGTCTTTTTCAGGCTCTTGCTGGGAGTAGGCTGCCAAAACCAAGGCAGAACATGTCTCCTTTTCCACCAGGGCTGCCACTCCAAGCGGGCAGAAAATCCTGGACCTGGCCCCCAAATTTGTGAGAAAGGTTGTCTATACTGACAAACGCTCAAGTAATCTAATCTGTACTCATTTTAGCAAGAGTGAGATTTTCTTTATTCGATTTTGCAAAATTGGGCGCCCAGCCCCATAGACAGGGGCAGACGCACCACATGAGTAAGTACAATATATTGCTTTTATTAACATTCTTTCTCAAGATGTAGTATTTGCTAAAATTTTAATGGTTTGCTTGCATTATTAGCATTGGGACTTGAGTTAATTCATTGATACCTGTGTATTAGGTAATGTATGGCGGTTCATTTTCTCTCTTGATTTAAACCACTCGCTAATCCCCATAGACAGCTGATGTTTGTTTACCCAACCAATGAGTGCTTGTGTGAAATGGTTTGTAGTGATGATTATCTTTGTAAGTATTAACACAGTCGTGATTTCTCTGGAAAGGAACAGTGTGTTAGAATGGCTTCTGCTGTTAGAATCTGTAGAAAAGAAAGTTAGCTTTCTCTGGAGGTTGCATATATGCTTGGGACTGGGGGAGCGCTTTGATTTAAGTGCATTCTTCTTTCTCAGGGGATCCTTCCACATATGTTCGTATCCCTTCATTACTCAGTGACAGTGAGACCACCGAGTATGACCTGGGCTGAGGTGCATTTCAAGTGTAGGCTGTGACCATCTCTGTTACCAAGGTTGTGTTGCTGGAGACCAATAGGAAATGTGCACAAAGATGGTATCTTGCTGTGTGGCTTCTTCCAAAGCCACACTACAGTTGACCCAGCATTGAAACACCCAAAACAAACCAACGTTTTCAACACTTGTGCCAACCTTGTTAATGTCACGATAGAAGTACTAGTTTGAAAAACAAAAATCTGTGTTCTAGACCTGCTCCTGCCCTTTATGCTCTTAAATAGCTGTGTGACATTGGGCATGGGCATTGAATGTCAAATAACTTACTGATTGATGAGTAGAAATGAGGGTAGCCTGCATGGCCTTACTTAATAATCGATTTTTACTTCTTACTGATGTTCATCACAGGATCTAAATTTGTTGCTGGATGTCTCTCTCACCTGACAGCATCTGTTCTCCCTCTCACATGCCTTGTCATCCACATCACATCACTGCCAAAGGGTTTCTCCTATGTTGTTTTTATGTGACTTGGAGTCGGTTCCGAGGCTATAAATCATTATGGGAGCAGAAAGCCTCATCTTTCTCCCACGGAACCACTGGTAGTATGGAACTGCTGACCTTCAGGTTCGCAGCCCGATTTGTAACCACTGTGCTACCAGAGCTCCTTAGTAAGCAGGATTAATGTAGGTAGTCAGCATGCTGTTGTATACCTAACAACTGGGCTCCTTTATGTATTGGATTGGTTTGAATCTTTGTGTTCTGGCACTCAGGAGGAAGCTTTATGTTGTTTTTCTAGGTTGGGTGTTGTTTCCAGTCCCCCACCACTGGCTCACCCATAGGCAGGTCCTCGCCTTTATCCTGGGGAATGGAGAGGGAACTTTAGCATCTGAAGCTGAGCCTTTTTGGACACTAGTTGCTTCACCTCATTAATGACCCATTTGGATATTTGTTTTTCTGTAAATGTCTTTGAAAATTCATATTATCAAGAAATAATGCTTAGGCTTTGCTTTCTCCCTTTCCTGTTTGGGCCTGTGAATGACCGTGCACTGTGAAAAGTGTTTGGCCCCACTTAGAATTGTAAACAATAGTGCTAAGAATCAGTGTCAGTTGGAGATTGGCACAGACTTAATTGTTGATGGCACAATGAATGTCTCACTTGTGTAAGATTTTTTTTTTTTTTTGTAGTGACTTTCAATCTTCACCCCCCTGGGAGCTCGTATGAACCACAGTTACCTTTTATTGCTCTGTATATGTTGTCCCTGCCAATCACAGAGCTGCAGGGGAGCAGACCATGTCGGAATAATTAGATTGAGGAGAGAATGTCACACTTCTAATTTCATTCTCTTTTCAAGGGATTACCAGTGTCCATTTAAGAAAATGAGGTTAGCCCTTTGACGCAGGAGTATTTGAAAGCTGTCAGTCAGTATAAGCTTGACAGCTCAGAGGAAGTGGTTCTCAGCAGTCTTAGAACCCAGTGTCAGGTTTTATTGGTTGAAATACTCTCCCTGTACGGGAGTACACACGTGGTGTGACCACATGTGTATTCCACAGAAACACAGAGTAGATTTGAGAAGTGAAACATATTATGGATTTATATATGAAACATAGAAGTAATACCATGTAATTTCATTTTGGTTATCTAAATAAAGTAAATAATGACTGTGTCTTTTCTTGACTCTTAGAAAACCTCGGATAAATTCTCAACTGGTTGCACAACAAGTAGCCCAACAGTATGCTACTCCCCCACCACCTAAAAAGGAGAAAAAAGAGAAAGTTGAAAAACAAGACAAAGAGAAACCTGAGAAAGAGAAGGAAATTAGTCCTAGTGTCACCAAGAAGAACACCACCAAGAAAACAAAGTTAGTGCCTAACTGTATTAACTAAGTGTATTACCTGATTTTGCTGGTGAATCAAGGATAGCTTTTTAAATGCCTCTTTTTATAAATCCCCCTCTTTTAGACCAAAGTCTGATATTCTGAAAGATCCTCCTAGCGAAGCAAACAGTATACAGTCTGCAAATGCTACCACAAAGACCAGTGAAACAAATCACACCTCAAGGTACTTTGAAACAAGAATACAATCATTGCTGCTCTGATGTCCTTAATGAGTGTCTGGCTTTGTACCTGTGGGTTTGAAGGGTGGGGTGACAAGCTGGGTGTGGAACTACTAACCACCCCCCCTCCCCTCACACACACACAATAAAAGCTGCTTGTCCTATAAACTGTGACAAACACAGGATGAAAGAGAAAGATATATAGTAGTTGTTTGTGGTCCAAAGTTATGCTAGCTGATGGTCATTTTCTGTCATTGCTAAAGTTAATCAGCACACTTTGTACTGAATGTTGGTATGTGTGGTAGATTCACTGTGTAACTGATGATGTTCTGCTGGAGAGAGTTTAAATCTGTAGCTTGTTTAATAGCGTGTTGTCCTGTGGCGTTGTTTTCAGGCCCCGGCTGAAAAACGTGGACCGGAGTACCGCACAGCAGTTGGCAGTAACTGTGGGCAACGTCACCGTCATTATCACAGACTTTAAGGAAAAGACTCGCTCCTCGTCAACATCCTCGTCCACAGTGACCTCCAGTGCAGGGTCAGAACAGCAGAACCAGAGCAGCTCGGGGTCGGAGAGCACAGACAAGGGCTCCTCCCGCTCCTCAACGCCAAAGGGCGATATGTCTGCAGTCAATGATGAATCCTTCTGAAATTGCACATGGAATTGTGAGAACTCTGAATCAGGGTATGAAATTCAAATCCACCACCTGCCCATGCTGCTTGTACGCCTGGAGATTCTTCTGTGGACCTCGGCCTCGTAGAGATGCTACCAGGACCATTTCTGCTGGCCGTGGGCATCTGGCCACCAAGGGATTTCGCACCCTGACGATTACTCTTGACACTTTTATGTATTCCATTGTTTTATATGATTTTCCTAACAATCATTTATAATTGGATGTGCTCCTGAATCTACTTTTTATAAAAAAAAAGAAAAAAAAATCTGCTGTGCACAATTTTCCATGTACATTAGAACTGGGTTTTGTTTTTGTTTTGTTGGAGGGTGGGCTGGGGGGGAGGGAACTTTTATTTATTGTGTTCACAAACTCCATCTTTTCAGTATATCCTTATAAGTTTAGTTCTTTCTTCCAGTTATACTATGTACTATCAGTTTTGATATAACTATATATATATATAAATATAAAATTATATATAAAGGGTTATTTGAAACCAATCCATGGCAACGCTGGTGCTTGATACACTGTGAAGTGAATACAACTTTGAACAGTCACAGATCTGGGACAGTCCCTTCTATGAAAGTGCTGAAATTAAATTAAAATCAGACTTACATGAAGTATGTTCCAACTCACATGGGGAACTTGACCTCTCTCATCTGTCTTAAAGAGTACTGGACAATATAAAAAATATATATATATTTTTAAACAATGTGATCTCAAATTTAAAGACTGCTCCAGATAGCCTGCATTTGCAATGGAATAACTGAAAAATCCTAAGTGGTTTAGGGAGGACTTTGATCTTTCAAAAGTAACTGCACTAGCTCCAGAATGCCAAGTCTTCATGTAAATTACGGTTACGTGGTAACATTGCTGTTCTTACATAAGCATTCATGAAATTATGGTGTTCTGTAACTCGAATTCCATCCATTTTCCAGACCTCTACCATGTCTGAGATAAATCTCTATACATTGTCTCTTAGTTTTAGGATTAAAACAGTCTGCTCTGTGTATTTTTGGTCCACAGAGGAAGCAATTACTTGTTTCCACTTTCCATGTGACATTGCAGTGGTGGTTTGGTAATTGAAATTTGTTTGCCTCATGTCCCCTCGGCTCACCCCTTCCTTTACCAATTCACTTGCAAGAATGATGTCTTTTTTTTTTCCCTTAATTTTACTATTGTTTGTTTAAATGAAGAAGGGTTATCGACCACACATCCGATCCCATTGTGGCACTCTTGGTGACTTGGAGACATTTATCATATCCCTGCTGTGGGAACGATTCAAGTTGTAACTGGCGTTGGCATCATCCATCAGCCAGATTTGCAGGGACAGAGCATGCTGATGACAAGAGTGTAATCTTTTTCTTCTGGATATAAAGATAACTTGACTAAACTCTCTCAAGTTTCTTTCCTTTTTGTTTTTTTTTTGTTAATGTGTTGCAAAAACAAAACTAAGACCACTAATAGGATTCCACCTCTCCCCACTTTTAACTTCTATTTTATTTTGGATTTAGGGGGTTTCTTTTGTTTGACTTTAACATTCATACCCACAGAGTCAAAATGCTTGAGTCATTTCAAACACAGAAACTTGATGCTCATTTCCATTATTCAGCATCCTTTAGGAGGGCAGCCATTTGTAATAAAGCATCAACTTTTTTAAGTGTTTTAAAACCTGGTTTGGGTAAGAATAGAAATAACTTCTGTCTGTGGAGGCAACGAGTTTAAAATAAAAAAATTAACAGCTTGACTTGAGTAGCCAATAGGAAAGGTTCCTTTCACATTTACATTAAAACTATCCTGTAGTCACCAAGGTACCTTCTGTCCACAAAAGGTAAACATTACAAAGCAGTGCCATTTGTTGCTATGGTCCTATTCTCAAATGCATGGACAATGTTCCCCTCTTTTTAAAAGAATGCTTGTATCTGGGATGCAAGCTGTACTTATCTTTTTAAATACATTTTTAAAGTATTTATTAATGAACCAAAGGAAATCAGATGCTTTCTATAAGCATCAGAATATATAATACGTAGTGATTTGACTATGAATTTTAAATCCACATTTTAATATTAGTGGGATATTGCAAAGACATTCCTTCTAACCTTTTAATATTCCTTTTATTAAGGGTCTCAGGGAGGGTAAATTAGTCAGCCATATTTATTTTCCAGAGGTATAAGGAATTGCTGTTTTTTAATTAACTTTTTTAAAAAGAAAAATTTAAATGCCACCAAACTCATGTGGGTTACACTGCTTTTTGAACCAGTAAGTGTTGATAGGCACTTTGTTCAGAAACACTGTGTACTTTTTCAGAATTAGTTTCATGTAAAGTGATTGGACCCCTAACATAATAGTGGAAAAAGCTGATAAACCAGCTACTCATAGGCTGCTAATTCATTCATTGCCAGTGTCTTGGTTTTTCAGTTTTGCCTCCGTGCTAAATTAAATTAAAGAGTGGGGGAGGGGTGAGGGAAGGGAGGGGTGCTCTCTAGAACAAATGGAATGGAATTACCATTTGGGTAGAAACTGCAGCTAACAGTGAAAGTTAACCTAAGCAATCAGACGACTGTTGAGGTAGTGACATGGTGTAGGGACTTAAACACTCTGAATTTCTGAAATCCACAACATCCCTCAGGCATGTATTCTGGAAATGGAATTCTGTAACTTCCTGCGATTGCAGTTTGCCCTACAATTAGTAGGCGGCACGTAAAAACACTAGTGTAGATTCTACAGATTTATGTGACAAGAGGACCAGAAAATACTTGGTATTCAGTGGCACAGAAAGCAGGTTCAAAAACACAACAAAAACAAAGCACAGTGTTAATGCTTTCAAGCTTCCATTTGTTTTAATGCCACACAGGACCTTCGCAGGTGCGCGTGCGCGTGCACAGAGCTTACCTGACTCGCTCTGCTTGAGTCACCCAGTTTAAAGAGAAAAAACAAGGTAAAGACATCTTGACACCCACAAAATGCTTTAATTAAAACCTTTCTGTTCCAATTTGGAGATTTGAAACCATTGGCAGAAGCTTCTGTGAGTTTAGTTCCACTAAGATGTTTCACCTGCCTTATCAAGACCATTCTCAGTCTACTTTTTTAAGCTACCGTATCTTAAATTATTGAAAATTTATTAATTGCTGAATATATAATAACCTTTGCTTGTATGTAACCGAAAATGGTTTAAGAGCCAACATTTAGAGTATGACAATGGAGCTGAACAGTTTCTAATGCGCAAGCGGTTCTGTTCTTGTGTATGACTTGTAACCTTAATTTACTGTGTAAAGATGGTTACATTATTTCCTTAGCTTTGTTTGTTGGAGACAAATAGAGAATGCTTGTTAAGTATGTCAAAACATAATCTTATCTTGTGAATTTTTGTTAATGTATTATACGAGCTATATTTTTCATTTGCCCAGAAAGACAGCTTGTATAACGCTTTTTGGAAGTTTCTGCTCTGTAACGTCTTTAGAGCTGACAGTCTGTTAGGTTTGTTTTTTTCTTCATGCTAAAGTGTCAGTTGGTGGTTTTGTGAGCTGGTCAGAAATTCACAGGTCTTAAATGTTTTGGGGAAATTTATATTGGACACTGCTCTTTGTCTAGCAAATAAAAGATGTTAATATATTCCTGTTACTGGCATGTGCACGACTATGTTATTAGAAGCCACTTTATCATTTTCCTGCTTTAAATAGAAATGTCTATTTATGAATTTCTGCTTGTAGTTTTTTCACAAATAAAATAGTAAAATTTACATGGGAAATCTATTTTTGTGTGTGTAGATTTTAGCCTTTGAAAATATTTGTTACTTTTTGTACTCTGCATTTTCACCTGTGGTATATATCCAATGCTAATAGGAAACTCATTTTTAAGAACCTCAGTTGGTGAACAAGCTTAGGTTGAGTTGGGTATCTTCACATAAATCTCAAAAGTGGAGCAGCAGACAAGTAGGAAAAACAGAATATGCTTTTGCTCCACCTTCACTAAATGTCTCAGGGCATCCCTTGAGATTAGTTTCCAGAAAGGGAATGAAGCTAATGACTGAAATCATCACTTCAGTGGACTGATAGAATGTATGCCTGAAAACCATCAAGAGAGAACCCCTGGTTCTGGCTGAGTGCAGTTAAGTGATGTAAAAAATTGTGGTGTTAAACCTGAAACTGACCAGCAAAGCAGGCTTATTGACCCCTGCCGAGGCCACAGCCTATCATCAGGACTCTTAAGGAGGAAGGAAGCCGCTCAAGACTCTACATGGATCCATCCCTGAGCACTGATCTTCGTCATTAGCACTGAAGGGAAGGCGTGAATGGTGCAGAACTGTGATTCAGCGGTTTGTCCTGGTAAAAGAAAACTAAAACGATTCTGCTATGTCCTTACTTTCCCATTTGGCTCCTCCAAAGTCTTAAAAACATCTGGAATGGTGGAAGGGCTGGCATCAGAGAAGTCTGGCCGCCTCTGGTAGGCCATCCATCTGCTGCATTTTCCATCTGTCTCCAGCAGAACAGCTTAGTTTTGAACTGCTGACCTTGTAGTTCGCAGCCCGATTTGTAACCACTACCCTATTATTGGGGAAGATTGGAGCTGCCTTCCACAGTAGCTGTAACATTCAGTAAGCGATTATCCATTCCTTAGGAAAGGTTCTTTCCAGTGTATAAATGGGAACAGATTTTAACTCTAGTCTTCAGTTAGCTTCAGAATCAACACCATCTTAACTGAGGAAGAACTTGCCTGAGGATACCATGTGGTAAAAAGCTCTCAATTAGATCTGATCAAGGGAAGCGTATTCTGCAGCCACAAAGTGGCCAGGCAGCTCTTACACTTTCATCCTTATGCGGCATGGAAATCACATTACCAAGTGTCCTGGGCAACCAAACAGAGGGGATGAAGTGAGTGAGGCCCTGACCTGCCAACAGTTCTGAAATCATAATGAGGGGGAGGTCAGAACTGCCCTGTATTAGAATAAAGAATGCTTGATAAAGGTCTAGCTTGCTATTCATTTCAAGACACCGGTAGCTTCAGCTAATGGTGACCCCTGTGTGTGAAGGAGAACTGTCTATCATAGAGTTTTCTTATTGGAGAAAAAAATGCAAACTGAGTGAAGGATTACAGAGCAGATCATCAGTTTTACATTCAAAAAATCATACGCTTCATTTCATCTCAAAGGATTGCAACCCCACCATGTACCAATTATCCCACTTCCTGTGCTTCTTAATTCCATTCCATCCTCTTTCCCAACCCTTCTGGTCTTGAGTGGGTGAGGATTCTTTGGTGAGCGTCTCCTACTGGTGGTGTTCTCTCCTGTATAGCCATCTACCTCCTGTTGGACCATGAGGGTGAATTCCATCCCAGCCTTCAAGGGTGGCCTAGGGCTACCTTGGGTTCCTCCAGCCTCTTTCTTTCTGGTGAGTAAATCAGTGGTTTATTCTAATTTTGAGCTTAGAGGGTTCAGTGGCTGATCTGAGGGCGTTCTCTTTTGACCCCCCAGGCACTAAACATTTACGTAGTCCTCGAGTAATGCATCTAGTGCTGTGCTGAAAACCAGCGACAGGATCATAGTGTGTATGAGGGAAGAAATAGCTTACACGTATGTTTTTAACCTAGACCAGTAAGTGACACTCTCTGTGACTGTCACCAGTCCCGAGCTACGTCAGACCTCACTAATCAATCCTGCTCTTTTCCAGCTCACTGCAGGCTGCCCTCAACAGCTCTACAGGCGTCACTACCACAACTTCATGGGAGGAAAATCTCTGCCATTTTGGATACAGACAAAACCACCTCAAACAACGGGGGAAACCATACAAAATAGTTCTTAATTTTTTCAACTGAAGCCGAGCTAAGAAGCGTGGAAGAGTCAAGAAAAGAGAAAGAACAATACCCACCCCACAAGGCCTCAAAGAGTTCAGCTCTCTGTTCAGACTGGGGCCAGACTGGAGGAGACTTAGGGAGGTCGTGCTGATGGCTGCGACTTCAGCGCAAACCACAGGCCCCAAGGGCCTCCCCGCCACAATGGATACCTCGCCAGGTAGGTCAGACTGGGACCTGCCCAAGCTGCCACACCAGTTCTGCCTAACTCAGGGCCTCTCAAAAAACAGGCACACTCCAGAGGGATAGAATTCCTGGAAACAACAGACTAGAGGAGTCAGAAGTGGGTGGGACTCCCAACTCCACCTGCCTTGGGGACCTTGGAGATCATCAGTCTCCTCAGGCATCTTGTCTCTGAAATGGACTGTAGAGCCCCTACTCTGTGCTCCTAGGAACCAGGGGCCAGTATCCCAGAGGCAGGGTGTCTTCTGCCATGTTTCTAATCATGCGGAGCAACATTCTCCGGTCTCACCGATGCCTCACGAACTGCAGGTTTGTGTGTGTTTTTTTGTGTTTGTTTTTTATTTTGATTTATTTACTTTTTCCCTGACCCAAAGCAAAGAGCAGTTGGTTGAAGATCACATGTAAATAAAGTGCTTCTGTGTCTACGAACAGTGTTCATATGTATATGGCTTTTCTGGTCATCATTAAAAGATTGGTGTTTTAAATGATGTTCACTGTCTTATTATTAAAAGGAGGTGATAAATATTCAGAGTCACTACCTGACAGACACATCACCATACAATAGAAGTTTACTCAGTGCTAGTTACTGGGATATATATGGGGTTGTTGTTGTTGTTAA
>NW_006408808.1:2713491-2717494 GCF_000296735.1 Chrysochloris asiatica | reverse complement strand
TTTTTCTCCCAGAAGCAATCCCACTGCCATCAAGCACAGTCAGCTCATCTTATAGCAATGCTTTATAGGATTCCCAAGGATGCACATCTTTACAGGAGTCGAAAGCTTCATCTTTCTCCTGTGGAACTGCTAGTGGGTTTGAACCGATGACCTTGACACTAGCAATCCAGAGTTTACCCTACAGCGCCATAAGGGCATCTGCTTAAGTCATAAGTCAGGAAGATACTGTTTAAACTCCCTCTTGGAATTTCAGAGTGATCATTAGCATGTCAGAGTCTTGTCAGAACAAGACAAAGGTACTTGTTCTCACCATTTCGGTTTAATATTGTATTAGAAGTCCTTATCAGAACATTGGAAAAAAGTGGGGGGGAAAGGTATTCAAATTGAAAAAGGAGAGTTAAAATTATCTCTATTCACTCATGGTTTGATTTTATATTGTAAAAATTTCCTATAGTCCACAAGAAAACTTTTAGAGTTAAGAGAGCAATTTAGCAAAATTGTAGGGTACAAGATCAACAAACAAAAATCAAATGGGCTTCTATACACTAGGAATGAGAAATCTGCAAAAGAAATTAGAGAAATGACTGCATCTACAATAACATGTAAGAAAATAAAATACCCAGGAAGAAATCTAACAAGGGATGTTATACAGTGGAAGGATTTATTACAGTGAAAATAATAAAACACTGCTGGAAGAGATTAAAGAAGTTTTAAGTAAATGAAAAGTTGTTCCACATTCATAGATTGGAAGACTTAATATCATTAAGATGTCAGTAGTACCTGAAGTGATGTACAGAGCCAACACAATCCTGATAAAAATTCTAACAGCCTTCCTTCTAAGAATAGAAAAGCCAATACTCAATTTTATATGGAATGGCAAAAGGCCCCAACAGCTAAAACAATGTTGAAAGAAAACAAAGTAGGGAAATCACACTTCTGGATTTTAAAACATTACAGCTATGATAATCAAAATATTGGACATATACATCAATAAATAGAATTGAGAGTAAGTCCGTTTGATGAGGAAAGAGTTTCTTCAATAAATGGTGTTGATAAAATTGGATTTCCACATAGTGAAAAATGAAACTGGATTCATACCTCACACTGAAAACCAATGTAGGAACTGTGTCTGGCTTTCCTGAGGCTTCTTCCTTCACAAGGAGAAAAGAGACTCCAACTCAAAACGAGCCCAAAGCCAATTCCTATGAAGCAGAGGTCAGACATGCCTCTAGCTTACAACCTTCCTTACCCTATTCTGAGAGCAGCCATTGCTCCCCCAGCGCTCCCTGCTTTACATCTGGGTCCTACAATCCACTGCAGTGACCACACACAACTCGTTAACAATCCTCACAATTATGACGTTTATTAGGAAACTGACCAGGGTACAATGCAGGGTCAAACATAACTCAGGACACAGCATTTCTCCAGTCAGGAATGTCTCCTGTCTGCCATCCTGCTGGCATGCCTCACTCTTGTCTTCAGACTCTCAGCCGTGTGATCCCTTGACCTCTGCCCTGCTTCAGCACTTTGTAAAGTTCTTTTAGTCCATCTGTGAATGCCAGAAGGGCACATTTTTCAAGCCAGTTGCCTACGTGTAGGGAGTCAGCTTTCCTCAGTCCTAGAGCTGGATGCTGGTCTAGCTCTCTGTGGCCCCGCCTCTGCTGTGGTCTCTGCCTTCACCTTTGTTGTCTCCTCTGTTGTCGCTGTTTCTCTAGGTAGGGTTCTCATGCGTCATTCACGTTCTTTCTCCTTGATGGTCCTGCTTCTGAGTGGCTCCTTTTAAGCCTAGCTGGATGGTAAAACTAACCAATCGCAGCCTTAAGAGCCCCATTTGCCTTATTTGCATGTTCCCATCCAATCACTTGGGGGGAACTGAGAAGACTCTGGATAGAAAAGCCGTATCAAGTAAATTCAGGGCACCCCAGGATCTCATACCCCACACTACTCTTCCTTTTTCATGGTCCTGGGATCGTCTGTCTCTGCTTCTGAAATGGCTCCTTTGAAACCTATCTGGATGGCAAAACTATACAATCCCATATACAATCTTTCTAGGTAGGGTTGATGAAACGAAATGCAGATGGTTCTCTTGTGATATAATAGTGACTTATTATTATCAGGACTGCTTGTGAGGGTTGGAAACGTAAAGGTAAACATTTTGTAGCAAGGAGGGGAGTGTTAACTTTTCAGACTAGGAGCGGAGGTCCCTGGGACCCTGAAGGTAGAAGAGCACAGAGCAGGATCCTACCCAGAGAAGCAGTGATGCCTGAGATGGAGGCAGAGCTGATGACATGAAGAGATGGAGCAGTTGGGGACTTTAGACACAGAGAGGGAGAGGGGCTGTGTGCTGACATCCGGGGTCAGGCTTGTAGTGTATACCCTTTGGTCGGTTGATGATGCATGGAGGGGACTGTAACTATAGCAATGAAATGATATACTATAGGATGAATGTAAAAGTAATGTTCTCCCATGTAAACTATCACATAATTCACAATAAAACATTAAAAAACAAAAAACTATACAATCCAAGTCTTAGAGTCCTGTACACCTTATTTGCATGGTCCCACCCAATCACTTGGTGGGAATTAAGAAGACGTTTGATAGAAAAGCCATATCAAATAAATTCAAGGTACCATACACACCATATACAACACCAAACTCAAAATGGTTTTAAGGACCTCAATGTGCAAACTAAAACCTTAAAATTCTTAGAACAAGCAAGGGCAATGCTATCAGATTAGTTTTCAATAATGGTTATCCAATATATGGGGGCTTGAAAAAGTTTGTGGGAAAATTGGAATCAAATGATAATGGAATTTTCTCACCAACTCTTTGAAGCGTACTCATTTAATAGCAAAAGCAAATCTGTAAAAGACAAAACATGGGACCTTATAAAATTTTTCATTTTATTCATCTAAAGACTGACAAAAAAAGGGAAAAAACAAGTTACCTAATGAGAGAATATCTTTGGAACTCATATATATGACAAAAATCTAATAACCAAAATTTATATAAAACTTTGACAACAAAAAGACACATAACCCACTCATAAAATGGACAAAGGTCTTGAATAGCTATTTCATCAAAAACGACTTTCAAATGACTCTGAACGCATGAGAAGATGATCAACCTCATTAGCCATCAAAGAGATGCAAGTCAAAACCACAATGAGGTACCATTTCACTCCCACTAGGATGTCTAAGATTAAAACAATAGTGATAAAAAAAAAAAAAAGCAGAAAACAGCTAATGTTTATGGGGATGTGGGAAAACTAGAGTCTTTACCCATTGCTGGATGGAATGCAAAATGGTACAACCAGTGTGCAAAACTGTGTGACAATTTCTCAAAACACTAAATATAGAACTATTCTGCTGTTGTTACTGATGTCAAGTGCTTACCCCAGAGCGCCACACCAGGAGTCCTATGGTTATATCCCTAGAAGTGAAATTGTTGGGTCATATAAAGGAGCTCTGGTAGCGTAGTGGTTGTGAATCAGGCCGCGAACCACAAGGTCAGCAGTTCGAAACTACCAGCTGTTCCTCGGGAGAAAGATGAGGCTTTCTGCTCCCGTAAAGATTTACAGCCTCGGAAACCCTGTACAGGGTCGCTATGAGTCGGAACCGACTCCACGGCACACAACAACAACAACAACAATATAGAAGTAGAAGGCCTGGTGTGGCGCTATCGATTCATACATTGGACTTCAATGTCAATGTGGCCCCCACGGTCAGCAATTTAAGCTGAGCAGCAGTTCCTTGGAAACTCTTTACAAGGTCCCTATGGGTCAGAACTGACTCCATGGCACTTAAGAACAACATAGGGGTCCTGGTGTGGTGCTATAGAATAAGCACTGAACTGCTAACTGCAAGATGAGTGTTCAAACCCACCAGCCACTCCTAGAAAAGCTTTCATAGGATTGCTTTGAGCCAGAACCAACTTGACAGCATTTAACAGGAACTACATATACCCAAAAAGGCTCTCTGGTAGCATAGTGGTTATGAAACAG
>NW_006408808.1:2711766-2713391 GCF_000296735.1 Chrysochloris asiatica | reverse complement strand
CTTAAGATTCGCAGCCCGATTCGTAACCACTACGCTACCAGAGCTCCTTATATATATATGGGGAAAGTCTAAAAATATTGCTACAAAAATCATAGACACCTTTACTAAACAAAAGCATCAAATTGGGAGGCGGGGCTTGATGGCGGCTAGGGCGGAAGTGCAGTGAAGGTCGCCATCAGCAATAGCACAGAATATCCGGCAGAGCAGATCCGAAACTCAGAACCACATACGTTCGAATCTTTTATAAAAGCGAAAGTAAGAAATTGTTTACTTTTGAGTCGCGGGGCTTGGCAGCCTGGAGCCCACAACTTGGGAGAGACCAAACGGCAAAAGGTTAGCGGACGCATCACGGAAAACGCCGCTGGAACCTCGGAGCAAAGGTAGACAATGCACTTTAATAATTTTGGTTTGGTCTGATTTTCTTTTTTGGGGGGTGGTATCTGTTCATTGCCTGCCCCCTGCCAACTGTTTGTGCACCTCCATTCTGGTGACTGGGGTGGGGGGCGGTGCCTGAGCGAGCGGACACCCCCACCCTCACCACTGGTGGGTTCGTCTGCCATGCATGCACACAGATGCTCAGGCTAAGAGCAGGCCCCAAATTGGTTTGTTTTTGTTTTTTAACACAGGAAGTCCAAGACATGGGTGTAGAGAGGGAAAGAGAGCTTAAAAACAAAACAGGCCAAAAATAAAATTAAAGCCTGAGGTATAGCATAACAACCAAAAGTGGCATCTTGAGAACTCTCAGTCAGCTTTGAAGACAAAAAGCTGAAGAGAGGACATTAAAGTTATACTCTTATTAGGCTACAGATTTATTAATTTTTTTGGCTTTTTCCTCTCCCTTTTCTGCAGTTATAGACTACAGTCTAGTTTTGTTTTGTTGTTGTTGTTGTTTTTCTTGTGTTTTTTGCTGGTGCTGCTTTGCTTTTATGTTCCCCTTCTACCTTCGAGGGACTCTTTCTCTCCCTATATTACCAAGAAGAGACAGCAACTGCTGCCTTATAGTCAAGCTACAATCACATTTTATAAAACACCAAAACCCAGGCAAGAACCAATACCAACTGCCATATACCAGGAAAACATACAACACCTGTGAAAGTTACTCTACATTAAGCAATAAGAAGAGTGAAAAGGGAAGCCCGCAGCCTGATCACATCTACCTACAAGCAATCAGAAAGCAGAAAACATACCAAAACACATAATTATTAAGGCCACAGATAAACACTAACATGTCTAAGAAGCAAAAGCAGATGACCATATCAGCATATGACCAGAAACTTGATATAATGTCTGAGACAAATGACCTAGAGGTAGACCTAGATTACATTCTGGAAGGAGGGCAGGCCTTGGAAATGCCTGAGAAGGAATTCAGAAAAATGATAATAAAATGTTTCAAAATACTTTACAATGGAGTTGAGAAAAATAAGGAAGAAGTCAGGAAAGTGCTACAGGAACAATCAAATAAAATAGATAGAGCATTAGAAACAATTCAAAACCTACAGAAAGAGGTCCAAACGATCAATAACAAAATAACAGAAATAGCACTCTGAAAGGGCAGAGGAGTAGAATAGATGAGATGTAAGGAAGAATCAATGAATTGGAAGATAAATCTCTCAATACCACTAAGA
>NW_006408808.1:2685983-2689311 GCF_000296735.1 Chrysochloris asiatica | reverse complement strand
AGGGGAGTGGTTAATCTTACAGTCCAGAAACAGAGGACCCTAGGACCATCAAGAAAGAAGCGCACAAGCAGAATGCAGGACCTTATCCAGAGAAGCAGCAGTGCCAGAGATGGAGGCAGAGATGGGGGAGCTTCCGACTGAGGACTCTAGATTCATCGACTAAGAAGAGAAGGACTAAAAGCTGGTGGCCAGGAACTGATTTACAGAATGTGCCTTTTGGAGATGTAAATTATTATATATGCCTGAATGTTTTTTCTGTTTGTGTGTTTTTTAAAAAAGCTAAAGTGGATAGAGAGAAACACTGTTACCTGATGGTACATGGAGGGGATTATAATCAATGTAATGAAACAAGGTATATGATTTGTTGAATGTAAAACTGATGATATGCCCTGTAAATTTACCCTCAATCCACAATAAAAACCTTAAAAAAAAAAAAAAAAGGGACTTAAAAATAGATTATATAGCAACATTCATTGCAGTACTCTTCACAGTGGTCAAAAGACGGAAACAATGAAAATGCCAGTCTGCAGATGAATGGATAAACAAAATGTGGTACACAGGTATGATAAAATGCTTCTCAGTAGGAAAAATGAACTCTTAGTACATGCCACAGTGCGAATGGATTCCTGGCATGGCGCTGTAGGCTCGGTACCGGACCCAAAGGTCAGTTTGAACTGAAAGGTTGGTGTTTCAAATCCACCAGCCGTTCCTTGGAAACATTGTACTGGGTCGCTGTGGGTACTTAAGGACAACAATTACAGTATGAATGGAGCTTAAAGACACTGTACTGTGTGAAACAAGTCAGTCACAACAGGACAATATTGCATGCACTCTTTTAAATGAAAAGACTGCTGCATAGAGACCAATGTGTATTAGCCATTACCAGAAGTCAGAGGGGGCAGGAAAAGGGGATTCATGGTAATGTAAAAAAGGTGAAGTGGTAAAAGCTGTGTGAATGCTACAATTACACCGGCAAAATAAATAAAAGAGTAGCTGCTGCAGCTGCTTGTATACAACCAAACTCCTCAAAGAATTTGGTTTCTTGGTTTGGAAGTTTAAGACCTTTGCATTCATTGTCAAAAAAGCACATATCCAGATCAGTCATGAGGTAAAACGCTGTCTATGATAGGATAATATCCATGCGCCTACAGGGAAGACAAGTTAATACCCCTATTTTTCAAATTTACGCACCAACCACTAAAGCCAGTGAGTACAAAATAGAAAAATTCTACCAACTTTTTCAATCTGAAATTGATCAAACATACAATCAAGATGTATTAATCATTACTGGTGATTGGAATGCAAAGGGTGGGAACAAAGAGGAAGGATCAGTGGTTGGAAAATATGGCCTTGGTGATAGAAATGATGCTGGAGATTGCATGATAGAATTCTTCAAAGTCAGAGAAAAAGGGGAAGACCCCCAGCAAGATGTATTGGCCAAGTGGCAGCATCAATGGACTCAAGCGTGGCAACAGTAGTGAGGTTGGCCCAGGATCGGGCAGTGTTTCTTTATGCTGTGCATAAGGTCACTATGAGTCGGTACCAAATCTATGGCACCTAACAACAACAACAATATGCTTAATGTTTCTCTTCTGCCTCCTAGTTCATTCACTATGCAATGCCTGAAATCTTGCAAGCAGCCATCCAGGGCACAACAATTGGTCTCTATCCACTTGGAGCAACAGAAAAGATGGAGAGTCAGGAATAGGAGGGGAATGTTGAATGTCCTGGAGTCCTGGTGTGGCGCTGTGGGCTAATGCATCAGACTGCAAAGTCGTTTGAACTGCAAAGTCAATGGTTCAAGCTCACCAGCTGCTCCTTAGAAACCCTATACAAGGTCGCTATGGATCTGAATCGACTCAACAGCACTTAACAACAATAACATTGAATGTCCTGGTGTGGTGCTGTGGGCTAATGCATCAGACTGCAAAGTTATTTGAACTGCAAGGTTGGTGGTTCAAGCTCACCAGCTGCTCCTTGGAAACCCTATACAGGGTCGTTATGGGTCAGAATTGGCTTGACAGCAACTAACAACAACAATGGAATGTTTGGCTAATTGCCTCCGTGATAAAAAATTCCACAGAAGAATTCCGATCAAAAGGGGGGAAAACATAGAACATATTTTCACATATTCATGACCTTGAGACTCTCTGAAGCCATGGAGATTGAATGAACTCGTAAAATTACTGCTGTGAGACCATCCTTAAACATTAAGCCAAAAATATCCCTTGAAGTCTTTGAAAAACCACAGAATTCAGCTTAACTAGCAAAAAGGGGCTGTCTAAAGCATTATGCTCTTTGAAGAACTATCTAAATGCCATCAAAATGACAATGAGAAAGAGAGGCACCTTAGGGGGCTGCAGGTTGATGTTAAAGAGGGAAGAAGAACTCAGAAAAGGATCCTGAGAATGTTTGCACAGTGTGAAGAATACAATCACTGTCGCTGGTAGTGCACATAGAAATCGTTGAATTGGTGTTGGGTGTATATTTTGCTGTAGATTCCCTCAACAACAACAAAATTAATGAAATTTAGAAAGGAAAGTCTTGCAGAGAACAAAGTTTTAACTCTTTAGTTTGGTGCTTTTGAAAAAGTTATTAGGTCTTTCCAACAGTTTCATTGTAAAGATCAAGGACCTTGTAAACAAGACAAAAAAGAAAAATCAGTTGCCACTCATTTCTGACACACCACTCTGACCCCGTGTGTGCCAGAATAGAACTGTACTGAGTAGACTTTCAGTCGCTAATTTTTCAGGACTAGATTGCCAGATCTTTCTTCAAAAGTGCTTCTGAGTCAATTCAAACCTCTCCCACTTTGACTATCAGTAGCTGTTTGTACCACCCCAAAGCAAGAATCCAAACCTGTTTCTGTCAAGTTGGTTGTAAGTCATGGTGACTCTGGATGCAGAGTAGAACTGTTCTGTCAGAGTTTCAAGACTGTGACCTTTCAGAAGCAGATCTCCAGGCCATTCTAACAATGCACCTATGTTAAGTTCTGTCTAGTCAGTTTCAAGCCATAGCAACCTGGTATGAGGCTTCCGAGGAGCAGCTGGTGGGTTTGAACTGCTAACCTTGTGCCTATGGGTGGACTCAGAATGCCAACCTTTCTGTTGATAGTCGGGAGCTTCACCGTTTGCACCACCCAGGGGCTCTTACACCACCAGGGACCTTGTCATTAAGACGGTGGTGGTGGTGATGTGCCATGGAGTCGATTCTGACTCATAGCTGTTCTCTATAGGGTTTCTGTAACCTCATATGGATGTGAAAGCTGGACAGTGAATAAGGAAGATCATAGAAGAATTGATGCCTTTGAGTTGTGGTGTTGGAGGAG
>NW_006408808.1:2677502-2678828 GCF_000296735.1 Chrysochloris asiatica | reverse complement strand
GCATATGCCCTCTCTTCTTATTAGCTGGACGCTTCACTCTCCACTCTAGTCCTCTGTGGCTATGTCACTGACTCTGGGCCCAAGAGTCCCCAGGTCTTGCTACACTGCTGGCTAACCAGGTCTCCACCCGGGTTCACAGAAGTCTATTGAACGTTGTAAGGCTTAGCTCACCGCTTCATTGCTGTTTTTCCCTCACTTCCCCTTATCGGTGTCAAGTGTGGGATAGTCATTCTTGAGTCCATTCCTGTTGAAACATTTGGATTCCCTGCTGTACCATCATTTGTCACATGAAGTGTTGTCTTGGAGTCTGTTGTTTGGTGCCGTCGAGTTGTTCCTGACCCATAGTGACCACAGGGTTTCTGAGGAGGTTGAACTGCCAACTTTGCAGTTCAGCACATTAAGCCCCAGCACCACTAAACTTCTGTAAAAAGGAAGAAGAAGAAGAAAAAAGATGTGTGTGTGGTAAATCCTAACTTCCATGTCTGTTCTTATAATCACATTAGGGATTGTGTTGTCTTTGTTGTGTTGATGAGACAAGATTATTGTAGGGTGTGTCTTCAATCCTTCTTGTACAAAATGCAAAAGAAGATAAAAACAAGCAGAGATGGGAGAAGAGGCATGACAGGTCACATGAAGATTGTCCAGTAGAAACACGGAACACAAGGACCTTTCCAGAGAAAACAAAAAGACAAAGTCTTCCCCTCGAGTTTTCACACTGAAGCCAGACTTCTAGCCTTCTAAACTATAACATATGAAATATGCATTTGTCCAAACCGTCCATTTGTGGTGGTTTTGTTACAGCAACACTGGAGATCTAGGACAAAATTTGGTCCCAGAAGACTGGGGTACTGCTTGAGCAAAAACCTATACAGTGGAAGTGCCTTTGAAATTGGGTAATGAGTGGAATCTGCAAGAGTTTTAAGGTAGCTAATAGTAAACCAGGGGGTTCTGGTGTGGTACTGTAGGATAAACACTGGAGTGCTAGCAGAAAGGTTGGTGGTTCAAACCTACTAGCGAATTCTCTGAAATTGTGTACAGGGTCATTATGAGTCAGAACCAATGTGACAGCACTGAACATAACCATTGTTGCTGTTGTGAAATGCTGTCGAGTTGGTTCCGACTCCTAATGACCCTGTATAGGGTTTCCGAGAAGTGGCTGGTATGCTTGAACCACCAACCTTGTGATTCAAACCAACTTTGTAGTCTAGCACATTAACCCACAGCACCACATCAGGACTCTGAACCCTTGGATTGCCTTAAAGGGACTGTTGGTAGAGTTATGGATGTCAAAGACAATTATGAGGGCTCAAAAGGCAGTTGTTGTTG
>NW_006408808.1:2670696-2677402 GCF_000296735.1 Chrysochloris asiatica | reverse complement strand
ACTCGATGGTACCTGACAACAACAACTGACAGCCATAGGGTTTCTGAGGCTATAAATCTCTACAGGAGCAGAAAGCCTCATCTTTCTCCCACAGAACGGCTGGTAGTTTCGAACTTCTGACCTTGAGGTTAGCAGCCCAACTCATAACCACTACTCTACCAGAGCTACAAATCACATTGCAGTGCGAAGCATCATTTCTGTCCCTGCAAAATGGTAAAATAATTGTCAGGGTTAGTGAGCAGGTGAGTTTCTGGTACCTGATAGATGCTCACAAGATGTTAGTTCCCTGTCCCAGCCCTGCCTGGGTGATCCAACTGTCCTCACGCTTGATAACCTGCCCTCTACACCAGGCACTAGATTTTCAAAGTGACCTGTATGTAATAATTAACAGATGAAGCCAGTCTGAGCCGTAAAACACAAGTCCCTCTGTAGAAGGCATTGTAATAGCAGGCAGGAGAATGCTTACAGAGAGCCCGTGTGGTAGCGGCGTGGCCGTGGCTGGAGCTGGCTCTCACATGCGGCTTTCTCATGAGTCATTTTCCAGGAGACATCTAACAGCGTACTCAGGCTGTCAGCGGGGCTCTTGAATACACTCTCATCTTAGTCACGCTCCTGCCTAAGTGAGTCGTTCGGGACTCCCTGAACACCAGAAGCTTTTCTTCCTGACAGCAGACGTGACCATCCACTTCAGTGCCTGCAAAAATCCCTGTCCAAATCCCCGGCTGCCCAGCGACTAGACGTCTGAAGATTTTGCTTAATAGAGTCTGCTGCCTGAAGGAGGTGTGTAAGGCTCAGTCAGTCCCGCGGTGAAAAGCCTTCTGCCTGAGCTGGAGGTCATTGACTCCTTGGTGGCCTGTCCTTTTGCTTCCCTGGAGAGGCTGGAACTCTGGAGATAGGGGAGCTCAGTCCACAAGATCATTCACACAATAAAGAATGTAGAGAAATGCAAGTGCAGCATGTATTTATGAGCATAAAACACAAGCCTCCAAAGAAATTTCACCCTCCAAGTACTCTCTCTTCAGTCCCAGTGGGTACTTCCATGAAAAGTTGACCAATGCCTGCTACTCTGCTGGCTTCCACACACCTGCTACCTAGACTGGAGAGCGTCTGGAGAAGGAACTAAGTATGTAGGAGCGACAGTTCAAAGGTCCTACTGTGTGCCTTTCCTAGTTTCTTAGTTTCTGACAGATAGAGCTTTCTCCCAAGTGTGAAAATCAACCTTGTTGATCCGTGGTAAACTTGTCTCTCCTCCCATATGAAGTCAGTCCCTGCCTCACGAAAGCCAGCAATGACTCTGTAGATGTTTGATGTTAAAAGGTCTTTTCAAGACACTAACCTATGCAATAATGCCCTCACCCCCTTCCCCTCACTCCTCCCCACAGGAAGATTCCTGTTTTAACTTGTTGTTTTGGAGAGTAGATTCTCCTTGTCCAAGACTACCAGTCTTCCTGGGAGTTTATCAGCTCAAGAGACAGCAAGCAGGCTGTTTGGTGGCAGCCAAGATCGTGGTCACTTTTTCAGCAATAGAATCTCAATTGTTAGCAGGGCACATTGTCTTCTGAAATAAAGAGAACTGTTCTCAGCATCGCTTGCACCTGTGAGGGACTACGTAGCTACATTCTAGCCAATAAGAAGCAAGCTGAAATGTCATCTGTCACATTTGGGAAGTATCTTTGAATGGTGTCTATGTGTAGGGTGGGGGAAGGGGTGGACAAGCCTCCTTTTGTATTCCCTGCTTTCTCAAACTTCCAACTTGGACCTGAAGTTACCTTAAGAATGAAAGCCACATGCTAAGGACAACACATCAGAAAGACAGAAGTCTGAGTCCCCGATGACCCCATAGAAGTGCCATTCCAGTTCTGCTCTGCCTAGCTCCTAAATTCTTATATAGGTGAGATACAAATTAAATTTTGTTTTACTTAAGCGACTATTTGTATTGAATTTTTCTGTTGTATGTAAATGAATTTAATTTTAACTAAAAAAAAAAAAAAAAGATTGTAGTAAAACTGATGCCCTAGAAAAATGTGCCATATCTCTCCTAAAGCTTCCGATGCCCTTGGGTTTCAGTAGGTTAGCTCGATGGACAATGCCAGGGTTCAAAGCTGATAGATTTACGGTCCAGATCCACCCACCACGTGGACATAGGGTGACTTTGATGTCTTCTCCCATACAATGGTTGTTGTTGCTAAGTGCCATTGACTCAGTTACGGCCCATAGTGACACTGTATAGGGTTTCCGAGGAGGAGCTGGTGAGCTTGAACCGCCAACCTTGCAGTTCAAAGGACTTTGCAGTCTGGCACATTTACCCACAGCGCCACACTGCTCAGGGCCGCTATAGTAGTCTAACAAACGTTTCTAGATTGCCTACTTTGTGGTAAATATTGCGGTGACTCAAAGCTAAATCTTAAGGAATGCTGTCTCTTCATGGAAAATTCCTTAAGTGGTACGTCAAGTTTTAGTTAGCTAGCCTAGTCTCTACTCTTGGGAGTCTTTGAAAAAGGTGAGACTGAGACTTGATTTTAATTCAGGAGGTTTCAGAGGATCTATGATGTGAATGCCTTTAAATTATTTACACAAAAATGCACATGTGTTCATGTATGTGTGTGGCACCATAGGATAAGAACTCGACCTGAAGAGTGGTTTGAACCGCAAGGTTGGCAGTTCAAACTCACCGACCACTCCTTGGAAACCCTATACAAGTCGGAACCGACTTGAAGGAACTTAGCATCACCACCAACAGGTGCATATTCAGACACATACAAACAAAGCTGCATTTTTTTTCTTTGCTACACTTCTTCATAGTATTCTGTTACAGTCGTTTTTATTTTCATTGGTTCTGTTGGACCCTCACCCATATAATTTCTTTTTCATGTTATTTGTATCTTTTCCTTTTCTTTTGTTAGATTTGCCAATGGTTTCTTGATTTTATTAATCCTTTCTAAGATTCAGCTTCTTTTCTTGTTGGTTCTATTGTTTTTCTGTTTTCATTTCCTTTATTTCTTCTGTTACCTTTGTTATTATTTTATTTCTTCTGGTGGCAGTAGGCTTTCTTTGCTGCTCTTTTCAAATAGTTGGAGATAATGGGTTCAGGTGTTGATTTTGGTTCTGTCTTCTTTTTGAATGTGTGCATTCATTGCTATAAATTGTCCTCTGAGTGTTGCTTTTGCTGTGCCGTAATGGTTTCAGTATGTTGTGTTTTCATGCTCGTTTGATTCAAGGAATTTTTTCATTTAATTTTCTTAGTTTTTTTACGCAATAGCTTTTAAATACGGTGTTAGTCTATCTTCACGTTTTTTTTTTTTCCTTTGATATTCCTATTGTTGATTTCTAATTTTATAGTGTTGTGGTCTCAGAAAATGCTTTATAGTATTTTGATGTTTTAAAATTTATTGAGGTTTGCTTTATGACCTGACACATGATCTAGGCTGGAGAATGTCCCATGTGAACTGGAAAATAATGTTGATTGTGCTGTTGTTGGGTTAAGTGCTCTGTATATGTCTATGAGGCCAAGTTGGTTGATTGTGTTTAGTTCTTCGGTGTCTTTGTTGAATTTCTAGTTCTGCCCTTCATCAAAAGTAGTTAATTAAAATCTCCTTTCAACATACTGATGGAGCGCTGGAGGCTCTCACTCATCTGTGCCAAGATATTTGATGACAGCTACCTGGCCAACTGATTATAGGAGATCCATTCCAAGGAGGTGACCCAACGGGATGCAGAAATCATCAGACAATATCATTACTATCACATGCAAGTAAAGTTTTCCTAAAGGTAATTTTAAAAAATGTCTGCAACTGTATATTGACAGAGAACAGCCAGAGGTTCAACCTGGATTCAGATGAGGACATGGAACCAGGAATATCATTGCTGACATCAGATGAATCTTGGTTGAAAGCAGAGAATACCAGAAGGATGTTCACCTGTGCTTTATTGACTATGCAAAGGCTTTCACTTGTGTGAATCATGACACGAGATAGACAACATTGTGGAGAGTGAGCATTCCAGAATATTTACTTGTACTCATGAGGAATCTGTATGTAGTCCAAGAGGTGGTTGTTTGAACGGAACAAGGAGATGTATAAGCAGCCTGCAGGGAGGGGCAGCAAGTAATGTGAACAGGAATCAGCCTGGCACAGAATTGTACTGGGAAACAAGAACAGAAACAGAAAGTGAGCAAGAAATAGCCATAATTAAACCTCCCTCAGAATTGCAAGGTCAGTGGTACAAGCTCACCAGCCACTCCTAGGAAACCAGAAACAGGGGGGTTGCTATGAGTCAGAAAACGATTCAACGGCACTTAACAATAACAAGCTTCCTCCAGCAGTTCTGGTCTGGCCCTGTAGGTAAGCACTGCACTGCTAACAATAAGGTTAGCAGTTCAAACCCACATATGAGTCAGAATTGATTTGACAGCACTTAACAGCAACAGCTTCCTCCAAAAAGTTGTGGTGGTGCGGTGGTCAAGCGCTCGACTGCAAACCAGAGGACTAAAGGTTCAAACTCACCAGCCACTCCATGGGAGAGAAATACAGCAGTCTCACTGTCGACAACCCTATGGGGCAGCTGTGAGTTAGAATGGACTTGATGCCAGTCGGGTTTTGGTTTCGTTTTATTTTGTTTTAATCTCTTCTGCTCTTTCCTTACTCTCTCATATCCAAATAGTGGAAAAACTGATTTTCAATCGTTGAATTGTTACAATTGGAAAAAAAGTGAAGCTAGATGGAGGCAAGACGGGAAGTTGGTATCCTAGGAGAGCCAGGCAGAAAATTTACCTGGCTTCACCTTGCCTGGCATCTGTGTGCCTCAGGTCACCTTGTTGGTGGTGGTAGGTGCTATCGAGTCAGGCCTGACCCATGGCAGCCCCATGCCCAATGAGACAAAGGTTTCCCGCTCTTCTCCACTCATTACAATCAGTTACCAATTGGACCACTCTGATCTAAAGAGTTTCTGTTGACTAATTTTTGAAAGTAGATCACCAGGCCTTTCTTCCTAGTCTGTCTTAATCTGCAAGCTCCATTGAAACCTACTCAGCATCACAGCAACATGCAAACCTGCACTGATGGACTGGTGACTGTGCATGTGAGGCACTGGCCCGGAAGTGATACAGGTTTCCTGCTTGAAGACAAGTATTCTACCAAGGAAACACCAGTGCTGCCATCCAGTCCCCTGGTCTCTAAAAAAGCAAGCACTGGAAAATTGATTAAGTCAGGTGGTATTTCTACGGCCTGAAGTCTGCGATAGGGGAAGGTTTGAAATTTCAGCCACACATTTAACTCTTTTCTGAAGGGCTTTCTTATGAACTTGTGCCATCTTTATAGCCTTTGAGTCCTGTGATGGTCAAAAAGGCAGGAACCGTCAGAGGCAAGTTAAACTAATGTCCGTCATTGTCCAAACTCAGTGTCTGCCATTTCTGTGCCCCCAGGACTGGGCTTTCTATGGGGATGCTCTGGGTACAGTGATTCTTGGACAAACCCTTCCCAACATGGTCACACTTTAAAGACTCTCCTAGATGGCAGTTCCCTATAGATGAATGGTGGCAGCCGGTTTTCAATTATCTTCAGCAAAATTTTATTTGCATATGATATTAATGATATTGTTCAAAGATATCTACAGTCCATTGTGTCACCTACCTTTGAAATGAGCACAAATATGGACCTCTTCTAACCGATTGGTCAGGTAACTGCCTTCCACATTTCTTGGCATAGATCAGTGACTGCCTCCAGTGTAGTATCAGTTTGTTGAAAGATTTCAATTTGTATTCCATCAGTTTCTGAAGTCTTGTTTTTTCTCCAGTGCCTTCAGTGCAACTTGGACTTCTCCCTTCAGGACCACTGGTTCTTGATCACATGCTGCCACCTGAAATGACTGGACACTGACCATTTATTTTTGGTACAGTGACTCTGTGGATACCTTCCATCTTCTTCAGCTAGAGAAATCTTGAGCCTCTTCTTCACTTTTTGGTACATGGAAGGGATTATAATCATTGTAGGGAAACAAAATATATCATTTGTTATATGTAAAACTAATGATCTGCCCTGTAAACTTTCACTCAATTCACAATAAAAACTTTAAAAAAACCAAAAAACTATCTACAATGAGTAATTCATTTGTCTTGAAAAATTCTGTCATTTATATTACCAAGGCCATATTTTCCAACTACTGATCCTTCCTCTTTGTTTCCAACCTTCTCATTCTAATCACCAATAATTATCAATACATCTTGATTGCATGTTTGATCTGTTTTATACTGAAGAAATAGTTTGAATTCTTCAATTGCATCATCACTGGCTTTAATGGTTGGTATATATGAATATTATCCTATCACAGACAGTGTTTTATACTTCAAGATGAATCTTGAAATGTTCTTTTTTGTCAAACCATTCCTCTTGAATTTGTCATTCCTGGCATAGTAAAACATGTGATTGCGAGATTCAGAATGGCCAATGCCGGTGAGTCCATTTCAGTTCATTAATGCCTAGGACTTCAGTCTTCATGGGTTCCATTTAATTTTTGACAACTTCCAATTTTCGTAGATTCTTTCTTCTTACATTCTATGTTCTGCTTATTGATGAATGTTTGCAGCCATTTCTCCTCATTTGGAACAGGTGGAATTAAGAAATCTGACAAAAATGAAGCTGTTCTTTGTGATGGAGGTGATAGTCATTCTTTTTTTTCCTTAAATGTTTTATTGTGAATTATGTGATAGTTT
>NW_006408808.1:2642336-2668571 GCF_000296735.1 Chrysochloris asiatica | reverse complement strand
ATAGCGACCCTGTATAGGGTTTCCGAGGAGCAGCTGGTGAGCTTGAACCGCCGACCTTGCAGTTCAAATGGCTTTGCAGTCTGGCGCATTAACCCGCAGTGCCATACCAGGACTCCCAAAAGGCAGTGAGGAGAGCTAAAGCGGTGACCCCATATCATATTAATGCATACAGAAACATGAATGTTAAATAGGCTTCTGATGAGGCGTTAAAATACAATGAGGAGCACAGGACTGAGCGATGGAAAGGGCAGTGCTCGTCATTCAATGGCAAAGAAGTTGTCTGAATTATGCTCCGTTTGGTAGAAGGTTGAACTGGTTATAATGAATTTAAATAGCTGATAGGACGTTGCAAAGCAAATCTTTAAGAGGTCATGTGGTTTCTACTTGCTGCTAGAGTAAAATGAAAGGAAAAAAAGGGACTTAAAAAAAAGAGCTGTGCAAAACAAAGGTTAAGGATTTTGAGAATTCTGTTTTACAAACTAAAGATACGTGTCATAGAATTTTTACCCAGAATGTAGCTACGTGCTCTTTCATTAATAAGATTAAGGACTGATGGCTCTAACCAGCAGAAAACCCATCAGCATAGACTGAAGGGAACAGAGAAAGTATGAAAAGGAAGAAAGCTTTCTGCCTCTTGGAATTCTCTAGGCAGGAAACAGGCCCAATGAGCTAACTCTGTTGTCCTCCAAGAAATGAAAAAGACCATTCCTGGAGAAGCCCAGTGTCAAGATTTTCTGGATCTCAAGGTCCTCTTATCTCAAGGTGTGCTGGAGACCTTAGGGGAATTTTAGAAACTTCTTTATCCTTGGTGTGACACTGTAGGATAAGCACTGGACCACGAACCACAAGGTCAACAGTCCAAATCCCCCAGCTGCACCTTGGAAACACTATAGTGGGTCACTAGGAGTCAACACAGGGTCACCATGAATCATCTGACTCCATAGCACTTAGCACTTCTAGACTGAGGCAGACTAGGAAGAAAAGTCTGGCAATCTATTTCCAGCAACCAGCCCTAAAAACTGAGGCTCACAATGGTCCATGCCCCAGCTGATCTCCGGGATGGTGCGGGACCAGCAGTGTCGTGTTCCACTGTGCGTGGGGTTGTCATGAGAGGAGACACCTGGCTGGCAGCTCACAGCAGCAGGACTGGAGGGCTGAGCTGAAGACAATTGGGGAGTGAGACTTCTTTATGAGGTGAGATGAAAATGTTCTCAATGGATTGTTTCAACGATGACACAACTCTGTGAGTACCCTAGAAAAACTGACTTGTATGTACACTTGAAATGGGTGAATTATGCAGTAAATTAATTGTAGCACATTAAAACTGTTATTTAAAAATGGAAACAAATGTTCACTGCTCTGGCTTTTCTGTTCCTGCTAGGATTATACCAATTTTGGGAATTTGTTAGGCAGTGCATAACAATACAGTGCACTGACTCTAAAGGTTTGGTTGGAGGCAGTTGGGGTCATGAACACAGGGTTAGGGAGGCCTGACTAGATGCTAACTCACCTGTTGCTGATCAGCTGTAAGGTCCCGGTGGAATGAGTGAATTTATTTAGGCTGTGTACCTAACGAGGCCCAGTGGCTGGCGAGCCTGAAAAGGCCTGAGGAAGTGGCCAGTGGCCAGCAGACAGAGACCACTGCTAGCTCCGTCTACTACAAGGACACGTCCAAGTATCGCTGAGGAGAACAGAACTCTGGGAGCACTGTCTTGGGGTCAGCGCAAACAATTCCTTAACCAAGGTAAACGTGCTACCATGCGGACAGCCTGCTTTTCACCCTGCCATCTCAGTTATCGCTAGAAACACAAGACCTCTCAGGCTTCCTTCACAGGGGCCCTGGTGGTGTGATGGTTAAGCATTCCACTGCTAACAGAAAGGCTGGTCTGCCTCCGTAAACGTTTGAAACCATGGGGCAGTTTTATTGTGTCCAATAGGGTCCAATCAGCATTGACTTGATGGCAGTGGGGTTTTTTTGGGGAGGGAGGGAGGGAAGGTCAGGCTTCCTTTTGCCTGAAGAACGCCATGTGGTATGCATTACCCACCAAGTAATAGACCATTTACCTTCCTCAAAGCCAGAAGCATACAGATCTAATTGGTGTAACCGCTGGAATACTGCATATCTCTCCTTGTGGTCCCTGTACTTGAGACCCTCTTACTTTGCAACCAGGACAGCCTACTGAAAAGATGGTGGTCTTTGGTCTAAATGGAAAAAGGAAGAAAACCACATTTTAGACGGGTTGGGATGGTCTGCAGTGGTTTCTGGCTAATCCTGGGTCCATCCAGCCCTCTGAGAGGCTTGCTGCGCCTGGGGTCTGCTAGAATGAGGAAACTATTTGGCTAAGCCAGTCTGAGTCTGCATTACCAAATATGGAGTTAAAGGAATCATCTTGGAGAAAATGAAACAGAAGCTTCCAACAAAGGCTTCTTGGAAGCCAGTTTGTAATTAACCTTTATGTGTAACATGAGATTTCTCAACTTAAAGGAGGGATGAGGGGAATAGATTCCATTTTAATAATGAACAGCTACTTGAATAGAGCAGTTCCCATATGTGTTACCAAGTATGGACAACCATGTAGTGGTGCACACGTGTCCATAGCATGGGTACAATGAGTTGGCCTATATACTTAGTGAATTCCAGTTTTTTCCTGAACCTGACAAACAGGCTGGGTCTTGTCCAGGCTCATTGTGGAGGTGGTTGCACAGCTTCTCGAGCCTGGGGCACAAGCGCCACACACAGCAAGGGCCTGGCTCCTGTCCCTGCCCTCTTACAATCTGTGACCTCGGCGGATTCATCTCCAGACCATAACTGAATTCCCATCTGACCGTTTGACCGCAGTTCCCCACAGAGGTGATTCCCTGGTGGACAGAACACACTCTGGGAGACTGCAGGCTGCAGGGCCTGGCCCCTAGGCCCTCCTAGCCTTCAGACAAGTCTTATATGGCCCACTTAGGGCTGAAGAATAAGGAGCTCTGGTAGCATAGTGGTTACAAATCAGGCTGTTAACCTCAAGGTTGGCAGTTCAAAACTACCAGCTATTCTGTGGGAGAAAGATGAGGCTTTCTGCTCCCGTAAAGATTCTGTACAGGGTCACTATGAGTCGGAACCGACTCCACGGTATTTTAGAACAACAACAGGGCTGAAGAATGGTTTCGCTGCTTTATGTTTTGCTGTGTGCCTTGCATCCACTCATCTTTCCATCCCTTCTGGTTTCTGTGAGCCCTTCTCCTTCAGAAGTTCTCAACAGTACTTGCTTCACATCAGTGTTGTGAATATGAGACGGTACATAGTTACATTTTTCGCTTGGTATCTGCTAAAGATGCTAAATAGATACTCAACACCATTTATTCATTCATTCACTTACTAATATTTTGCATCGATCCACAGAGAGATAGATCACTGCCAATGAGTCTCCTTTGACTCATGGAGTCATTATACACAACAGAATGAAAGGCTGCCCAGTCCTGCATCATCCGCACAGTTGTCGTCCTGTTTGAATCCATCTCTGCAGGGATTGCACCAGCTCACCTCACCGAGGGTCTCACTCGCCCTCCTTAGCCCTCTACTTCACCTAACTTGATGCTCTAGTCCAGCGACAGAGCCCTTCTGCTGATGGGTCAGAAGCAAGTGAGCCAGAAAATGTTCTGCGGTACCCATGGGCCTTCCACCAACTGATTTCCAAAAGCAGATGACCAGGATTTTTTTTACCTAGTCAGTCTTAGTCTGGAAGTTCTGCTAATACTGTCTAACACGGGAGACCCTGCTGGTGTTTAAAATATAGTGGCATAGCTCCCCGCATCTGAGCAGCAAGCAGGCTACCACAGCGCCGCAGATTGACACACAGGTGGTGGAATATTTAGCAAATACCTACTAATTCCAGGAACAGAGTTTGCAGCAATGAGCAAAGCCAGGTGTGTCTTTACTCTCACAGAACAGACGGGGAGGCAGGGGAGACAGACCTGGTCCTATGTCCCATATAGCCACAGTGTCAATGTGTAACCAGCTGCCACCAGGGTTCTGTTCAGTTCTGGGTTGGAGTATGGTGCACACAAAACTGGAGTGCAAAGAGAGGGTCAGCAAGACTCAAGATGGACTCCCAGGGGCAGGGAGGTGAGGCCATGCAGAGCATTGTGGCCCGCAGAAAGACGTCTGATTGCTCTCTGACTGTTCTGGCCAATGCTCTGAAAATTTTTCAGCAGAAGGTGACATGCTCAGAGGTGTGCTAAGGGTTGGTCTTGATTTAGGATGAGGAGTGGCTGCTAGTCACTCATTCATTCATTCCTTCAGTAACTGTTATGGAACTCTTGTACATAAAAAAGTCAGTGTTAGCTTCCAGGGACGCTACAATTAGCAACACAATGTGCCTCATCAGTGGACATTCTAACAGGAAGACAAGAAACAAGTGAGCACAGAGGTAGACAATTACAGACTGTAACAAAGTCAGCTGAGGTCATGAAGAGATGTGAGCTGCTTTTGTTGGAGGGGAGGAAGCCCTCTCTTAGGAAGTAATGTTTGAGCTGAAACCTGAATGGGAAGAATGAACAGCAGGAAGAGCTTGGGGAAGAGCATTCCAGGCAGAAGCAAGAAAGGAGCCCAGTGCGGCAGGTTTAGAATAGAAGGCAGGGAGAGAAAGGCTCAGAATGAGGTGATGTTAAGAACCTGGGCCCGGTGATGCAGAGACTTACAAGTTAGAGTAAGGTGTCCACATTTTATTACAGATCTTCCTCCCTAACCTTTGTCTCAAAGTTCCAATGAAACCTGGTCCCCTGGGTGAATCTGCTGGTATTTCAATACTGGTGACATAGCTTCCAGCATGCCACCAGCACATAAACCACCTCAGTACGGCAAACCGACAGATAAACGGTGGAATATTTAATAGCACCCACTGTGGAAAGTCGCTAAAGAGGGTCGTAAGTAGGGGAGTGAAAGGTTGTTTCCCATGTTGTAATGATCAGTCCAGCTTTGAGGAAAAACCAGAATGGAATTCTGGAGACATAGCTGGCCAGGGGTTGCTTGGGAGCAAGAGCCCAGTTTTAAGGCTGTTTGATGGTTCCAGTTGGGGGTAATGCCGGGGATGCAAGGCTATCAAGGGACAACAGGATAGAGGAGGAAGTGTGTGCGTACAATAGATGTGGTTGGACTAGGTGAGAGAATGATTTTAAGAAGAATATGAAAAGTCCAAATCTGATTCCTCAGTCTTTTAGTCTGCCAGGCTGGGACTAATGCCTACAGTGAGTTAATCAGTGGAGTGGGCACAGACAATATGGTGACCCACAACCCATTCTTTGAGAATCAACCTGCTTTCACCTCATGCTGTTATGAAGAAATTGTTGGTTGAGAGTTTCCGTTGCCTCAAGTGAGCATGTGACCAACGTTGACCAATCATGGTTCCCCATTCCCTGGACACATGACATGTCCAGAGACAGATTGTAGGGGTTGATAAGAACGCTGAAAGGAAGGGTCTCTCTCCCTTGTGAGTTGTAAGCTCTAAGGGCCATCTGTTGGAGACCATCTTTGCCCATTGTGGACAGAGCCTACTTGGTAATCAGACAAGTGGAGTTGAGAGACATTTCTTATGAGCTCCTGGATCCATTACATCTAAAGGCAAATGTTGTTAGCTATGTTGAGTTGGCCTCGACTCATGGCAACCACACGCACACTGGAATGAAATGCTTCCTGCTCCTGCACCATCTCCATGCTTGGTTGTAGATCCGTAGGGTTTTTAGTGGCTGATTTTCACATGTAGATGGCCAGGTCTTTCTTCCTAGTGTGTCTTAGTATGGAAGTGCCTTCAAAACCTGCTCTGCATCGTAACAACTGTCTGACAAGTGTTGTCTGTGCATGAGGCATGTTGGTTGGGTATCATCAAATCCAGATCTCCTGCCTAGAGGAGGAGGAGGAGGATTCTACCATAGAATCTCTACTGTCTGCTTAAAGGCATAACCCCTGAATTTCCAACTCCAAAATTTGCCCCCTTGTGTCCCTGTTTCCTTAACATAGTTTGAGCTGGGTTTCTGCCTCTTGATGAACACATTTGAGAAGGTAACCTTGTCTGGTATATGTGAAGAGATCCACGAATCACAAGATGCTATAGACAGGTGGGGCCTCAGGGAAGAGCAAGGTGAGCCATGTTCCCACTGTACCCCATGGACTGAGGGCGCTAGGACCTTGTCCTCCCCGCTGCTCTTGTGCAGGCTTTACAAGGAGATGCTTGCTATACATACGCTGTTTCTCACAACGTCATTGGCTTAAATGTTTGAAAATCAACAAACCAAATGTGTGCCACTCTTATACAGATGGGGAAATTGAGTCCAGGGAGGGTAGTGATTCCTTGGGAAGAGGTCATGCTGTGGTGAGGAGAGACGTGGGTCTGCACCTCCTTATGCTAATGCCCTTTGCAGTGAGCAGCTACGTGCTCCTGATGCCTGGTTCCCTCTGGGAGGTGGTTGTGAGGGTTGAAGGTTTGAGTCCTGAGAATGCCATCCCTAGATGTGATCATGGAGGGACCTGAAAGAGCTGCAGCTTTGAGATCACTTCTCCCAGAATATATATTTCTTTCAGAAATTATCCCCTACCCTCTTCTGACAAGAATACCACTCCTACAAGGGCCAGGGTCACAGGTAGAGACGATAAGTGCAGAAGCGGAGAAGAAAGGCCTGGAGGCTGAAGTTCTGCATAAGACCCAGAAGTCTCTCGCTGGCCCTGCCTCTCCTGAGGCTGGCAATTCCCAGAACCATGGGGCACAACCTAAAATAGGGGTTGGGAGCACAAGCTTTGGAATCAGAGCTGAGTTTGAGTCCTGAATCTCCCTTGACCTAGTTGTGGGGTATTGGTATGCCACTTAAGGTCTCTAGAACTCAGTTTTTTCATCTGTGAAATGGGCTAACATTCATAACTCTCTTAAAGAAATGTGGTGATATTTAAATGAGATGCTGCACCTAGCCTGGTCCCTGGGAAGCCCCCAAGCTCTACTCCTATAATTTAGCAGTGATTGTTATAGACAGTCCCTGGGTGACAAATGTCTGACTTACATACAGGGTGTAGCAACAAACTGACTTCAATAAAGGGTGTTATATTCAAAATTCAAAGATACATACAATGGTTTGTAATGACAAACAGATACTACTTTGCAACACATCTCAAAAGATGATGATTATTATAATATTATGCTAAAGATGTTATAGTGTATTTGGAAGTGTTTCTTCAATATTTTTTACTCATTGACACTTACAATCTATATACTAAGAGAAACATTTGACTAATTGATGTTAGATACAAATCAGGCCTAACTTTTCTAACTTAGACACAAATTTAACATAAAGCCAGACTCAGGAGTAGAAGGTCATTTATAATTCTGGAACTGTCTGTATTTCATCCCAAGGTTTACACACACTGCAGGGACTAGGAGCAAAATGCCTCAAAGACCTGGACTGGCTTCTCAATTGGCGTTAAAATCCACCTCACAGTAAATTTCCGATGGAAATGAAGCATGAGAGCTCAATGTTTTCCCATGTAATGGAATTGTGGCCACTTTTCTCCCAGTCAGGGTACTTTACTCATAAGTTAAAGTTGTAGAAAATACTGTCACTGTTCACACTTCTTGATTTTATTTTTACTTGTAGCATGAACAAGCAAAATAAATGAATTGCTTATGTGATTCCAAATAACTAAAATGAAACACAATACCTTCTCTTCACTCAACCCTTCTCCCCCCAACAAAAAAAAGAAAGAAAACCACATCTGCCTCCACAGGGTACCAGATGCCCCTTCCTACAGATATTTAGGGTTTCTTTGGTTTCGGTTATTGTTGTAAGGGGCCGACAAGCCAGTTTCAACTTAGAGCACATTGTGCACTATAGAATGAGACATGTCCGGTCCGGCTCCATCCTTACAATTATTGTTATGTTTGAGCCCATTATTGCTGTCACTGGGCCCATCTATGTTGTTGAGGGTCTTCCTCTTTTTTGTTGGCCCTCCACTCTACCAAGCATGATGTCCTTCTCCAGAGACTTGTCCCTCCTGATACTATCTCCAAGTATAAGGGCAAAATCTCATCATCCTAGCTTTTAAGGAACTTTCTGGCTGTACTTATTCCAAGACAGTTTGTTTTTCTCGAAGTCCAATGTGTTTTTGATATTCTTCTCCAAAACATAACTCAAATGCATCAATTATTGTGTGGTCTTCCTTATTCATTGTCCAGCTTTCACATGCATATGAGGCAATAGAAAATACCCTGACTTGATTTAGGCACACCTTAGTCCTCAAACAAACATCTTTCCTCTCTTCTGCTTTAAAGAAATCTTTTGCAGCTGATTTGCCTAATGCAGTATGTCCTTTGATTTCTTGATTGCTGCTTCCATGAGTGTTGATTGTGGGTCCGAGCAAAATGAAGTCTTTGACAACTTCAAGCTTTTTTCCATTTTTTTGTGATATTGTTTATTAATCCAGTTCTTAAGATTTTTGTTTTCTTACATTAAGGTGCAATCCGTAATTAAGACTGGAAATCATAAGTAGATATTTGAAGTCCTCATTGCTTCCAGCAAGCTAGGTTGTATTAACAGGTTACTAATGAGTCTTTCTCCAATCTTGAAGTCTTACAATTCTTCATATAATCAGGCTTCTCAGATTATTTCTTCAACATACAGACTGAAATAAGTATGGTAAAAGGATACAACCATGGCACATAGCTCTCCTGATTTTAAACCATTAAGTATCACCTTGTTCTGTTGTAACAACTAATTGCTTCTTGGTATATGTAAAGGTGCCTCATGATCACAATTAAGTGTTCTGGAATATACGTTCTTTGCAATGTCATCCATAGTTTGTTATGATCCACACAGTCGAATGCCTTTGAATAGTCATTAGAGCACAAGTAAACATCTTTCTGGTATTCTCTGCTTTTAGTCAAGATCCATCTGATGTTAGCAATGATGTCCCTAGTTCGATGTTGTCTTCTGAATCCAATTTGAGATTCTGGAAGCTCCCTGTCAATGTCTGTCACTCATCTGTCAGTGTGTCCTGTGTTACTGTTATTCTGGATATTAGGCTACTGGTATTTTAAATACCAACAGGGTGACCCATGGTGGACAGGTTCCAGCTGAGCTTCCAGACAAACACAGACTAGGAAGAAGGAGTGACAGACAACTTCTCAATATTTAGTCACAGAAAACTTTATGAATAGCAGTGGAATACTGTCAGATCGCACCAGAATATTGAATATTGAAATATGACAAAGAAAATCCAAATATTGTCAGAAATAGTACTGAAAGATGAGTCCCTCAGGTTGGAAGGCACTCAAGATACGACTGGGGAAGAGCTGCCTCCTCGAAGTAAAGTTGACCATGATGACTCAAATGGAGTGAAGCTTTTAGGACCTTCATTTGCTGATGAGGCACAACTCAAAACAAAGAAAAACAGCTGTAAACATACATTAATAATTGGAACATGAAGTGTATGAAGTATGAATGTAGGAAACTTGGAAGATGTAAAAAAATGAAATGGAATACATAAACATCAGTATCTTAGGCATTAGAGAGCTGAAATGGACTGGTATTGGCCATTTTGAATCTGACAATCACATAATTTACTATGACAAATTGAAGAGAAATGACATCATCATCAAAAATAACATCTTAAGATCTACCTTGAAGTACAATGCTGTTGATGATAGGATAACAGCCATACGCCTACAAGAAAGATGAGTGAATACAGTTATTATTCAAATTTACACACCAACTGATGAAGTCAGTGATGATGGAATTGAAGAATTCTACCAACTTCTTCAGTCTGAATTTGATCAAGCATGCAATGAAAATGTATTGATAACTACTGGTGACTGGAATGCAGAGGTTGGAAACAGGAAGGATCGGTCATTGGAAAATATAACCTTGGTGATAGAAATAATGCTGGAGATCCCATTATAGGATTTTGCAAGACCAATGATTACTTCATTGCAAATATCTTTTTTTAACAACATAAAAGATGAGTATACACATGGACCTCACCAGATGGAATACACAAAAATCAAATTGACTACATCTGTGGAAAGAGACAGTGCAAAAGCTCTATATCATCAGCCAGAACAAGGCCAGGGTCAGAATGTGGAACAGACCTTCAATTACTCAAATACAAGTTCAGGCTGAAGCTGAAGAAAATTAAAACAAGCCCACGAGAGCCAAAATATGACCTTGAACATATCCCACATGAATTTAGATATCATCTCAAGAACAGATTTGATGAATTAGTCACTAATGACCAAAGACCAGAAGAATTGTGGGATGACATACTTGTAGGTGAATGAATGTTATCCTATTATAGACAGCATTGTATGACAAGATAAATCTTGAAACTCTTTTTGAAGAAGAATGTGACACCATTCAGCTTTAATTTTCCATTCCTGATGTAAACTATACGATTCTCTGATTCAAAATGGCCAATACCTATCCATTTCAGATCACTAATGCCTAGCATATCTATCTTTATAGTTTTCATTTCATTTTTAACAACTTTTAATTTTCTAGATTCATACTTCATATATTCCATGCTCTGAGTATTAATGGGTGCCTGCAGCTGTTTCTCCTTATTTTGGGTTGTGCCCTGTCAGCCAGTGAAGGTACTGAAAGCTTTGCTCCATCGATGTCATTATCGTCAACTCAACTTTGAGGAGGCAGTTCTTTGCCAGTCACAATTTGAGTGACTTCCAACCTGAGGGGTTCATCTTCAGGCCCTAGATCAGGTAATGTTTTGTTGCTATTCATATGGTTTTCAGTGGCTAACATTTTGGAAGTGATCTGCTAGTCCTTCTTCCTTCTCTGTGTTAGTCTGGAAGCTTGGCTGAAACCCGTCCACTGTGGGTGAACCTGCTGGTATTTAAAATACCCATACCATAGCTTCTGGTATCACAGCAACACACAAGCCACCACAGTATGACAAATTGACAGAAGAGGGCTCATATAGACGGGCTCTTGAGTATCAATGGGTTTATTGCATGATGCTACCCAGGTTCAGAGAAACAGAGTGATTATTCAAGAAAATGCATCTTTACCGCCCCAGTAACTAAAAATGTATGTATAAGGCTAATGTTTCCTCTGCTTTTACACTGTTCCACACCCTCTCCTGGGCTACATATGCTTATTGTTAGGTATCCTTGAGTTGGCTCTGACTCACAGAGACCCTATGCACAACAATACAAAATATTGTCTGGTCCTACACCATTCTCACAATTGTTGTTTTGTTTGAGTTCATTGCTGCTGCCACTGTGTCAATGCATCTCTTAGAGGGTCTTCCTCTTTTTCACTGACCCTTCTCTTTGCCAAGCATGATGCCCTTTCTAGGGACTGGTCCCTCCTGATAACGTGCCCGACGTACATGAGACAAAGTCTCGCCATCCTTGCCTCTAAGAAGCATTCTGGCTGGCTGTACTTCTTCCAAGACAGATTTGTTTGTTCTTCTGGCGGTCCATGGGATTTTTAGTTCTCCAATGCTATAATTTAAAGGCATCCATTCTCCTGTAGGCTATGCACTTGACCACAAGGTTGGCTTTAACTGCAAGGTCAGCAGTTCAAACTCACAAGCCACTCAGAAACCCAATACAGGGTTGCTATGAGTTGGAACCAACTTGATGGCACTTAGCAACAGCGACAACGTTCATCTCCAGTCTTCTGTATTCATTGTTGAGCTTTCACATACATATGAGACAATCAGAAACACCATGGCTTGGGTCAGTCTCACCAGAATCCTCAAAGTGGCCTCTTACTCCTTAACAGTTGAAAGAGGTCTTTTGTTGTAGATTTGCCCAAGGCACTATGTCATTTGATTTCTTTATTACTTCTGCTTTCATGAGTGTTTATTGTGGATCCAAGTTAACTGAAATCAGCAACAACTTCAATCTTTTCTCTGCTTATAATGATACTGTTTTTTGGTCCAGTTGTGAGGATTTTTGTTTTCTTTAAATTGACTTGTAATCCATACTGAAGGCTGTATGCTTTGTAATCCATACTGATGAAGGCTTCATCAGTAAGGTCTTGAAGTCTTATTTGCTTTCAGCAAGCAACATTGTATTATCTACATATTATAGGTTGTTAATGACTCCAACCCTGATGCCACGTTCTTCTTCATATAATCCAGCTTCTCAGATTATTTGCTCAGCATAAGATTGAATAAATATGAAAGGATATAACACTGACACACACGTTTCCTGATTTTAAACCACTCAGTATTTCCTTGTTCTATTTCAATGACTTCCTCTTGTTACATAGGTACAGATTCCTCAAGAGCACAATGAAGTGTTTGGAAATTTCCATTCTTCACATTGTTCTCTATAGTTTGTTATGGTTTATATAGTCAAACCCCTTTGCGTAGTCAATAAAGTACAAGTAAACATCTTTCTGGTATTCTCCGCTTTCAGCCAAGATCCATTTGACGTCAGCAATGCTGTCCCTCACTGGACTACACGCTTTGCATGAAGTATCTCCATTAATTCCCCAAAGAGCTAAGGATTTGTATTATTGCCTTTTACAGATGAAGAAACTAAAGCCAAGAGAGGTCACACAAACTAGTAAAGGTCCCAAGGGACTCTGGATAGAGGACAGGGCAAATTGCATGCTTCTGAAAAGATGATGAAACTCCTTCTGGCCTGTGGAGACTTCCTTTGGTGTGAGATTTGAAATACAGCTTCTGTGTTAAAATATGGTGGCCATATCTCTGGACATCTTGGGAGGAATGTAGAATACGAACTCCCTGACAAACTCTTTACTTCAGCAAGTAGTAGTCTCCCTCAACATGAGAAATCCTAAACTTTCAAAGGTTTTGCAATCTCAGGTGTTTAAAACGACACATGTTATTTGTCTTGCATACAGGTCTGTGGAGAACCTGATCTAGTTCGTTTTCAGATTGTACATCAGTGATACAGTGTGCTCCACTCATTTCTCCTTTCTGGAATCAGTAGTTACCCAGATCTTTGAAGGTTAATGGCAGGAACTCAACACACCAAACCAAAGTAAACAAGCTCATTTAAAGGCTCTGCTTACATCACATTCACTCACATTCCATGGGCCATAGGAAGTCAAATGACCAAGCCTAACATCAATGGGGAGAAGTGTAGACTGCTTCCTCTGTAATCCAATTTTACGCACGAAGGCAACTCATCCAAAGTCAGTTTACTTTACCACAGTGGACAAAAGCTTTACCTCTTCTTACCAGGAGGATGAGGTTGGAGACTTTCCAAAGGAACTTTGCAAAAGACTGAAGGAGAAGCAGAGAAGCTGTGCTGGATATCTGCTTTTCAGTTGACCCAACATTCATTCTACTGGTAAATGATTCCCAGTTTTCTTTTTATGAGTCATGTCTCCCATTCTCAATCCCATCAGGAGTGATCATTCCTGGTCAGTGGGAAAAGTGCATCTCCTGGATCAAATGATTGGCTGGTCACATGACCCGAGCCAGGCCAATGAAATTGATTCCCAGTACTTGTGTGGCAAGAAGACTCTAGTATATGTGTGCGTTGAGTTTGTAATGTGTATAGAGTACTCACTGGGAGTCTCAGGTAGACATCTTTACTAACATTATGAGAAACGAATACAAAGGAAGACAGACAAAGGGTGAGACAGATGTGCGACAGATGTGTGCTTCAGCATCTTCTGCCTGAAAACTCTTAACTCTGTAGTTAATTCCTTTTGGGAAGTATGTAGAAGGAACTCTGCTGACATACTGGTTTAACTCTTGGGCGCTATATTCAAGGTAAGCAGTTCAATCCCATCTGCTTCACAGGTGAAAGATGAGGATGTCTGCTCAGGTAAAGATTTCGTCTCGGAATCCCAACGAACACTTCTACCCTGTTCTATCCAGTCAGTGTGGATCAGAAGTCAGTGGGTTTGGTTTGCTTTTTGGCTGAAAGTCTGTTTGAATAGGATGCATGTGTCTTGCAATCAAAGAGCCCATAATTCAGAAATAGAACCAAAGGCACAGAGTGAGATGCCTAAGATCAGACCTGGCTTCAGATCTTGGCCCTGCCACTTAAATCTGTGTGGTCTTGTTGCGCTTCATTCTCTTCATTTGTAAAATGAGAACACCACCAACAGCACTTCCTTGAACGTTGCTGTGAGAGTAAACTGTGTAAAGCAGATTGTTGGGGCTGGCAAATTATGTTGTCCATTATACTTTCAATATTCTCCTCTAACACCATTATTCAAATGCATCGATTCTTCTCCGGTCTTCCTGATTCACTGTCCAACTTTCACATGCATATGATGTTATTGGAAATAACTATCACTTCCATCAGGCACACGTTAGTCCTCAAAATGACATAGTTGCTCTTGAACACTTTAAAGAGGTGTTGTGAGGCATGTTTGTGTAATGCAATACATCGTGTGATTTCCTGTGGTAAATTATAGATACTCAAGAAGTTATGGCTTTTATTAAAGGCTGTCAAGGCAGTTCTGACTCCTAAAGACCTAATCTAGGGTTTCTGAGGAGTGGCTGGTGCATTTGAACCACTGACCTTGGGATTCTCAGTCCAGTGCTTATCCTACATTGCCACACCAGGATTCTACTCAATAAGTGGTTGAAGTTTATTGTAAGTAAAGGGTGTAGAAGCAGGCTTCATGTCCTCCCTGGGCAAGCGTCCAGCTACATTATTTGTTTGCCCACAGATCCCACAAGTCACACGACAGCCATTCCTGTCCCCTGTTGGAGGTTGGGGTTGGCACAGGCCTGATTCTGGCAAATTGCACCTTCTCTCCCAGAACCTCTCTCTTGCCTGATGTCCTGGCAGCCTCTAGTCTCAGAGGGCTCAGCACCTAGGAACTGCGGTCACTTTGGCTGGGCAGACCAGCCCTGGATCTGGCCGCAGGGCAGCAGGGGGCGGGTGTGTGTGTGTGTGTGTGTGTCTGTGAGGGGCCCCTCCCTTCACAGAACAAAGACTGTTGATGATGAGGACACTATGGAGCTCAGAGACTGTTGCTTCAGTGGAGGGAAGACAAGGGGCATAGAACCAGGAAGTGGTATTCAAACCCTGGTCTCTGCTTCCCCACCGCCCCCACCCTCAACTCCCTCCTTGCAAAGGAAGGGGAGGAGTATATCAGCACTTCCCTACATGGGGTCAAACTAATGAACAGTTTACATCCAAATGGTTATATATTTATTTTCAGAAGCTCTGTGCAGTGGTTAAAGCACTTGGCTGCTAAGCAGAAGGCCAGCTGTAGGAATCCACCAGCTGTTATGCTGGAGAAAGGTGAAGCAGTCTGCTGCCATAGAGATTTGCAGCCTAGGAAACCCCACGGGGGCAGCTGGACTCTGTTCTATAGGATCACTATGAGCTGCGATTGACTTGAGGCCAGTGGTTTTGGTTAAGAGAGATGATTTGAATCCACATCTTTGGACACCAAAACCAGTGTCCTCCATTGTTGTTGTTATGTGCCATGGAGTTGGTTCCGATTCATAGTGACCCTTTACAGGGTTTCTGAGGCTGTAAATCTTTATGGGAGCAGAAAGCCTCCTCTGTCTCCACTGGAACCGCTGGTAGTTTCGAACTGCCGACCTTGAGGTTCGCAGCCCAATTCATAACCACTACGCTACCAGAGCTCCTTAGTGTTCTCCATAGGAGTTGTAAAAGAAGTGATTTAAGTGCTCAGTGGAGGTGGGGTGGGCGTGGGTCAGTAATATGGTCACACTAGTAGTGATTAGGCAAAGTAATATATTTCTTTAAATTTCTGGTGTTTGATTAAAAAAACAAAACAAAACAGGTTTAAGTAGAGGAAGAAAGAAGCAGATGGAGGTTTTTTTTGGAGAGTGGAAGGAAATTGGACATTGTTTTAGAGATAAAATGGGAGTGCAAGTATGGAAAAGAGATTACGTGAGTGAATGATGCTAAGTGAGCTCCAAGCTGATTAAAGGACTCGGTGCATATAGGGGAGTGTGGTGGCTCCATAGAATAAGCACTGGACTGTGAACCACAAGGTCAGCAGTTCAAACTCACCAGCTGCTCCTTGGAAACATTATATAGGGTTGCCATGAACCGGAACCAACTCGACAGCACTTAACAATAACGACAGCTAAGGGAATGGAGGCCTAGTGTTGCCCTGTGAGATGCAGCATTAGATTCCAAGGTCGGTTTAAACCAGCCACTCTTTGGAAATCTTGTACAGGGTTGCTATGAGTCGGAACCAACTAGACGACACTTAAGAACACCAGCAACAACTAAGGGACTAACAGTGAGGTGGTGTGTGGAAGAGAGAACAGGTGGAGCACAAGGGCCTAGCGTTTGGAAAATGCCACGTCATGTTTTCCAGCAGAAAATGCTGACTCTGTAAGTTCTCCGGTAGCACCTTCCTTGCTGCGCTGAAGCAAGAGGTCAGATTGATGTTCTCAGGGTTTTAGTTTCTCGTGGCTGCTGTAACGAATGACCACAAACTAGGCAGCTTACGTTCTCTCACAATCCTGGAGGGCAAAGCTCTGAAACCAAGGTCTCGGCAGGCCCCCACCCCTCTGAGACCCCAGGGGAGAATCCTTCCTGGGTTCTTCCAGCTTCTGAAGGTTCCCGGTGCTCCGGTGGTGCATCGCTGGAATCTCTTGTCTCTCCCTTCATATGGCCAGAATGCTCCTTTGTGCCTATGGCTGTGTCTTCTCTTCTGTCTCTTAAAAGGACACTTGCCCTTGGATTTAAGACCCAGTCAAGGAGCTCTGGTAGCGTAGTGGTTACGAATCGGGCTGTGAACCTTAAGGTCAGTGGTTCAAAACTACCAGCCGCTCCGCGGGAGAAAGATGAGGCTTTCTACTCCTGTAAAGATTTACACCCTCGGAAACCCTGTACAGGGTTGCTATGGGTCAGAACTGACTCAACGGCACTTAACAACAACAACAACAACAGGTAACCCAGGATAATCTCATCTCGAGATGTGCAAATACTCCCTTTTCCAAACAAGGTCATGCTTGCTCAAGATTCCAGGAACTATTCTGGGGGAAGGGGTAACCATTCTACCTCCCGTGCTACTTAGAAACCCCCTAGCCCTACTGCACCAGCTGACCCAAAGGCAGCCCAGCTATGCTCCAAAGCCTCTTGGGGGACAGGAATCTTGGCGATGTTAGGACTTGGGTCAGGAGTAGCTGAGTCCCTCATAGTCAGCCATCTCTGAAGAAGGAATAAAGAGGGTTGGATTTGTGGAGCTGGGGGTGGTCCAAGGTGAATTCCTTGAAGGCAGGGACCTAGCTGTCCATCTCCCTGGAGCTGTCTTGTTCCTTTTCAGAATATTTGGACTAATCCACGTGGCAGGGACAATGGAGATCTGCGTGAAGAATGTGCTTTGCAAAGAGAAAGCTGGAAGCCCGCATGCCAGCATGCCTGTACCTCAAGGTCACTCAGATAATATGCAGAGATCACTTCCTGCGTGCCAGTAAGTACGAGTGTACACACTGGGATGCAGCAGTGGATGACAGAGCAGGTCCCTGCCCCTGTGGAGCTTTTAGTTTAGGGCAGAAGAGAGATTAAAAGTGAATGAACAGAAACATAAAACAATTACAAATCATAATTATTACTAGAAAGGAAAAGGGCTGGCTGGGCCTGGGATGGAGAATAACGGACGATCTCTTGGATGAAGAGATATTTTAATTAAGAGCTAAATCTGGGAAAAGTGTGCCTGACAGAAGGAATAGCATATGCAAAGGCCAAGTGTCCAGTCTTCTGGAATTTAATAAGGGTGAGTGTGAGAGACTGCTGGGTAACAATTTCTGCTGACCCATGAGGACAGTGGGAAGGAATCTGGATTTTATTCAAAAGACTTTTAACAGGTGGTGTCACAACTTGATTTAACATTCCCCAGGATTTAACGTTCAAAGTCCACAAACTGTCTCCTCAAAAGGTCCAGATAGTAAATATCATCGACTCTGTGGGCTGTACAGTCTCAGAGTTGTGGCAACTCGACACAGCTGTGGTAGCAGAAAAGTATCGAGACCATATGTAAATAAATGGGCATACTTGTGCTCCAATAAAACTCTACTTGTAAAAATAAATAAGCAATAAGATAAAATTAATCCAGTGGCTGAACTGGCCTTCAGGCAGTCCCTGGGTGGTACAAACTGTTAGTGTGCCCAGCTGCTAACCAAAACATTGGAGGTTCAAATCCACCCAAAGTTGCCTCAGAAAAAAGGCGCTGATAACCTACTTTTGAAAAATCAGCTGCTGGCAATCCTTATAGCACAGTTCTGTTTTGCACCCATGGGAGCTACCAAGAATTGGTGTTGACTCTGGGCCTCAGTTTTCTTACCTGTGAAATGGGCATAAAAATTCTCTTTAATTCATAGAAATGTCAAAACTCTGAAAATTCATGAAGATGAAGTTCTGAGTAAAGAGTTCATGACTGGGCTCAGTCCTCTTGCTGCTCTGATTATTATTACAATGAGTCAGGATTATCAGGTTTGAATGTTGTTTCTGTTGTTGTTAAGTGCTGTCAAGTCGATTCCCACCCATATAGCAAACCTGCATAGGTTTCCAAGGGTGTAAATCTTGATGGGAGCAGAAAGCCTCATCTTTCTCCCTTGGAACTGCTGGTAGTTTCGAACTGCCAACCTTGAGATTAGCAGCCCGATTCATAACCACTACGCTACCAGAGCTCCTTATATAGAAAGGCTTTAAAATATAGAGTCAATATGGAGGCAGTTTGTGTAGTTAACTAAGTACTCCTCCTTGTAGTGCTTTGTTGTTGGTATTGTTAAGTGCCATGGAGTCAGTTCTGACCCATAGCGACCCTGTATAGGGTTTCCTAGGAGCGGCTGGTGAGCTTGAACCTCCAACCTTGCGGTCTGGACCCACATTGCAATGCAGCGCATTAATCCACAGCACCACACCATGACTCCTCGCAGTGCTTTAGTGGCTAATGAAAACGTTTCGGTGTGGAATCTAATGACTGATGCAGAGGCAGTATTAGCCTTTCTTCTTCAGTTGGACTAACGTTCCTAAAGCAAATCTTTCTCACAGACTCTAGTTCCTTAAACTCTTGTTCAGAAGGGTCATGCATTCCCTCCTACCATGGCCTGCCCAAATGGCTCCCCATCAGCCCCATTTCCTATTTGGAAGAAATTTTTGCAATGGCTGCCTCTCTGGGCTGCATAAGGGATTTAATGAATCCTTGTTTACACCCCGTCTCCTCAGCATAGGGGATTCCAAGGTTTCTCTTTCTGATGGGTTGTTAAGAAGCAAACTATGCAGTAAAGCGTCTGTTTTCCTTGAAAACAGGGCCTGGGAAAAGGGGAGGTGGATGCAGAGAACTAGTGTTTGGGGAACATTTGGTTTCAGTCTGGCCAACCGAGTGTTCAGTTCAGCCTGGGAGTCAGGAGGCTAAAGTGACACCTTCCTTCTCCTCCATGTTGTTGGGGTCACTTCCTGGGCACTGGCCTCTGGGCTGGGCGTGTGTGTGAAGACTGGAGAGACACCTCTTCCTGAGGCACAGAGGGGCAGAGGTGAGAAGGATGGGCAGAAAAGCAGGGGACGTGTGGAGGATATCAAGGCAGTAAAAGAGGGGACTCCTGCTCCCTGGCCTCCTCTCCTAGAGCAACAAAAGTTGCGGTCTGAAAGGAGACTCCAATCCAGAATTCTTTCTCTCTTCTGTGTGATGTCCTAAATCAAAAAACAAAGACAACAAGTCCACTGCCATCGAGTGGAAACCGACTCAGAGGACTTCAGAGGTTGTCATGTCTATGACGATAGACTGTCCCATCTTTCTCCCTTGGAGCTGCTGGTAAGTTTGAACTGCTGAACTTGTGATTAGCAGTCCAACAGATAAACGGATGCTGGTAAGTGTCATCGAGTCAGTTCTGACTCATGGTGACCCAGTATAGGATTTCCAAGTAGTGGGTGGTGGGTTTGAAACACTGACCTTGTGGTTAGCAGTCCAGTACTTTTCCTACAGAGTCAAAGATCGTATTAAATAGCTAGCTAGTGGCACAGTGGGGTAAGCCCTGGACTGAAAGGTTGGTTTGAAATGCAAGGTCGGTAGTTCAAATCCACCAGCTGCTTCTCAGAAAGAAACCCTATCCAGGGTTACTATGAGTCCTAACTGACTCGATGGCTTGAGTCAAAATTAGCCAGATAAATAGGCAGCTTGATGATTGATGAGCTGACAAATAAGAGATGCTAAATGAAGGTTGTTGTTGCTAAGTGTCATTAAGTCAGTTCTGACTCATAATGACCCTGTAGAGGGTTTCCAAGGAGCTGCTGGTGAGTTTGAACCACAGACCTTGTAGTTCAAACTGGCCTTGCGGTCCCAGGCTTATCCCACAGTTCAACACCAGGACTCTATAAATGAAGGTAGACAGATGACAAATTGAGGCCCGGTGTGTCTCTGTTGGATCAGCACTGGACTTACCGGTATCACATCAGTACATTTTTCGAGACTGACAGGTGTTGTTGAGCCAAACCATTAAGGTTTGGTACTGAGATCCACCTGGACTCAAATCCCCTACCTTCGTACTAACATCTGTGCAAACTTTGATGCATCTCTGCATTACAGGTGTGTCTCGCTGGATTTGTTCGTTCATTTTTTTGTGCTCTTGTGAAGGACTCCACATTGTTCTACGTGTTGAGGAGACCCAGTTCTTGAAGCTTACGTTCTCACTGTGGGGAAGCCAAATTCAAACAAACTCAGATCCAACCGATTCCACTTCACAGTGAGTGACCCGAGACTGTAAATCTTTATGGGATTGGAAAGCCTCATCTTTCTCCCGCAGAGTGGTTGATGGGTTTGAACTTTGAACCTTGTGGTTAGCAGATGAGGGATTATCCTACAGCCAGAGATTCTGAACTACATGTACCCACAGTACACCAGCTGGTGGTGAGTGGAATGAAGAAAATGAAGCAGGATCAGAGGTATGGGGCGTGCCAGCGTAGCCGTGAGGACTTTAATTTAAGCCGGTGCCTGAAGATCTGAAGGGATGTACCATACAAATTCCATGGGGAAATGTATTTCAGGCAGAGGTAACAGCAAAAGCTCTGGGCCAGGTGGGACTTTGCAGATGTGGTTACTTTAAGGATCTTGAGTTGGGGAGATTATCCTGGATGTCACAGTGTGCCTGGAGCTTTTATAAGAAAGGAGTAGGAAATGAGAGGGACAGAAGGTCCCATGGCTATAGAAGCCAGAGGGTGGAGTGGTTCCAGGAAGGGGCCAGGAGTCAAGGAACACAAGTAGTCTTTAGAAGATGGAAAAGGTGAGGAAACAGTTTCTCTCCTAGAGCCTCTAGAAAGAACGCAGTCCTGTAGACACCTTGATTTTAGATGTCAGAAACTTTAGAACATCAAGACAATAAATGTGTGTTGTTTGAAAACACTGAATTTGTGCAAATTACAACAGTGATAGGAAACTCATAGAAGAAGTAACACATTTCTTCTTTTGTAAAATGAGACAAGGACAGTCTCTGCCTGAGGACCTGGAGATTTAGGGTGGGCGGAGCCCAGCAACCCAGCCAGTGGCTGAGAGCTGGCTTACAGACAGTCCAAGGACTTGGCCACAGCCACACAGAATACTTTCCAGGAGGGCTGTGGGAATCAGGAGTGAGGACCTTCACTGTGTTCCCATTCCATCTCCATCACAGGCCCAGGGCATCCCATCCCGTCTCAATCAACTTGGCTCCAGCTAATGGGTCCCAGATGCCTACCGAAGCTCCATTTTCCCTCACTTTCCAGGCCTTAGCCAGCAGACTTTATCAGGTTCACTCCTTCCTTCCTTCCTTTGGCTTAGTTCTAGAAGTCTCTCACTCCTCCCTTTCTCTCCCCACCCCCCAAGTGGGTTGCCTTTTCTGGATTCACACCTGTGGTACCTTAAATATACTTGTTAGGATTTTTCTATCTAAAGTCTTTATTCCCACCAAATGATTGGGTGGGACCATGCAAATAAGGTGTACGGGACTCCAACACTGGGATTGGTTAGTTTTGCCATCCTGGTAGGCTTAGAAGGAGCCATCGCAGAAGCAGGAAGAGATGGTCCCAGGATCATGAAGGAAGAGCCGGAAGTGGAGCACGAGATCCCGCGAGATCCCGCGAGATCCCTTCCTAGAGCAGGATCGACAGCAGAGGCTACGTGGTGGAGAGCTGCTGTGGCTTTTCCTTCCCGTGGACCAAGTAAAGCTGTGTGCCCATGGGCAGAAGGCTGGTGTACTCTAAGACTGACTAAGAGAGTGCTGTAACACTTGCCCAAGCAAGGCAGAAACCAAAGGGCCTCATGGCTGAGAGGCCGAGGGCAAAAGAGACATGCTTGTACTACGGCAGAGGCGAGGCATTTCTAACTGGAGGCTTGCTGCATCCTGAGTTGGTTTTGATCTTGAATTGCACCCTCTTCACTTCTCGAATGAATCCCATAATCGTGAGTATTTTATGAGTTCTGTGAGGCCATTGCAATGGATTCTGGAACCCAGATGTGAAGCGGAGTGCTGTGGGAGGGGTGGTTGGTGTCAGAACAGGGGAAAGAAGGCTGGAGGACGGAGGCATGTATGATCTGTGCTTCAGCCTGATTTTGGGTTTGAATCTCTTTTCCCCATGTGAAGCCTTCATAGTCAGACATGGCCCCCACACGGTTTTTGCAGCACCGCACCTTAGCCTAGCGCTCAGCACACCCTTGGTATTTAGATGATGTTTTCCTTGTCTGCTCACCCCTCTAGGAGTAAGACAAATCGCTCCCTCTCTGTGAGCCAGGCAGGGCTGCTATGCAAAGTTGCACAGGCTCTGACTGATGATCGGTCATGTGACTCATGCTCCCTGAAGCTGTGCAGGCAGCAAGAATGCCACCCATTGCCTGCAAGTCCATTCCGGCTCGTAGTGACCCCGTAGGACAGGTAGATTTGCCCCCATACGGCTTCCAAGGCTGTAATCTTTTCAGAAGCAAACTGCCACATCTTTCTCCTTAGGAGTGGCTGGTGGGTTAGAACAACTGATCTTTCCGTTGGTAGCCGAGCACTTTAACCAGTGCATAACTAGGGCTCCTTAGCAGGTATGCTGAGTGCAAACCAGTTGACACTGAGTCATTTCTGGCTCACGGTGACCCAAAGTGTGTCAGCGTGGAACTTCACCCCACAGGGTTTTCAAAGGCTCGTTTTCCAGAAATAGATTCAGGCCTTTCTTCTGACGCACTTCCAGGTGGAATTGAACCTCCAACCTTTCTGTGACCAGCCAAGTGCTGTTATCATTTGCACCGCCCAGGGGTGTTTCACAATGTCTCTGTGGGGTAGGCTGCCTAGGATGCCTGTTTTATTGATGAGGAAGCAGTTGTCGGGTGGAGTGGGGGTGGGGTGCAGACTCTCAGCAGCATGAACCTTATTTTTTAAAGCATTTATTGAGACTTTTGTCAAATCCTCATTGTGACCGTATGAAATGTGTGTGATGATTTTTTTCAGATGGGAAAATCAAGGCTCTGAGAGACAAAGTTACCGGCCCCAGCTTACAGATCTGGTAAATGGCTGGGACAATCCAAACTCAGGTCTGCCTGGCTCCCGAGTCTGAATTCTTAATCCTATGTGGTAGTATCTTCCAGACCAGATGCCGTTTGAGATCTGTTTCTTTGGGCGTCTGCCTGGTGCAGTAGAATAAATACTCAGTGAGAGCTTGCTGCGCAAAGAAATAGATGAGGATGAAATGAGTCAGGAGGCAACTTTGCTGCTACTTGGCTGTGACCATGAGATGCTGCATTGCCTAGTTTGCTGTCATTCATAGCTATAGTGGCTGTGAGGGTCAAATGAGCTTGCACCTGCAGTGGCCCCTTTTGAATAGGGAAGCAGCGTTTGAATAGGAGGGATTTTTCTAGACCCACAGCCATTCGTTCTAAGTCGGAATTGACTCTTTGGCACCCAACACTACTACCTGCGTTCTTGATGTCCAGGGGAAATTCCCCCACTGGCTCCCTGAGGCCCAGAGGAAAGCCCAGCTTCTCTCCTAGCTGTGGAGGGCCCCAAGACCCTGGGTCTTCCTGAAAGAGGCCCTCTGTCCTCACTAGGCCTAATCTTGAAACCTGGGCCCTTGCTTCTTCCCAGGGGAACCCCAGAGAATTTTCTCCTCCCCATCCCTGGGGGACCAGGAGCAGCTGGTGCCCCCAGAGAGTCTGTAGGCTCCTTTGGGGGAGCAGGTGGCATTTCTGGGCGACTGGGGAGGGCCCCGCTGGGCTCTTCGACAGACCTGTTAGCAGGCCATGCAACTGCCTATCTTCATTTGGGGCTGAGCTTCATGGCTTCTGAGTACATCTGCATTAAAGATCTTGATTGGTCCTGCTATAGCTCCCGTGAGGTGTGTATTAATAATCAGGAAAGCTTACATTTCTTGGTTGTTTAGAAGGTGCCATTGGCTGACTGAACTCTTTGCCTGGATTATGTTTTTTCCTCCTTGTGACAAGGTTGTGGAGGGATGTGCAGATGAAGTCCCGTTGTTGATATTACTCCCATTTGTGGGTGGGAGAGTTGAGTCACAGAAGGTGAAGTACTCTGCTTGAGATCACCTTCAGAAAATGGCAAAAGTAGGTCTTTAGAGTAGCTGTTCAGAGTTCTGCCAAACAGCCTCCTCTTACAAATGTCTGTTTAACTGAAGCTCAGAGATGTAGAGTGACTTATCCAGGGTGGCCAACCCCACTCCTGAGAACCTGTCACCCAGCACATTAGGGAGGGTGAGAGGGAACTAGAATTCACCATTTTCTTGGGTTCTGGTGGGCAGCCCAAGAGGGCTGGGCTTGGGGAATGCCCTGGGCCCTAGAGTGCTATGGGCAGCTCTTCCTCAGCTATAAAATGGTGGAGGTAACAGAATTGTGACTGACAGACACATTGCTCCTTCTTACAGCTTCCTCAGGTCTGCCTTACCAAGGATTGGCTTTCTTTTCTAGGGCAATGTCTGGTTCCAATTCAGGCCCCATAAACATCAGTCAGCAAGCCTCAATCCAGCCGCATCCAGCCTCCTTTTCCCCCAACCAAACACCTATAATTGGAGTCACTCGTTATTGACTCAACATTTTTATAGGTTCCCTGGGTCCCCCTCCCCCATTTCCTTCCAAACAAAGGAACTGTAAGACTAGAGCCAAAAACGCAACTCAGAAATGTGTGCCAGTGACCCGCCCCTGTGAGGGTGAGGAGGGAAACTTTCCATCTGGGCCCAGCCTCCCCAGCAGGGCGTAATCCTCTTGTCCTTCTGGGGCTTCTGCCTCTCCTTCCTGTCCCTGCTGCTCTTCAGAAGCTACTGAGCACTAGAGTGGTTCTGAGAAGGGTAGAGTCTTCGTTTACTGGAGGCAATCAGCCAGGAAAGTTAACCAGTCTGTCCTTGTCCTGCAGCCAGAATCTGGTACAAAGCTGGGGCCACCCAGAGAGACAAAAGCCACAGGCAGGGTCAGCAGGTCTCTTACTACCTGGCCAATTTCATCTGTCAGCTCGCCTGGCAGGCAGTTAGTCATCGTCTCACAGCCAGACTCAGCCTCGTGGTCAGGGCCACCCGGTCACAGTCGTTCTCAGCTGCCTGGTCAAGCTCTGTCAGTCAGCCATTGTGTCTCACAGTCAGACGGTCACACAGTCAGACTTGGCCACTCACATGGTGAATTTCAGCCGTGGTCCGCAAGTCTCCTGACACCTGGTCAGTGTCACTCTGTCAGTCAGTCCATCTGTCTGTCAAGGCAGGATCAGTTAGCCTGGCTCAAGCAGCTGACCAGTTACCTAGTGGTCATCAGTCACTCAGACAACCGAACAAACTCAGCAGCCGCCTGACACATTTCAACCAGTCAGTAAAGTCAGTGCCACACCACAGCTCCTACCAGGAGACACTCAGTCAATTCGTCAGTCACGTGGCCAGTCAGTCACAAGTAGTCACAGGACAGACTAGCCAGCCAGCCAGTCTCAAAGAGTCAGGCACAGCAACAAGGAACTCAGGCCACGGTTAGACGCTCAGTCACCCATCCGGTGAGGCTGAAACAAGAGAGTCAGTCACCCAGCCAGCTGAAGTCAGTTCACATCATCTTGCAAAGTTACCTGTTAGGTGGTAGTCACCAGTCATGCTGTGAAGCTAATCAGTCAGCCAGTCAGCCAGACAGTCATACGAGTTGGTCATGTGATCCTTCATTCAGTGTGAATCAGCCAGGCAGTTACACTAGTTGGTCAGGTGATCCTTTATTCAGTGTGACTCAGTTAGCCAGTCACACTAGTTGGTCATGTGATCCTTCACTTGGTGTGAATCAGTCAGCCAGTCACTCTAGTTGGTCATGTGATCCTTCATTCGGTGTGAATCAGTCAGCCAG
>NW_006408808.1:2637164-2641898 GCF_000296735.1 Chrysochloris asiatica | reverse complement strand
GTGTGAATCAGTCAGCCAGACAGTCACACTAGTTGGTCATGTGATCCTTCATTCGGTGTGAATCAGTTAGCCAGTCAGTCTTGCTGAATTAGTCAGTCAGGTGGTCACATTGGCAGCCAAAATAGCCAGCTAGTCACAATCAGTTGGGCAGCCAACCAGTCAACCACCCACCGAACTCACTGTCACCACCCAAGCCGTCATCACTATCATAGTCGGCCTGGTAAGGCAGAGTTAACCATAGCCCTCCACAATCCGGGGCCCACTTGGTCCCAGTCAGTCAGTCAGCCAATGGTGAAACACCCATTCAATTCTTGTCAGCCACTCACTCATCTAACCTTGTCAACACCAAGGTGCAGGTCAACATCTTCTAATACAAAATGAGACGGTCAGTGAATGGGATCACTGACGGAAACTGCAAGTCAAATGGCACCCAGACCTTAGCCCCTTTCAGTAATGTCCAGAATCAGGGATCCTGATACAGCCTCCTGCTCTTGAGACAAGAGGAAGGAGAAGGGATGGACAAATAAACAGACATAGGAGTTCCTGGCACCCATTTGTCAATCTCAGAGGCCATCGTGTATTGATGGCCATGGAGAGAGGGCAGGAGACCCTTGGGCTGCTTCTCTGGACGTACACTGGATGTTCCATGGAGAGTTTTCTCAGAGCAGGAACCCCCGGAGCCCTTCTTAGTAAGAGCATGAAACATCTCTGGCATCCCTGGCAAAGGCCCTCTTCCTTCTCCCTCTTTTCCCTGCTTCTTCTTCCTCCTTTCCCTCCTTCAAGCATTACTTCCCACCTGCTCTGCCTAGCTATTTGTTGCATGCTCCCCATTCACTCACATCCTGCCCCTGACTTCCTTTATAGCTGCCACTAACCTCTGCGCATGCACACACACACACACACACACACACACAAACACACACACACACACACCTTACTTCTTGGCTTGCTTCCTTGTTTCAGAACATTCTGTTCCACACAGCCTAAGAGAAAGTGCTCAGATTGCCCTCTCAGCCACAGGCTCCTCCTCTGCTTGTCTGTCATCTCTTTCCTGGCTGGAATACCCTCTCCTGCCATGAGTTATCAGTGTCCTCAGTTTTGGTTTGGTTTTGTTGGTTTTGTTTTTTTTCTGCTACACAACTTCAAGCTCCTAAGGTGGAGAGGGAAGACAAGGAAAGCCTAGCGAGGGGAGGTGTTGGCTCGCTTCATTCCTATGTCTAGGGCCTGGGGCTTACCCTGTAGCCAGGCATTCTCGTTACCTGGCAAACACTGGCTTGAGCCCAACTGGGTGAGTCAGCCAGGATTTCTAAGCCTGAGGGGAGAAGGAAGTGTTCATCTCGGAGAGACGGTGGTGCTTTCTCCTGGAATGAGACTTGCTGTTGGTGACAGATTTCTGCTTTTAGTGCCTGGACTCACCTAACCACCTATTAGCCAGGTGACAACACTGGCCACATTCACTAGGTTTGGGAGCCTCAGCCTTTTTATTTTTTCAATAACTTTTGATTGTGATTTGGGTGAATTGGTTTTCCATTCATTAATTTATACACATTTTGTTTTGGGTCATTGGTTGTCGATTCCACAGGGTAACAGCCCTCTTTACTCTTCCTCCCTGTGTTTCCTGTATCCACTTGCCCTTCTTTCTTATCTCTTCCCGCCTTCTGGGATTTCTCCCTGAGCCAGTGTTTTCCTTCTGATTTCCTGTGGTTGAGAGTTCTAAGGAGGGCAGACCTCCCTAGTGTTACTGTTTTCCTATATACCTGTCTATAGTTTGGCTGGAAGTTTAGCCATGAGGGTGAGTTCATTTCTACACTTGAAGGGTGTTTAAGGTTGTCAAAGACTTCATGTTGTTTGGTTCCACAATCAACACTCAATGGAAGCAGCAGTCAAGCAATCAAAGGACGTATTGCATCAGGCAAATCTGTTGTGTGTCCAGTCTCTATCCAGTCCACCATAAGCCTGGTCTTTCTTATTTCATTTTATTTTATTTTTATGATTTTTTTTCTGCAACTCTAACCAGGACCTTTTATTGTGATCACTTCCAGAGCCTTTGGTAGTGGTAACCAGGCACCATCTAGTTCTTCTGGTCTCAGGATCGTAGAGTTAGCCTCCTCTTGAAAGTAGAGATAATAGGAGACCTCTTCTTATAGAGTCTGGTGAAGATGAAATAAAGAACACATGCAGATCCTTTGGACAATGTCTGGTGGCTTCCATGACTGTAAACATGGAGCTCATTTTTTTCTAAGCAAGTAAATTGGGTATCCAGGCAAAACAGACACACCTTGAGGTCTTTGCCTATGCTCACTCGCTCCACACACCTTCCTGAAGATTCCTATGTGCCAAGCTAGGCAGGCTGTCCACATTATCACTATCTGGTAGCGTAGTGGTTACGAATCGGGCTGCGAATCTTAAGGTCAGCGGTTCGAAACTACCAGCTGCTCCGCGGGAGAAAGATGAGGCTTTCTACTCCCGTAAGGATTTACACCCTCGGAAACCCTGTACAGGGTTGCTATGGGTCGGAACCGACTCAACGGCACTTAACAAAACAAAAGAAAATCCTTACAGCAGCCCCATAAAGTTGGTGTTCTTGCTGATCTCATTTTACTGGAGGGACCTGAGGTCCCCAAACTTGTAACTTGCCCAAAGCCACAGCTATTATGTGATGGAGTCAGAACTGGCTAATGTTTTGTGTCCATGGGATGACAAAGGAGGATAAGTCAAAAAGTATTGCTATCAAATTGTTGTTGTTGTTAGGTGCTGTTGAGTTGGTTCTGATTCAAAACAACCCATGAACTACAGAATGAAGCACTGTCTGGTCTTGAGCCACCTTCATAATTGTTAATATATCTGAGCCCATTGCTGCTGCCTCTGTGTCAATCATCTCATTGGAGTTCTTTGTCTTTTTCACTGGCCCACCACTTTACCAAGCATGTTGTCCTTTAGGGACTGGTCTCCCCTGATAACATGTCCGAAGTATGACAGACAAAGTCTTGACATCCTGCCTTCTAAAGAGCATTCAGGCTGTACTTTTTCCATGACAGATTTGTTTGTTCTTCTGGCAGTCCACTGTGCTTTCAGTATTCTTCCCCAATACATACAATAATTCAATTGCAGCAATGCTTCTCTGGTCTTCCTTCCTCATAGTTCAGCTTTTACATGCATATGAGGTTACTGAAAATACCGTAATAGTCCTCTAACTGACATCTTTGCTCTCGAACACATAAAAGAGGTCTTGTGCAGCAGATTTGCCTAGTGCAATACGTTGTTTGATTGCTTGACTGCTGCTTCCATGAGTGTTGATTGTGGATCCAGGTAACATGAAGTCTTTAACAACTTGAATCTTTTCTCCGTTTGTCATGATGTTATGTACTTGTTCACTTGTGAGGATGTTTGTTTTCTTAACATTGAGGTATATAATCCATACTGAAGGCTGTTTTCCTTGCTCTTCATCAGTAAGTAGTTTAAGTCCTCTTTACTTCCAGCAAGTGAGATTGGATCATCTGCAAGGTCAGTTTGAACCACAAGGTCAATGTTTCAGAATCACCAGCCACTCCTCAGAGATGCTACACAGGATTCGGATGAGTCGGAACTGAGTGGAGGTGCTTAACAACAACAACGAGTCTTCCTCCAATTCTGATGCCATGTTCTTCTTCATGTAATCCAGTTTCTCGTATCAGTTGCTCAGTACAGATTGCATAAATTTGGTGAAAGGATATATTCCTGGCTCACACCTTTCCTGTTTTCAAACCATTCAGTATCCCCTTGCTCTTTTCAAACTACTGTACAAGTTAGTGTTCTGGAATATTTTTTCTTCACAAGGCTATCTGTAGTCGTTATGATCCATATAGTCAAATGCCTTTGCATGGTAAATCACAAGTAAACATCTGTGTAGTGTTCTCTGCTTTTAGCCAAGATTTGTTTGACATCAGCGATGACATCTCTCACTCCACATTTCTTCTGAGTCTGGCTTGGATTTCTGGCAGCTCCCTGTTGATGTACTTTTCCAACTGTTTTGAATAATCTTCAGAAAATTTTCACTTGCATAGATATTAATAGTTGTTCTTAGGTGCCATTGAGTCAGTACTGACTCAAAGAGATCCTATGCACAGCAGAATGAAACACTGCCTGGTCCTGGGCCAACCTCACAACTATTGCCTGATGCTTGAGCATTTGCCATGCTGCCGTTTTGCCAATCCATCTTGCTGGGGGTTTTCCTCTTTTACTCTGATCCTCCACCTTACCAAACTTGATATCCTTCGCCAGCGACTGGTCCCTCCTGACAATGTGTCTACAGTTGGATTATTTCCACATTTTGTTGGGTCACCATTCTTGAGAATGGGCACAAATATGGATATGTTCTAATAGGTTGGCCTGGTAGCTGTCTTTCAAAGTCCTTGGCGTAGGTAAATGAGCACCTCCTGTGCTGTATCATTTTGTTTCAATGTTCTATTTGTATTCTCTCAAGTCCTGGATCTTTGTTTTTAGCAAGTGCCTTCAGTGCATCCGGGACTTCTTCCTCCAGTACCCATGATTCTTTTTTTTTCTTTTTCAATGTTTTGTTGTGAATTATGTGATAGTTTACATGGGAAAACATTAGCTTTACATTCATCCTATCGTATATTGTTTCATTGCCATGGTTACAATCCCCTCCATGCATCATCAATCAGCTAAAGGGTATACCCTGCAAACCTGTCCCCGGGTCATCAGCACATAGCTCCTCTCCCTCTCTGGGTCTAA
>NW_006408808.1:2634544-2636044 GCF_000296735.1 Chrysochloris asiatica | reverse complement strand
ATTCGTAACCACTACGCTACCAGAGCTCCTTGAAACCTTCAATATTGAAACAGGAGGTTTGAATTTTTTCTTGAGTGCTTTCAGTTTGAGAAATGCTGATCATGTTCTTCCCTTCTGGTTTTCTAACTCTGGGTCTTTGCACGTTTTCATTATAATAATTTACTTTGTCCTGTCGAGCTGCCCTTTGAAATTTTCTGTTCAGCAATTTTAACTTCCTCTTTTCTTTTAGTAGCTTTAGCTTCTCTATACTAAAGAGCACATTTCAGAGTCTCTTCTGACATCCATTTTGGTCTTTCTTTCTTCCCTGTCTTTTTAATAACCTTTTGCTTTCTACATGTATGATGATCTTGATGTCATCCCACCACATTTCTGGAGTTCAGTCAATAGTGTCTAATGTATCACATGTTTTCTTGAGATGGTGTTTAAAATCATGTTGTTGTTAAGTGTTGACAAGTCTGTTCTAACTCATGTCATTGCTGTGCTGTTGAGTTGGTTCCAACTCATAATGACCCTGTATAGGGTTTCCAAGGAGTGGCTGGTGAGTTTGAACTGCTGACCTTGTGGATTCTAACCAACCTTGTAGTTCAGTGCTGTAACCCATAGCACCACACCAGAACACTATATAGGGTTTTGGAAACTCATAATTCTTTGTGAGAGCTGAATGCCTCATCTTTGTCTCATGACATCTGGTTGGAACTGCTAACCTTGGGGTTTGCATTGCAATGCTTATCCTGTAGAGCCACAGCGTTCCCCTCTAAAATCATAGACCTTTATTAAACAAAAATATCAAGATATGAGGCTATTGTTTCACAATTTATCCTCCATTTAGGTCTCTATACTTCTGAAGGTAGTGTTACCACCTCTAACCCTTCCCTAAGGAGCTCTGGTAGCGTAGTGGTTACGAATTGGGCTGCGAAATTCACAGTCAGCAGTTTGAAACTGCCAGCTAGCTGTTCCACAGGATAAAGATGAGGGTTTCTGCTCCTGTAAGGATTTACAGCCTCGGAAACTCTGTAAAGGGTTGCTATGAGTCGGAACCGACTCCACGGCACATAACAACAACAACAACCCTTCCTTATGAAGACTTGGAATGAGGGATATCATTTCTGATATCAGATGGATCTTGACTGAAAGCAAAGAACACCAGAATGATATTTACTTGTGCTTTATTGGCTATACAAAGGCATTTGACTATGTGGATCGTAACACATTAAGGCTACCATTGCCAAGAATGGGGATTCCAGACTACCTAATTGTGGAAGCTGTTCACAGACAAAAAAGCAGTTGTTCAAACAGAACAAGAGGGTATTGAATGGTTTAAAATCTGGAAAGGTGTGAGCCAAGGTTGTATTCTTTTCACCAAACCTCTTCAATCTGTGTACTGAGCAAATAATTTGAGAAGCTGGATTATATTAACAACTCTGGCATCCAGGTTGGAGGAAAATTTATGAACAACCTGCAATATGTAGATAGCACAAGCTTTCTTGATTAAAGAAAAAA
>NW_006408808.1:2614419-2633980 GCF_000296735.1 Chrysochloris asiatica | reverse complement strand
GATCGTGAAACTGAAGTTCATGCTGTCAGGAGGGACCAATTCCTGGAGAAGGACATCATGCTTGGTAAAGTGGAGGGTCAGTGAAAAAGAGGAAGACCCCCGACAAGATGAATTGGCACAATGCTGCAATAATACGTCCATATATAACAATTGTGAGAATGGCTCAGGACTAGACAGTGTTTCGTTCTGCTTTGTGTCGGATTGCTATAGGGTGGATGCGGTAAGTTTTTTCAGTGAAGTTCTTCTGGGACCGCCCTTACTGCTCTCAAAGAATGAGCAGTGCATTCACGTGATGGAAAAAAAATGTCCTCCATGAACCTGTTCTAGCCTTTTTCTCACAAGGCAGCTTTTAATTTTTTAAAAACTTCTTCCTAAAAAGCTCCTGTGATTTTGTCTCGTGTCCTCTGTAATCCTAAGAAACAGTTGCCGTAACCCTCTGAGCTAACCTCTCTGCCTTGGACTTGAACTAGCCTAGGGTAGAAACCCTATACAGGGTCTCTGGGTTGGAATTGACTCAACAGCACTTAACAACAACAACAGTAGGGTGGCACTGTGGGATAATGTGCTGGACCTCAAGGTCAGTTTGAACTGTAAGGTTGGCAGATCAAAGTCACCAGCTGCTCCTCGAAAACCCTATGCAGGGTTACTTTGAGTTGCAACCAACTGGATGGGGTTTAACGACAACAAAGCAGGTCTTCTCAGCAGCATTTTTGTTTGGAGGCATCCTAAAGACACTGGGAGTCCTGGTGTAGAACTGTGGATTAATGTGCTGGACTGCAAGGTCAGTTTGAACCACAAGATCAGCAGTTCAAGTTCACCAGCTGCTCCTCAAAAACCCTATACAGAATCGCTATGGGTCAGAACTGACTGGACCACACTTAACAACAGCATAGACACAAAGACAAATAAGTACATTACGGAGAGAACTTGTCTGCAACCTTCCACTGACTGCACAGACATGTTTAAACACATGTTTGTTTGGTATAAACCTGTGCATATATGAGCAAGCTTTCAAGAAGTCTGTTCTCCTCAATATTTGCCCTTCCTTCTTGAGAAAGTGTATTTACCAACAACAGTACATAGGTGCATTACCCTGGCAAAGAAGGATACATTCCATAGCCATTCTTGCTGCTGTATGTGACTTTAGGGTCAAGTGGATGGAAGAACAGGCTACTTCTCTTGCCTTTTAGGTCTTCTTTCTGTGAGTTAAGTCAAACAGCCCCCTCTGAGCAGATGTAGCTGCTTGACCCAGTGCCTGGTGAATGAAGGGTAGAAAATGGAGTCCTTCCTCCAGGGGCATGCAACCTCCAGGACCCCTACCTGTCCCACCAAAACCAATCCTGGCGCTAGGGAGGCTTCTAGGCTCAGCACTCAGGGTTGCTAGCTCTCATGGCTTTGCCCTTGGAAGTGGACAATGCAGATGATGGGCTGGGTGGAGGATTTGTCTCTTGAGCTATGTGGCCTGGGCTGTGCTTGATGGTCTTGGGACTGCTGAATGTCCATAGTCTACTTCCTTTCATTTCTGTCTCCCTTTTGTACTCTTCTTCTCCCCTCAACTCTTTCCTCTTGCTGCTAGTTCTCCCTCCCTTCTTGCTGCTCTTCTCTACTCCCCAATTCCCCCTTTTCTCTCCTAGACACTCAGCCCTCCATCTCACCTTCCCTCCTCTCTTCTTCTCCTCTACCACCTTTCCTTTTTTTTGAGTCTCTCTGTAGTCGGTCTGTCCTTCCTTCATCTTCTTCCCTGTCTCCTTCATGCTTCCCTTCTGCCCCTCCTTCAGGTCCATGTGTCTCTTTACATCTGTTTGTCTCTGTCAGTTTCTTCTTCCCCCCTCCTCCTGTTTCCTGCCTTTCTCCTCTAGTGAACCTACAGACACAAACGCAGATTTGCAAACTCTGTATTTCTACATATTCTTAAAGAGCACGTAAATCTGACCCCACGCCCAGCCTGCTGATCTGGTGGGCCATTCCATCTCTGTCTTCATAGAGCCTCCCTACCCTGTTGTCACAGGGATCTTAGGCAGAAGAGAACTTCTAGAGCACCCCTCCAACTTTGCCTCACTCTGGACGCCCCAGGACTGCTGCCTGCCCACCCTTTGAAGTCACCAACATTGCTCCTTCTAAGCCACAGTGGGGTTGGTGGTCAGTATCCATGCTGGGAGTTCATTTTCTTTAGGAATACCACAAGGTCATCTCCCTCACCCCAGGCCTGGCCACTTCCCATAGGTTGCCATGAACATTTTTCTGCTCCATCTCCTTTTTGTCTCTAACTTTTTATTGTGAATTGAGTGAAAGTTTACAGAGCAGACCATCACTTTTACATTCAATAAATCATCTACTTTGCTTCATGATAATGATCGTAATCTCCTCCAGGTACCATCAGTATTTACCTCGATTTACTTTAACTCTTGCACACCTCCCTGTCTCCCGCTACTTTCATCTGTCATCCTTCCTCTTGTTGTATATTACCTGTCCTGTCGCCCGTGTTAACAGGTGTCTACCCTCTAGTCCATGAATAGTTTTCCCTCCCCACATCCCTGTAACCATCATATAATGTTTGTTTTACCAAGAAAAACTTTTCACAATGTTGTTCTCATACGTTTCTTTGTGTGTGTGTGTGTGTGTGTGTGTGTGTGTGTGATTGAGTAATTTAACTCAGTATAATGTCCTCCAGGTTCATCCATGTTGTGACGTGTTTTGCAGATTCATGATTGTTCTTTATTCCTTTATCTTATGTACCAAAGTTCGTTGAACCATTCTTCTGATGGGCATTTCGGCTGTCTGCATCTTTTTGCTGTGTCTCTCTCTTGTAGACAGCCTAGTGAAGGATCCTGTTTTCTTATTTATTCTGCTTCTCTCTCTCTTGACTGGTACATTTTATTCATTTATGTTCAGTGGAATTATCGATAGGCATGGATTGATTGCTCTCATTTTGGTGTGTGGTGCTGCTGGTATCTTTACGTTTAATTTTCTGTACTATTATCTAATTTGTTTGTGGGTTTTCTTTACCTTTCTATTTCTGTTGTGTTGTTGTTAAGTCAGTTCTGACGCATATCGACTCTGTAGAGGGTTTCTGAGGAGCACTTGGTGAGCTTGAAGCACTTGACCTTGTGGCTCAAACTGGCTTTGCAGTGCAGCGCACTAACCCACAGTGCCATGCCAGGACTCCATTCTGTTGTGTTAATGTTTACTAAGTCTTTCTGATTTTTCTCTTTTTTTATTTTGATGTGAAGGTGTATTAACTTTCTTGGAGGTTATCCTGTAATTTATTAATTTTCCTGTTTTAAACAGTGTGTTTGTTCCTTTGACTTCCTCACCATCGTCTGCCTAGTCTGCCATCTTACTGGAAGTCCTTTCCCTTCTCCTTCTTAGGAAGTATTCTCCCCTTTGTCTTCTGAGAACCCAGCTTAATGTAGATTTTGCAGCAGCCGGAAGAGAGGCTATCTCCAAGCCCTGCAATAATTCCATTGGGCCCAGCTGCCCAGAGCCTACTCTGAAGCAACCATAGACCAGTCTTCTTGCTTTCTCATTGTCCTTGCTCCCTGGCAGCAATGACAAAACAAACACAAGTTAAATGCTGCCCTTCTACTTCCCTTCTTCCTGCTGCCCAGTCCTCGTTCTTCACATTTTTGATCTCTTCTAAGGAGTCCTGGTGGCGCTGTGGGTTAGGTGTTGGGCCGATAACCATAAAGTTGCCGGTAGGTTGAAACCCATTAGCCTCTTAGAAGGAGAAAGATGAGGCTGGTACCCATGCATAGGGTTACTATGAGTTAGAGTGGACTCAAGGGTATTGGGTTTTAGGTCTCTTCTAAGCCATGCTCTTGGGTCACGAGGGGTATTGCTGACTGGGGAGTATCCATTCAGTAGAGATTCCTGTTCAGTATAAGCACTGAGTCTTCTTGTCCTCTAGGCTACCAACGCTCGGCAGTTCCAGCAACGTGGAATGCCGTAAAGAGAGGGCATTTGGGGAGGGGATAGATACTATGGTGTTTTTCCTCATTCTAGTAATCCTGGGATTCAATTAGACTGTATCTCATAGCTGAGAACTGAAATGGTGTTTATTGAAATGATGTGTACTGACAGAGTTAGTGCTTTTGGATTGATGAGTTGTTGGTTAAACTCAATTGCATATTTTCCAATTCATAGTAAGTCTTTTCCTGACTCATCGTGACTCTGTATAGGATTTCCAAGGAACAGACAGTGGTTTTGAACCAATAACCTTGTGGTTAGTAGTCCAGTACTTCTCCTACAGTGCCATACCAGAACTCCAGCCTTATGAACTGTTGTATGCCCTTGAATTGGTTCTGATTCAGTTGCTGAGCAGTGACAGGTGGGTTTGAACCTCAGACCTTGAGGTTACCAGTCCAGTGTTTATTCTACAGCTGCACATCAGGATGCCATATTGATGAGCGTTGTTAAGTGTCATTTAAGCAGTTCTGACTCATAGCGACCCTGTATAGGGTTTCCAAGAAGCAGCTGGTGGGTTTGAACTGCCAACGTTATGGTTTGCAGCCCAGTGCTGATTGTACAGTGCCACACCAGGACTCTATACTGATGAGTTGTTAAGTACCATTGAGTGGTTCAAATGACTTTGCTGTCCAGCACATTAACCCACAGCATCAATGCATATAAGTGGAGACAGAAGGCTTGCCTGAGGCTGGCAGTGAGGGGAGTGGGTGGTGTCTCAGCCTGAAACGGCCCCAGGGACACTTCAGAAACTGGTTGGCCCCAGGAATTTGGATGGATTGGAAAGGAATGCGAGGGGTGGAGGGGGGGGAAGGGGAGGGAAGGCTTTAGGAATCACAATGATGCTATCTTTTTTAGAAGGTGGAGTGGGTGGTAGGGAAAAAAGGCTTCTGGCATCTCCACATCGTCACTTCCCTAATAACAAGAATCTTAACGACAACTCTTTACAGTCTATAGCCTATATGGGAGGCGAGAGGGGTTCATCTTAATCGAGAAATCCTTTCCATTTACAGTAAGAACATGAAGGTACTACCTGTGCCTCTTGAGATGAAGGGAAGAGAGCCCCAAGTTGGGACTGCCAGGCAGAAGATTCCTACAGTGGACCTTCTGAGGACCCCTGGGCTCCCCAGCCCCCAGCAGCTTGGAGCTGGCCTTTCTTTATTTGGTTACACTTGGCAGTGATTAGGCGCTCTGAGAGGCTGCAGGGTAGCAGTCTAGTCCTCCGCAGAAGCACTTAATTCCCAGATCCAAGGGGGCTTTGCAAAGACAGTTCCTCTCCTGCTGAGCACAAACCCACCATTTCCCTGGCTTCCAGCTCCAAGAAGGAGGGCCAGGCCACAGTGTGAACTGCTCCTAGAGGAATCCTGCTGGGGTGACAAGACTGGTAAGAAAAACGCAGATGGCTCCCCACTGCCCTGGGATGACATCCAAATGTTGGCCTGCTGGATTGACAAAGGCCATCCTCACCCCTCCTGCCCTGGGCATGGTTCTAACTGTGCCCTTGCCACACGCTGTGCCTGCTGCTCTAAGCTCCTTTAGTTCCCGGAGCAGATCTCCCAGCGCCCCAACCTGCCCTCACTACAGAACACAAGTGTCGCTCTTCCCCATCATCTTTCAGCTACTTCCTGTTTATCCTTTAAGACTTAGATGTCACTTTCCCCAGGAAGCCTTCCCTGAATGCCTCAGGGAAGAAGTCGGCTTCAAACCTGTGGAGGCAGTTTAGACTCATAGTGACTGAGCAGTGCAGCACCCTGTGTTGTTGTTACGTGCTGTGGAGTCGGTTCCGACTCATAATGATCCGTATAGGGTTTCTGAAGAGCACCTGGTGGGTTTGAACAGCCAGCCTTGAGGTTAGCAGTCCAGTGCTTATCCTACAGTGCCACACCAGGACTTGAGCATGATTGTTGGAAGTTCAATCACACTTAGGTTAGAATTGGGTTGTATGACCTTTTGTGTATCAACTTTTCTGAACTCTACTTTCCTCCTCTGTTAAATGAGTCTTGTGACAGGGATAAGCAGCGTTGTGTCAGGATGTGGGAACTTAGGCTGAAGTGAGACCTTGGCCAAATCCCTAACTTCTCTGTATCAGTTACCTATTGATGCACATAAACTACCCTCAAGCTTGTTATTGTTGTTGTTAAAGTGGCGTTGACTCTAACGCATAGTGACCCTGTATAGGGTTTCTGAGGAGCAGCTGGTGGGTTTGATCTGCTGATCCTACAAGTGCTTAGCGGCCTGCAAAACAAATAATCCTATATTTTGGTCATAAATTTGCTATTTGGGCAGGAGTTGCTGGAGATAACTCTCTTCTCAGCTCCACTTGACAACCGTTAAGGTGCTTGCCTGGGCTGTAGGAGGTGATTTCAAGATGGTTCTTATCACATGGCGAGCCGGCAGGTGCTAGCTGGCGTCTGGAAACTCAGCCAGGGCTGAGGGCTGAGACCTTGGTTCTTCTCCAGTGAGTCTCTCCATGGGGGTGTTTGAGGCTCCTCATACCATGGTTTCTGGGTTCCAAGAACAAGTGGCCCAAGAAAACCAGGTGGAAGTTGTATTGGCTTCTGCTGACCCAGACTTGGAAATGGCATGTGTCACTTACATCCTAGTCACCAGCCTGCCCAGACACAAGACAGAAAACACAGACTCTAGTTCTGGAGGGCAGACGTGTCATCATGCTGCCTTATAGATGAGGAAATGAGGATCAGAGAGGTGACTTGACCAAGGTCACCCAGCGAGAGAGTGACAGAGTCCAAATCTGTGTGCATGCTCTTTCTCAGTCTTCTGTTACTCGGATGAGCATCTCTGGCCACTGTTGTCCGGCAGCTCCTGTTCCCGTCTGTCTCTCACCTCTGCTTGGATGAACCCTAACCTTGGGCTTGCTGTGTTATTGGCCTTGCCAATGGTATGTTATGCCAGTCTTTGATCCTGTAAGAGGGGGCCAGCTGGTGGTAAGGGAAGGCAGGTGTGGTCCTCGAAACCAGCCTTTAGGCACATGGTGGCTTAAATATGCTCGTATGGTCTGAGAACTTTGTTTTCACGGGAAAGGCATCCCAAGGTAATCACACTGCTTTTCAGATATGTTTGGAAACACAGGTGGAATCTGCCTCTGCTAAGAGCTTCCCCTTGATGGGTGTATAATGTTGTTAAGTTCCGTCGTCTCACGGTGATCCTGTGGTTTAAACCGGTCCTGTGGTCTATTGCATTATCCTGCAGTGTCACACCAGGACTTCATCGAAGGATACACAGGAGGTGAATATGTATGTGGTGGCTCTTATTCAATGAGCGCTGGACTGACTGAACCACAAGGTCTTCAGTTTGAGTCTGCTCAGGGAGAAAGATGAGTCTTTCTGCTTCCGCAAAGATGTAAAAACCCTCGGAAATCCTATATAGGGCTGCTGTGAGTTGGGACTAGCTCAAGGACGCTTTATAACAATATGTGTGTTTGTATGTGTGTGTGAGGTGTATCTTTAAAAACAGGCTTTAGAATCTGGCAACCTGGGTTTGAGTCCTGATCCAGTTACAGGGAATCAGTTGGTATCATAGTACAAAGAGCTTATCTTCACCGCCACCCATTTTACAGAAGAGAAGACTGAAATTTAGAGAGGTGAATTGATTTGCCAAAGACCACAGAGTAAGTAGAGGAAGGAGCCCAGACCCTTTTCCTCTGAGCTTCCCCACATAGAGCCAGTTTGCTGAATTAGCAGTGACAAACTCTGCATGGGTGCCGAGAGGGGATTGAGTTCCTCTGGGCTCTGCACCAGCTGGGACGCAAGAAGGAAACTGAACAGTCAAGTAGACTGAGGGCTAGCTCCAAGTTCAGGGGACTCTAGGCTCCCAGAGACCTGGCTTAAGGTCCTGGCTTTGCTGCTTACATGCTGTGGCACATTGAAAACCACTTACCCTTCCCTGTGGGTTCGATTCTGTCTGTAAAAGGAGGTTAATCATAGCTGCTTTACTGGGTCATTGTGGATATGAAACAAGAGAATGCATGTGGATGGCTTTACACTGGGCCTGACACATGTTCTCCCCTCGGTTGAGAAAGTCTATTTTTGTTCATGTCCATCGTCTCCTGGACGCCTGAGATCGAGCTAGAGTCAGAGGCTTGGCACATGCTGGGGCTCGGTTCATGTTGGTTGCCTGAATGGTGAATCCCATTTTCTAGAGATGGAATCTTAGATGCGAGGAAATGCATTTTATTTTTTGCTCATACAGTGGCAAAAATGTTTAGAGGATTTGTAGCATGAATAAACGAGTAAGTGAATGAATGTTTTCTGTGATAGACTGAGTTTCTTCAGAAGCAGTTTGAGTTAAAGATTTGAGCACCGGCAGTTTATGTGGGAGGTGATTCCTGAAAACACTGGGGTGGGTGTAGGAAAATGAGACAGGGAAGGGAAGACAACCAATGCCATGGAATCGTTTCCAACTCGTAGTGACCCTGTATTGGATTTCCATTGCTGTAAATATTCACAGGAGCAGAGAACCTCAACTTTCTCCTGCTGAGCGGTTGGTAGGCTGGAATCACTAGCCTTGTAGATAGTAGTTCAGTGCTTTTTCTAGAGCGTCACCAGTGCTTCCAAGCAGCCAATACTGGGCACATTAATGAGCAGGTTACTGCTGGGGGCAATTGGATTTCAATCCCATTGGTGCTCACTGGGAGGTAGTACAAAACATACCTTAGACTTGTCCCACCTGAAGCCCAAGGAAGCTGGGTATTTAAACAGCACCTGTGTCTGTCGCTGATTGAGGCCATTCCTAGGGGCGGTACTTTCATGTTCCCTGCAGGACCAAGCACAGGTTTGTGGTCAGAGAGCCCCCACCGTGGACCGCAGGTTGACAAGACTTGCCTTAAGAAGCCTTTGGTGCCAAGCAACATTGAGTGCCGCGGGGGTGAATGGGCAGCAGCAGATTCTGTTTGGGTTGTGTGGGCTCCCTGACTCTGGACTTTCTTCAAAGACAAACTATGAATCTGAAAGTGGTTTTCCTGTGGTCCTCTGCCCTCCCTGGCTCTCAAGGGCCGACTCTGATCTGGTCTTGAGTGACCCTTCCTCCTGGTAGATGCCTTCTCCAGCCCCACTGCTTTGGTGCCCCAATCCTCTTATAACTGGGGTGGTCCACTTCAAGAGCAAAACCTGTGGAGTTGGGACTGGCTGGCAAATTGGTGGGCAGATCTGGAAGGAGATGGTTTGCATGAGGGCAATTTAATACGTTTTTTGGCTAAAAGACAAGGAGGAAGTTTCTGATGGGGATTCAGGGGTTGGGAGACCTCCTTTTGCCTGATTTTCACTCTGTCTCTGATTCCAAGGCTCCAAGTTTCCCCTTTTTGTGGGTTGAGGGGATGAGCTGCCTGCTCAGTGTAGCATAGGACCATGGCATTCACACTGGATTTGTACTTAGTTTGGATTCTAATCTCGCTCTCTCACTTTCTGGCTTTGACCTTGGACAAGGTACTTTCTTCTCCAAGCTTTTTCTTCTGCATCTGTGTAGTGGAGACAGACAGTTCTCCATACCTACCTCACAAAGCTACATTAGATATGGCTGCAACACATCAAAACTGTGGCCTTAAGCATCCCATACATGGTACATTGGAGATGAGCCGTCGTCACATGGGTTGGAACCTGAGCTTTTCTGGAGGTGTTCTTGGAAGACTTAGTCTTTGAGCATCTCAGGAGTCTTGCATGCCATTGGCCTAGAGTTTGGGGTCCACTTGGCTTTGAGGGTTTTGCACTGACATTGAAGGCATAGCTGAGAACCCCTGCAAGAGGTTTGAGGCAGTGAACAGTGATGAAGGGGTCTGCAGAGGAGAGGAGGTATGGAGCAAATGGTGCAGGGTAGGGGGTTTATAAGCCCATACAAGACTCCCCTTAGCAAGCCAAATACACCTAGGGACAACTCAGCAGGAATGAAAGGTCTGAATGGTGCCAATGGTGGGGGTGGGGGTGGGGTGAGGGTTCTGGAGTCACAAAATGTGTGCTATTGGTACTTCGACCTCCAATAGTAACTAGCATTTATTAAACGTTTACTATGCCAACAAGGAGCTCTGGTAGCGTAGTAGTTATGAATCGGGTTGCGAACCGCAAAATCAGCAGTTCAAAACTACCAGAGGTTCCACAGGAGAAAGATGAGGCGTTCTGCTCCCATAAACGTTTATAGCCTCGGAAATCCTGTGCAGGGTCACTATGAGTCGGAACCAACTCCACGGTACTTAACAACAACAACACAAGGAGCTCTGGTAGCGTAGCGGTTAGGAATCGGGCTGCAAGCCGCAAAGTCAGCAGTTCAAAAGTACCAGCTGTTCCGCAGGAGAAAGATGAGGCTTTCTGCTCCCGTAAAGATTTACAGCCTCGGAAACCCTGGTCAGGGTCGCTATGGGTTGGAACTGACTCAACAGAACATAACAACAACAACAACAACAATTTACAGCCTCGGAAACCCTGGTCAGGGTCGCTATGGGTTGGAACTGACTCAACAGAACATAACAACAACAACAACAACAGCTGCCCAACATCACGCTGAGTGCTGGACGCAGAAATGCCTATTTTTTAATTGAATTCTCAAAGCAGTAAAACGAGAGAGGAACTGTTATCTTCATTTTTCAGAAGCTCCATCACAGGAAACAGATTCCAAAGGATGCACAGCTAAGAACTGGCAAAACTGGGATTTGAACCCTGGTCTGGATCCCTCCACAGTCTGGATCTTGACCATGAACATAAAGCACAGGAATTATTGCCTACTCACATCTCAGACCCATTCCGAGACAGTAGATCTTCACGGGAGCACTCAGTCTCATTTCTCTCTCGCGGAGCAGTTGGTGGGTTTGAACTGTTGACCTTGGTGTTAGCAGTACAACCCCTCACACACAGGGCCTCCAGGGGGCCCACTGGGGCTCTTCATTCAGAGCAGGAGGAAGAAAAACAAGGGGAGAAACTAGCCTAGGGCAGGATGATAGCTCGGGCAGGACCAGGCAGTGTTTCATCCTATTGTACGCAGAGCTGACTCAGAGCCGCCATGGCACCAACACCGTCTTGTGTGCAGAGCAAAGGGGCTCAAGCAGCACAGGCGAATTCTGCGGCCAGACTAGCTGTGCAATTCGCAGGGCTCACTACAGAGTAACTTTGCAGGGTCCCTTGTGAAAAAATGTTTGAGAATTTTAAGTCCAGGGCCACAGAACACTAAACCATGCACAGAGCTCCTTCTGAGTTCAGGTCCTATGTGACAACATAAAATGCAGTCCCCATGAAGTTGGCCCTGTTTCCTCGCATTGAACAGCAGGTGGAGGTCCCTAGAGCCAGATGACCTAACTTTGAACTCTGGGTTCTCAGCTTCCTAGATTTGACCTTGAAGAATTTTATAATCCTTCTGAGCCTCAGTTCTGTCATCTACAAAATGGCATGCTGATCATTCTCATCTTCTAGGAGTGTTTTGAGGCAGAGGTCCAAGCATGCTGGTGAAGTTTGAGCACAGTGCCTGGACCACAGTGCATAGCAGCAACATCAGGTGGCAGACCCCTGCCCCAGGGCTCAGGGCCCATGGGGGTGCCCCGTGCCAGCTGTCATTGTCTCTGCCTCCTCAGCTTAGTCTGGGTGGAATCTTGGAAGCTGCAGCCACCCTACTCTGGCAGCCCCTCCTCCCCTCCCATCCCCCAGGCATTTAATGAGTTTAGTATTTTCATCAAATCATTCTTCCTACAACACAGGGCCGGGGGAGGCTAAAAATAGCTCCTGAAGTCACATGACGACTCCAAATGCGGAGGCTCCCAGCAAAGGTACAAGTGCAACTCCCTGTTTCCTAGGAAATGAGAGGCATTGTGATGCCTGATGCCAGGCCTCTGCTGAAGCTAGCAAAGGCACATTGTTTCCTGTGACAAGTGGGGATGTCACAGGGAGAGGACAAGTCCTCAGAGCACAAGCTCCATCCCCCAGTGCCCTCCAGACAGAGCCAGAAGCTGCTCTGCCAGTGGGCAGTCAGGCCTAGCTCACGTGTGGAGCCTGCTGTCCCTGCTCCCTGGCTCCCTTGTCAGCTCTTTGTCACTTGTTATTGGTAAATGCTGTTGGCTCAGTTCCCACGCATGGAGACCTTGAGTAGAGTTTCTGAGCAGCAGCTCTGGTGGGTTTGAACTGACAACCTGAAGGTTAGTAGTCCAGTGCTTATCTTACAGCACTATACCAGGACTCTTTGTAACTGAAGATCTTTTATTATGTGGGTAACCAAGATAATAACCCATCTGTTGACAAACGGAACCCAGGCACCTCCCTACCTCGCCACCCCTGCACACCAGTCTCAAGATTTGCAAAGTTGAATGTACCAAAGACCCCTGGGGACTTGTTAAAACCCAGAATGCTGGGCCTAAGCCTCAGCTTTTCCATCTTGTGGGTCTGAGTGGGGCCCAGGAAGCTGCATTTCTAGCTGGTTCCCCAGGACATTGCTGCAGTGCTCCAGGGAATACACTAAGAACCACCGTTCCAGGTGCTCCGGTCTGCCGTTTTGCTCAGCCATTTCCTTTCCTTCCTTTTCTATGCCTTGCAGATGTTCCTGGTATTTGGGTCTTTAGCTATTGTCCTACCTAAAGGACCCTTAGTCCCGCCTCTCACTTGCCCAATGGCTGCTTTACTAGTAAGAACTTAAACTATTTGTTCACTAACCCCATAGACATTACCTCTTTAAATGGCTGTGGGGCAAGCACTGTTATTACCTCCATTTTAACACAGAGCTATAAACAAAGCCAGGATATAAGGCAGTCTGAATTTCAAGGTCATAGATGTTACTGGTCACCTATCAAGCCTTCCCTGAATCTTCCAAGTTGGGTTTTATGCATCTTGTGGGAGCTTGCTTAGACTTTATGCATATCTTTATAAGTCTACTTACAACCTTACACAACAATGACCTGTTGCTGAGTTGGTCTTCTTGCTTAGACTCTTAGTTGTTTAAACGTGGTCTTTGTTCTGATCACCACAGTTATCCCAGGTGCCTGGATCAGGGTTCTGTATCTAAAGTAAGTGCTCAGTAAACACTAGCTTGCTGGCTAAGTGACTGAATAATGGACGGTCCATTGTTCACCGAGTAAACGAATGGTTGCTGCTCAGTTACTATTAAGTGAACGGTGGTGTGAACACTCCAGTGGAGCCACGGCGGTAAAGACCTGGTGATCTGGTCACACAAAGACTGCCACCTAGGAAACCCTATGTTGTTGTTAAATGCTGTCAAGTCGATTCCAACCCATAGCGACTCTGTATAGGGTTTCCAGGCAGCAGCTATTGAGCTTGAACCACTGACCTTGCAGTTCAAACGACTTTGCAGTCTGACGCGTTAGCCCACAGTGCTACACCAGGACTCCAGGAAACGCTATAGGACAGCTCTATTCTGTCACATAGAGTCGCTATGAGCCAGAATTAACTTGACAACACATAATGACATGAAATTCGTTCCTCAATAAATGAATGCGCTAAGGTCATTATACGTGTTGGTTGGTTGAATGAACGAACAGCATGGACTCATTAAGTGTCTATTGTCTGGCTAGGTATGGATGGGTTGACCAGGTGAATGGATGGGTTGGCTGGTGGATGGATAGAATGAGTTGTCTTGGCAGATGCATAGGTAATTATTGTTTTCCTAAGGGGCTCTGGTAGCGTAGTGGTTACGAATCGGGCTGCGAACCTTAAGGTCAGCGGTTCGAAACGACCAGCTGCTCCGCGGGAGAAAGATGAGGCTTTCTACTCCCGTAAAGATTTACACCCTCGGAAACCCTATACAGGGTCACTATGGGTTGGAACCGACTCGATGGCACATAACAACAACAACAAGAAGACAATTATAACAACATACCACACAGTGGGTAGCTTTAAAGTACAGAAATTTGTTATTGCAGTTCTGGAAGGTTGGAGTTTGAATTCAGGGCATAGGCAAGGTCATACTGTCTCTGTGCATTCTAGGAGAAAGACTTTTCCTTGTGTCTTCCAGCTTCTGGTAGCCCATGTTTCTTGGCATTCCTATGACCTTTGCATCATAGCGGTCTTACCTTTGTCTCTCTGCTCCATGTGTATTCTCCTCTTTTGTAAGGATACCCATCATAGAGGATTAGGCCCTATCTTCCTCCAGCATGACCTCATGTTAAACTGACTGATAATGTCTTTAAAGATCAGTTTTCCAAACAGGATTGAATTCACAGGCACAAAGAGCTTTAGTATCTTTTGGGTCGACACAGTTCAGCCCATGGCAGGTACGTTGGTGGCTGAATGTTTGGGTGAGTAGATGGAGGAATGGGTGAGTGGGCTGGTGAATGGATGGATAAATACTGGGTTGGTAGTTGGGTGGGAGGCAGGCCCTGGATGCTGGCCTTGTCAGCACAGGGCATGTGCTGTATGATGCCAACGCCGACAGAGAAATGACAAGGCGTGACTGATGCACAAAACCCTTGGGCACATTGAGATGGCAGTGCAGCCCGAGGGCTCTCTGGGCCACCAGCTATGGGTTACCAACCAGATGATGTTATGTCATGAACAACAGGAGGGGGCTGTAGGATTGTTTGAAATGTCAGGATGTCGCCCAGATGAGAGATTGGGGCTTGACATTTGTCATATCCCTGAAGCACTTGTTTTAATGACTCATTATTTTCCCTCTTCTGACATGGTTCCTTGGGAGGGGAGCGGGGTGCTTGGCTGGAAGCTGAAGACCTATTGATGCTATGCTACGATTTCACTAACAAGCCAGCAGTGAATTAACCCCGACCTGCCAGCTGTGGAGCGGAACCTGGAAGGCTGAGCGCCCACGCCCAGCCAGGTGTAGCTCAGATCCTTCCAGGGGCTGACTGACACCTGCAAAGAATGTGGACTATCTGAGCCCAAACCCAGGTGGTGTTCTGAAGATTTAGAGAGAGAAAACTGTTGGCTATAAAGTTGTTTACTTGTGCTCTAAATGAAATGATTAACCTTATGGGGGAAAGGTGCTTACTATGTATGGGCAAGTGTCTAAATGCCTCATCCAAATGATCTATCCTATTCCTTACAACCACCCCTTGAGATTTATCATCATCATCTTCATTTTCCAGATAAAGACACTGAGGGATGAAACTTGCTATGGTGGCTTTCAAACATACCTGAGAATTCTCTGACACTCCTGATCAAGAGGTGGAAGCTAACTCCCTTTCTCTTGAATGTAGCCAGAGATGAGTGACTTCTTTCTAAGGAACACAGTGAGGCAGAGATGACTCATTTGACTTCTAAAACTAGATAAAAATGGTGATACAGCTCCTATATGACTCATTCTCTCTTGAGACGCAAGAGGCTTTCATGAAAGAAAGCCCCTGCCCTAAAGCTGCCTTGCTGGAGAGACCATGTTGGATGGATAGATGGTGTGGATAGATGGATAGATTAGATACGTGGACAGGCAGACAGACAGATGGAGAGATAAACAGATGGGTGGATGGATCGATAGATATGGACAGATAGATTATGTGATGGAGAAATGGATTGCTGAGAAGAACTGTCAAGTAGGTTCTCACCCAGAGCGACCCTGTATAAGGTTTCTGAGAAGCGGCTGGTGAGCGTGAACTGCTGACCTTGTGGTTTATACAGACAGGCTTTTCAGGCCAGAGCATTAACCCAGTGCCACAAGGCTTTAAACCTTCAAGAGAGCAGAAAGTCTCCTCTTTCTCCCAACGAGTAAATAGATGATAGAAAAAACAAACCCCAAAACATGTGAAAGTATATACAAAGGTTCTTCAAAAAGTGTATTTAAAAAATGGAATTAAAAGATAAGAATGAAAATATAAACTTTATGCCGCAACATAAGTTCCATCAAGGTCAAGAAACTTGTAAGCAATGATTGTTGTTATTGTTAAGTTCCATCAACTCATGTTGTTGTTGTTAAGTGCCGTTGAGTCAGTTCCGACCCATAGCGACCCTGTATAGGGTTTCCAAGAAACAGCTGGTGAGTTTGAACTGCCGACCTTGCAGTTCAAACTGCTTTGCAGTCTGTCACATTAACCCTCAGCATGACGCCAGGACTTTGCTGTCAACTCATTGTAACCCTGTATAGGGTTTCCAAGGAGTGACTGGTGGGTTAGCAGTCCAGTGCTTATCCTACAGCTCTTCCCCAGGACTCCCAGACATTTAGTCCACCCCTAAAGACCTGGGGATCTAAGCATGTCAGTGTAGTCACTTTTACATTATTAACAAAAGAGAAGTGGGCATCCCTTAAAGATTTTTGAAGGTGTGGATATAAAAAGGAGGCGAAAGGAACCAAATCAGGATTTCCCATAAAAAATCTCTCAAAACTGCATTTGTTGGGTGAGAGGAATTTTCAGGAACATTGTTATGGGGGAGAAGAATTCTCTGCTGTACCTTTCCCGGGCATTTTTCTATTAAATCTTTGGCTAATTTTCTCAAAACATGATCATAATACACAGATGTGTTTGCATTTGTTTTTTGACTCTCCAGACAGTCAACAAGCAAATGCCTTGAGTATAACAGCAAACTATTGCCATCACCTTTGTTCTTGGCTGGTTTACATTTGCTGTGACTGGACCACTTACTTATACCTCTTGGTAGCCATTGTTTGTGCTTTGTCTTCAGGATCATGCTGGAAAAGCGATGTTTCATCTCCTGTTCCAATTCCTCCAAGTATTGCTTCAGGATCTGTGTTCCACTTGTTTAAAATTTCTCTTGAAAGTTCTAGTGTTATCTGCAGCTCATCTGGGTGCAACAGCTTTGGCACTCAGAGAGCAGAAAGTTTGCTCCTAAATTGTGTAAGCTGAACCAACTGAGACGTCGATAGTGTTGGCTGTTGTCTCTGCTTTTAGTTGTTGGTCACCTTCAGTTAAGACACAAACAAGATGACTTGTTTCCTCACGAATTTACATAGATGGTCTGCTACCAAGGACTTAATCTTCAGCATCGTCTCATACCATCTTAAAACCTGTTATCCACTTGTAAGTCACTGATTTCTTTGGGGCCTGGTCCACAGAAGGTTTACGGAATAATTTCACCATTCATCCACCCCATCTTCACTGGAAATTTGATGTTTCTCCTTGCTCCAATTTTAGCAGAATTTGTGTTGCTCTGATAGGGGCTCTTTTAAAACTGGTGTCTTATTCTTTTTAGTGACTCATACTACATCTGTTTAGACATGTTATAACAAGTTGTTGTTTTGTTAGGTGCCATCGAGTTGGTACCGTCTCATAGTGACCCTATGCACAACAGAATGAAACACTGCCTGGTCCTGAGCTAACCTCAAATTGTTGCCACACTTGAGCCCATTTCTGCTGCGACCTTGCCAGTCCACCTTGCTGGGGGCCTTCCTCTTTTTCTCTGACCCTCCACCTTACTAAACATGATATCCTTCTCCAGCGACTGGTCCCTCCTGACATTATGTCCGAAATATGAGAGATGAAGTTTGGCCATCCTGGCCTTCAAGGAGCACTCTGGCTGCACTTCTTCCAAAACAGATCTATTAGTTCTTTTGGCAGCCCATGGCGCTTTCAATATTCTCCTCCCATGCTATAACTCAAAAGCATCAATTCTTCTATGGTCTTCCTTATGCACTGTCCAGCTTTTTCATGCATATGAGGTTATTGAAAATACATGGCTTGGGTCAGGCACACCTTAGCCTTCAAGCTGACTTCTTTGTTCTTCAACACTTTAAAAAGGTCTTGTACAGCAGATTTGCCTAATGCAATACATCATTTGATTTCTTGACTGCTGCTTCCATGAGTGTTGATAGTTTATCCAAGAAGAGTGAAGTCCTTGACAACTTCAGTCTTTTCTCCGTTGATAAGAATGTTGTCCAGTGGTGAGAATTTTTGTTTTCTTTGTTCTTTGATCTTCATCAGTAAGTATTTAAAGTCCTCTTCACTTTCAACAAGCAAGGTTGTATCATCTGCATATCGCAGGTTGTTAATGAGTCTTCCTCCAATCCTGATGTCACATTTTTCTTCTTATAACCGAGCTTCTCAGATTATTTGCTCAGCATACAGGTTGAATAAGCACCTTTCTTAATTTTAAACCATTCCGTGTTCCCATGTTCTGTTCGAACAACTGCCTCTTGGTCCATGTACAGATTCCTCATCGGCACAACTAAGTGTTCTGGAGTAATCATACTTCGCAGTGTTGTGCATAGCTTGTCATGATCCACACAATCGAAAGCCTTTGTGTAGTCAATAAAGCACAGGTAAACATCTTTTTGGTATGTACTGCTTTTAGCCACAATCCATTGGACATCAACAATGATATCCCTCGTTCTACATCCTCTTCTGCATCCGGCTTGAACCTCTTGAAGTTCTTTGTCAATGTATGTTTGCAGTCATTTCTGTATCACCTTTAGTAAAACTTTACTCACTTGGGTTATCAAACAGGTTGTCAGATGATTTCGCATTCCGATGGGTCACCTGTCTTTGGAATGGGCACAAATACAGATCTCTTCCAATCAGTTGGCCAGATAGTTGTCTTCCAGATTTCTTGGCAGAGATGAGTGAGTGCCTCCTGTGCCGCCTCACTTTCTTGAAAGATTTCAAGTTTGTATTCCATCAATTCCTGGTGCCTTGTTCTTTGCTAATTCCTTCAATGCACCTTGGACTTCCTCCTTCAGTATCATTGGCTCTTGATCATATGATACCTCTTGAAACAGCTGAACATTAACCATTTCCTTTTGGTACAGTGATTCTGTGTATTCCTTCCATCTTTTGATGCTTTCTGTCTGCATCATTCACTAATTTGCCCAGAGAAGGCAATGATTGAAATCTCTTCATGTTTAGAAGAGCACAGGAATATACATAATAACCCAGTGTAATCACACACACACCTTTGTCCAGCACACAGGTAGTCAGAAACTGTCATGACAGTGGTTGGGTTTGAATCAGAGTGGGTGGGAAAAGCTTTCAGTTGACCAAAAACAGAGGACCAACTTTCAAATGTCTTTTCCAGAAGTTTCTGATGTTCGACTTAGGAGAGATGAACAGCATTTAGTGACGGCATCCCTTGCATACGGGATGTATGATGAGCTGTACCAGGTCAGAGTCTTGTGCAGTATGCAGAAGAGCAGGGCCAGCCCCTTCTTGTGCCACCAGAACGCCGCACACAGGCTGAAGATGAAGCACAGAATCACAAGAATCGTTGCCAGCAATCTTGTGGTTTCAAACATTTTCTTCAGTTGCTTCACTGGTCCCATTAAAAAGCACATACTGGCCAATGCAACTATATTCCCAAGGGTATAGAACACTGCAAAAAGCTGAATGCTGTGGTGGAGCGCCACAGCAAACCATTGCCCAGGGATGGAGCAGAGGATACCATGCACAAAGCACATGACGAACCACCTCTGTCTGGTGCTGAAACTGAGGGTTGAGGCATCCAGGACCTGCGAGGTGAGGTCCCGCTCCTCGTCATCCTTTATACTCAGCACCTGCTGCAGCTTCTCCATGGCCCTGTTCTGGGGCCGCACCCGTGGCTATGAGCTTGCCAGCCCACCACGCTCACCCCGAAACCCACTCCCTGGCCTTGTTTTGACTGATGATATGGAGCTTTTGCATCGTCTCTATGCAGATGTAGTCAATTTGATTTTTGTGTATTCCATCTGACGATGTTTAAATGTATAGTCATCTCTTATGCTGTCTAAA
>NW_006408808.1:2567299-2608964 GCF_000296735.1 Chrysochloris asiatica | reverse complement strand
ATGGATATATAGGGGGGATGCGGAGAAGGGGAGAGAGAGAGCACCTGGCTGACCCAGTCCCAAGAGTTTAAGTCTTCCCAGCCCAGGCATCCACCTCTACGCCTGTCTGGCTACAACTGGGTAAAAGGTACTAAGGAGAAAACATGCCTCTAAGTTCCAGGAGAGATAATAATATAATGATTGGTGTTGCATCTGGGATGGTCTGTTGTGCAGCCATCACGGGAACAGTGGTGATATCAGTTGTTCAAGACCACGTGGTTAAACAACAATGGAACAAGATTTGAGCCAGGTGGACTGACTTACCAGCCTCACCGTTAGCCAGTGAAGCCTCTCAGTCTTGCCTTCATGACTTTCCTTCTTTACCCATCCATCACATGGATGTCAGGGAATCCCTATAACACAAACCGTTAAGGACTTGATTACTAGCTGAAAGGTGGGTGGTGCCTTGGAAGATAGGCCAGCAATTTTGCTTCCATGTGGGCACAGGTTTGGAAACCTTACAGAGCTGTTCCGCTCTGCACACATGAGGTTGCAACTAACAACAACAATCCGTATGGACTTGTAGGGCACTCGTCTCCACACAGTACTCTCACTAGAGTGGTGTTTGGGGCGATGGTGGTATGGACCAAGCCAGGTGACCCTGTCAGAGGGGAGGACACCAAAGTGACGGTAAAATTTTTGTGCAGTGTTTCAGCAAAAAACATAATATTTTAAAATAAAAATAGCCCTTAGTATTGTTATAACAACAAAAATAGTTTTTGTAAGCCCAGCTTACATGGATCAATATACCTGTAAGGCTAAAACTACGGTGATTTACTTCTCAAACCTTCTAATGGATTCTGTGGAGTCCTGGTGTGGTGCTGTAGGATAAGTAATGGACTACTAACCACAAGGTTGCTGGTTCAAACCCACCAGCTGCTCCTTCAAAACTACTTCCCTATGAGTGGGAACCGACTTGACAGCACTTTAATGACAACAACAACAACGTGCTCTGACCAGAGCTGTCATTATTACCCATAAACAGTCATGGATGGTGGCATCTGGGCCTGCACTGAGCGTTCACTATTGTCTTTGTTGCTGCTGCCATTTTCATACTCGCAGATTGTCTGTGTTCTCTAGTGCTGCTCTGAAAGAAAGACTTCGGGGGATGGATTTAACAAACAAAGTTATTGCCATGCAGTTTTGGAAGATAAAAGTCCAAATTCTGAGTGATGCCTCTGGAGAGAGGTCCTTGCCTCTGTATGCCCAGCTGTCCTTGGAGGTCTCCATGTGCGTTAGTATCAGTCACCCCTGGATGTGGGAACTTCATAGTGTCCAGGTCCAAAGGAAGCAGTCCATTCCCAGCTCTTCTTTCTTGGTAGGGCCCCCTCTCTCTCTGCTCACTGTTCTCTACTTTAAAATCTCAAAAATGATGGGTGTAGACTGTATCCAAATTTATTAACATCATAGAAGTGAAGATTTATAACACAGAATAATTCCATTATATCAAGGCTGATTACATCATGGGGACTGTCTTAGGCTGGGCTCCCTAGAGAAGCAAAACCAGTGAACCATTGTTGTTGTTAAGTGCTGTCGAGTCGATTCCGACCCATAGAGACCCTGTATAGGGTTTCCAAGGAGCAGCTGGTGAGCTTGAACCACTGACCATGCAGTTCAAGCAGCTTTGCTGTCTGACGCATTAGCCCATAGCACCACACCAGGACTCCATAGATGTGTGTGTGTGTATATATATATGTGTGTGTGTGTGTAAAGACAAGTTTATATCAAAGAAATGGCTCACAATTGTAGTATCCCAAGTGCCCAATGGAAAAGACAGCAAGTTTTTCTTGAGTGTCCATTATTTTAGGAGCAGGCCTCATTCCCAAGGAAACATCCTTTCAGTTGATTGGATTGGTCTTCATAGCCAATCTTCATAGAATTAACTGTGCCTTTATTGGGTTTCACCGGGGGGATAACCACATCTCAACTTCCAAACCACTGAGAATCCTGGCCCAATCAGTTTGACACAAAAGCTCAGCTATCATAGTCCACATATTGTCAAATTGGCACCTATAAACCACACGCATAATCTCTAAATGAAGACAATTGTGAAGTCATACTTACACCTAACTGTATATATAACATATGTAAGTTATATATATATAACTTAAATATAACTTACTATGTAATTAAGACACATACAATCAAAAACACACTGGGCCCATTTACATCTTTCACAAATGAACAAAGCAAAAATATTTGATGTGCACGTACAAAACAAGACAAAAAATATACATTCATTTAAATGCCCAGAGGGCACATTTTGCGAGCCAGCCTCCTGCTCATAGGCACACAGCTTTACTCAGTCCATGGGCCTAGGACCCTCAGCTGCTCTGTCTCTCCATGCCACCACCTTGGCGGTCACCTCTGCTGTTGCCTCTTTTCTAGGTCGGATCTTATGCTTCACTAATCCTCTTCCTTCTTGATGGTCCTGGGATCATCTGTTTCTGCTTCTGAGAGGGCTCCTTTCAAAATTAGCTGGATGGTCAAACTAACCAATCCTGGCCTTAGAGTATACAGTGTTGACAATCACAGTCAATCCAGCTAATAATTACAACTGAATCATAAAATCTTAGCAGCATCATCCCCCATTCCCTTTCATCAGACCCATCTAGAAAAAAGGAAAACAATTCAGTAGGATTCTCCTTTACGCCCCCTCATTCTGAAACTAAGTATACCTATGAAAACTTGTAAGCTAGTCACTTCATGCCTTTATGGCCCCCCATTTTTGATAGTCAGTGTCTAAATTGCCTGTCCTTAACCCCATACACTGAGAAGATGAGCATGTTACTTGGTCTGAAGAAGCTTCCATTCTAGTTGCAATTTTGATCAACTGAATCCATAAACAAAAATCTAGTCCATCAAATTATAACAACTTACACTTGCTCCAGGTAGCATAGTGGTTACGAATCGGGCTGCGAGCCGCAAGGTCAGCAGTTCGAAACTACCAGCCATTCCATGGGAGAAAGATGAGGCTTTCTACTCCCGTAAAGATTTACACCCTCGGAAACCCTGTACAGGGTCACTATGGGTTGGAACCGACTCGATGGCGCTTAACAACAACAACACTTGTTCACAGTAGTATACATATTCATGTAGTCTTGTTATGGTCAACTCAGCCCTAGCCATCCCAGTTAGGTAAATGGGTATGAGCTGCTAGTTTGGGAGTTCACAGACACCTTGCACTTCAGATCAGTTGGTCCCTTCGCCCTCAGCCCTAACTCCCAGCCCTTAGTCAGTGCCAATGGGCTCAAGAGTTCACACAACCTCTTAAGCTTCAGACTAGCCAGCCCTTTACTCTCTCTCATCTCAAGGTTAATAGGTGCCAGTGAAACTGTCCTAACTCAGCCCGTGTTTTCATTGCTGTGTTTTCCCTAGTTCCACTCAATAAGTAGAGCCAAGTGGTCACCAGCAAACATACTGGACTGCTCTTGGGTTCTCTCTAAGTTTCAGTCATAAAATGGGGTTTTCTATGATGGGCAAACTTTTCTTGCCTTGATGCCTCCAAGGCAAACAGCTTGCTTGAAACTCAAAAAGTCAAACAGTCCTCTTTTTTTCTGTAGGTATTTCTTTCAATCACGAATCTCCTATTCTTCTAGAAGTTTTGGGTTGGTCTGCAAGTTTTCTCAAAGATCCAAATGTCCCAACTCTGAAGGTACTGGTGGGGCTCAGGATTCCTCCTAAAACCCCATACTTTACAAAGGCTTAAAACAAGAATCCTATTTCTTCTGGGCAGATTCTAATGTCTCTTTTAGCAAATTTGATCAAATATAGACTGAAGGCAAGGTTACAAGCTCTCTGTAACCATCATCCCCAATATTCATTTCCATCACACACGTATGTCTACTTTACAATAGTGGGCAGGGGAAACCAATATCCACAAGGCAGTCAAACACATAAACCTTTTAAAAACACTCAAGTTCAATCTTTTCTTCACCCTTGGACTAACCCCATTCATGTGCATATGGCCTTGGGCCCACTATCTGTCATTTATTGTAACCAGCATGACACTGCTCTAGGCAGCTCCAGAAACAGTCTTTCTCCCTTCAGCTGAAGTGTTTTATCTCTTACACTCCTTTCAGCCATTACAGGTACCCAGAACCGTAGTAACCATCTGAAAACTCAGAGTTTCACTTCCTGTGCCCCTTAGTTCTTTTTCTTACAAAACGTCATGCTTCCTTGAGTCTGGGGCCATTGCAGTGAGTCTCATTCCTGATGCCAATTGCAAAACCCATGTGGGGACCATGTTTGACTTCCTCTGACACCGCAAGGGAAAAAGAGAACCAAACTCAGAATCAACCCAAAGTCGACTTCTATGAAGTGGCGATCAGACATGTTTATAACCTTTACTAGTGGACGCAGAGTTATGGGTGCCTTTAAAATTAATCAGACTTGAGAATCCGTTTAGAAACCTCACCCTTATGATTTTGTTTCCTTAGAATCCCACTCTCAGTACCACATATCGTAGATTGGGTTCTTTAGATAACCAAAACCAGTGAAACTGGTTTTATGTCAAGGAAATGGCTCATAGTTGTGAAGTCCCAAGTCTGCTTTGGAAAGCAGAGCAAGCTTTTCCTGGGTGCCCATTATATTGGGAGCAGACCACACCCTCAAGGAAGCATCCTTTCAATTGATTGGATGCTCATAGCCAATCATCTTCGAGTTAACTGCCTGTCTTAGGTTTCATTATTGGGATAAACATTTCTCAATTGCCAAATCACTGGGAATCTTGGCCCAGTCCAGTTGACACAAAATCATAACTATCACAATGATTTTGTCAGCAGTTCTGGCGTTTTAGCTACAACACTGTGGTAATTAGTATTTGTGAACCTATGTCAATAACTTTTTTGAGAATAAGTAATAATGAAAGGAAAAGTCAAAAAATACTTCTGCTTAGTTAATAATAATGTTGTAAGTAATATTATAACAGTGTAGAAAGATTCTATAAGAAAATTTGTTGTTAGTATTTATGTAATCTAAGAAATACAGCAACGCACAGTTGTATTTCTCCCATATTGTTCTATGATGAAGATTGACAATGAACATTACTGAGGGTTCTGTATGGCGATACGGGACGGGGAGGGAATGACACCATGAGTCTCCGCTCGGGGTCACACCAACACTAGATATGCCACTGTCTCAGCCCCCTAGCTTTGGGGAGGATTAAACAATTCAAATAAAGCATGTGTGTCCAGTACCTCATAAATTCCTGTCTTGCTTAATGAAAGCTCCATCTTTGAAACAATTCCACCTAAATCCTTGACTCTGCTCACATTCTCATGTCCGTCAAGTCTACAAACGTAATTTGGTACCACTTCCTTCTTGCTCAGAAAATTCCTTCTTCCTATTTTCACAGCGATACACTGGTCCAGACCACAGCATCCCTGCAGCGACCAGACTGACTGGTCTCCCTCCTTCATCCCTTGTTCCCTCCTTCATCCCTGCTCTCAATAAGACTTCAGTCTGCTCTCAATATGGCTGCCCAAGATCCTCAACAAATGGAAACGCGATCCTCTCTCACCTTTGCCCGAAGCCCTCCAGTGACAGCCCATTTCTTTAAGCTTAAAAGACAAAGTCTTTCTAATGACCCGCAAGGTCTTATATGGTCTGAAACTCCTTCTGTCACCACCTAACACCTGTCTGGCCTTCATCTCCTGCTCCCTTCTCCACACAGGTGTCCTGCTGTGCTTTGAACACAGAAGGTACATCTCAACTCAGGGATTTTCATTCACAGTTCTGTCATCCTGGATGGCTTTTCCTGCTCATACTTTATGGCTAACTTCTTACTGCTTTGGGTCATTGCTCAGTGACCACCTTCTATGGAGACCTCTCCTTACCACTTCATTTGAAATGACCCAAACCAGTTACCATCAAGTCACGTGTAGCTACTGGTGGCCCGACATATGTGTCAGAGTAGAACTGTGCTTCCTGAGGTTCTCAGTGGCTGACTTTCCTGTGGTCATCCATCAAGTCTTTCTTCAAGGAACTTCTGGGCGGGTGTGGACCATCATCCTTTGGTTTGTGCTGACATCCCTCACTCCCTAGCCTCCCTCGTTTTATATTTCTCCACAACACCCATCACCATCAAATACACAAGTATGTTCTCTTGTTACCCACCTTGCTTATTAGGTCTCTCTGCTCTGGAATGCAAGACTTATGAGGGCAAAGACTTGTTGCTGTACCTCCAGCCTCCTCTGAAATAGTGCTAGGCACGTAGTATGTGCTCACTAAAGATTTGCTGACTGAATGAAGAAATGGATGTTGGCTGCTATTACTTAGGTAACCAGCTAGGAGGTGATTGTCCTACTCCAGATGAGGACTGACTTGTGCAGCGGAGGGGAGGGAACAGTGTACATAAGAATAATCTGAGCTGTGGACTTGACAGAGAAGAGAGGGCAGTGAGTGTTGTGGCCTTTGCGGGTGCCCATGTCGTCCTTGGTGTCAGGAGGAGCCAATGGTGGGCACCAGGGAAGATGGGCTACTTGTTCGTCATCAACTTGTGGTGATGTGACATCCATGAAATCGTGGAAATGAGATGGGAGAAAGTGAGATGAAAAGGTAAGTTGTGGAAAAATTGTAGGAACTCCCAGAGAGAGGGGAGATGAAGACCTGGGGAATGGTGGGAGAAAGTAGAGAAGACAGATTCCTTCACTGAAATGCACATGGGAGTCGGATGGATGGTTCACATAAAGGTGCCGTGGTGCCCGGGCAAAACGAGGTACCAGGCCCTGCTACCTTGTGGGTAGACAAGGCTGCTGTACTAAGAGCTGCTGTGTTTCCAGGGAAACCAGGAATCTGAATGTTTATATGCAATTTCTTGTTTTTTCTCATGGAGGGAGTTCACTTAAACTTTGTTTACGTGTTGGATGGGCCACATACATAGGTAATATCTATATCTGTGAGCTGGACTCAGCCCACGGGCAGCCAGCTGGCGGTCTCTGGAGTAAGAGTGATGAGAAACAGGGCTGAGGGCAGAACATGGGAAGCAAAGGGTCCCAGCGGGCAGTGGGGGAGTGTGGCCCTGCTGATACCTTGACTGTTTTTTTTTTAAGTTTTTATTATGAATTGAGTGAAAGTTTACAGGGCAGATCATTGATTTCACATTCAAATCCTATTTTGTTTCATTGCAATGATTATAATCACCTCCATGTACTGTCTGTCATTAGGCTCTATTCTCTTCTCTCTCTCTTTTTAAATATATATATATTTAGTAAATATAGATTCACTTAAATGTCCAAAGGACACACTTTGCAAGCCAGCCTCCTGCCTTAGACACACTGCCTTTCTCAGTCCATGGCAGGCCCAGCGCCCTCACGGATACCTTGATTTTGGCCTAGTGAAACCTATTTGTGTCTTTTGGCCTCCAGAGCTGTGATAAAAACAAATGCCTGATGTCTGAAGCCACCAAATTTGTGATACTTAGTTACAACAGTCACAGGAAATCATACACCCTCTTACAGGTGTGGTTTCCTCTCCCTTTCTTGTCTTCATAGGACTGAATAGCGCAGTGGAGGCTCTGCTTGTCTCCTCAGGGCTGGCTTGGTCATCTTCTCCTCTTTCTTCTGCTGTTCTCATGGGCAGCTCTTACACCCTGGTCTCATGGGGCCCAACAGGCAGCTGAACATGAGGCCAGTGCCGAGTGGGTTGGGGAAGTCATGGACCTGTGTATTTAATGGAATTTGTCCATGAGGTGTTTTTTTTTTTTTTTTTTTAAGACTTGAAGCTTCAAAACTCAGTGTTCTGCCCTTTCTTGGCTCACAATCAAAGGGCCAACTTTAGTTTCCTTCCCCTGATCTCTCATGAGACATTCTCTCCCAAAGGGACTTTGTGTGGATATGAGTGTATGTGTGGACAGCACAGGAGGGGGGAAGGGTCTGGTTTGGCAGGATTCAAGTATGTGTGAGTTCCAAAATCTTTTCCATATTGTACGATTCAGTTCTCTAACGATGGTACTTTCTTATTTTTCCTTCTGGTATTTCTAACAAACAAACACCCCTCTGCAAAGAAAAATAAAATTGTATATAGTATACAAACACATTCTTTTTGTAAATAAAATAATATTAAAAGAAAATAATTTAGGAGATTATCCCCATAATTAAAAATAGTTTCTGGCTTTCCTCCCAGTCAGTTCCGACTCATAGAGACCTGTACAGGGTTTCTGAGGCTGTAAATCTTTATGGGAGCAAAAAGCCTCATCTTTCTCCTACGGAGCAGCTGGTGGATTTAAACTGCTGACCTTGCATTTAGCAGTCCAGTGCTTATCTGAAAGTGACGCCAGAGCTCCAAGGAAGACTGAGGATGTAGTTTGGAGTCCAGCCTGGATCAGCCAAACTCTAGCTAGCCTATGGACAAGTAAATGAGAAAATAATTGTTTGTTCTATACAGTTGACATTTTAAGGTTTTTATAGAGGAAGTGTTGCCTGATACAGGAGTGAAAAGAGGCAGAGCTTTAATTATCTATCCAAATGTTTAGTGTATGTGCCTTTTGACCCTGTGGCCCCATTTCCACGAAGCTCTTCTTGCTGCATTACTGTTACTGCTGAGTAGATTGCCACTCATGGCGACCCCGTATATGCAGATTGGAACTCTCCATAAGGTTTGCAGAGATGTGACTTTTCAGAAGTGGACTGCAAGGCCTGGCTTCTGAGGCACCTCGGTGTGAGTTTGAACTGCCAACCTTTCAGCAAGAAGTTGAGCACTTAACCTTTCATGCCACCCAGGAACTCCTCCAGGAGATAAGCCTCCTAAAATACTCCATAGCAAGGCCTGTCTATAATGAAGATTAAACAGACTTAACGGACTTTTGAGAAGACATGGTGTCTGCTCCGTCCCATTTGATGGACAGGCCTGCTCACTTAGCAGCAGACACAGTATGTCAATGGTGGACTGGAGAAATCTACAAAAAGCGTTTGGTGTTGATCCCACTCCTGCTTAGACAGGTCCAAGGGCAAGATATCCCCCCAACTATGCCTGTGAACAAGCAGCTCTGGTAGCGTTGTTGTTGTTGTCAGGTGCCATAGAGTTGGAACTGACTCATAGCGACCCCATGCACAGCAGAACGAAACAATGTCCAATATGGGCCAACCTCACTACCGCTGCCACACTTGACACCATCAGTGATGCCACCTGGCTGATCCATCTCGTTGGGGGTCTTCCTCTTTTTCTCTGACCCTCCATCTTACCCAGCATGACATCCTTCTCCAGCGACTGTTCTCTCCTGACAATATGTCCAAAGTATGAGAGACGAAGCTTAGCCATCCTGGCCTCCAAGGAGCACTCTGGCTGCACTTCTTCCAAAACAGATCGATTGGTTCTTTTGGCAGTCCATGGCACTTTTAGTATTCTCCTCTAACACCGCAACTCAAAGGCATCAATTCTTCTACGGTCTTCCTTATTCACTGTCCAGCTTTCACATCCATATGGGGTTATTGAAAATACCATGGCTTGGGTCAGGCACACCTTAGTCCTCAAGCTGACATCTCTGTTCCTCAACACTTTAAAAAGTTCCTGTGCAGCAGATTTGCTCAGTGCAATACGTCTGGTAGCGTAGTGGTTACAAATCAGGCTGCGAACTTTAAGGTCAACAGTTTGAAACTACCAGCTGTTCCATGGGAGAAAGATGAGGCTTTCTGCTCCCGTAAAGATTTATAGCTTCGGAACCCTGTACAGGGTTGCTATGGGTCAGAACTGACTCGACAGCACTTAACAACAACAACAATACCTGTGAACATTGTACCACCTGGCCTTTCTGCAGCCACTGGTATTGGCATGTTTGACATTCTAGAGTGTTCATCTGAGAAGCCCTTACTAGCAGAACCTGTACCCCCTCCCCTCTACATGCAGTTCGGATCCTTTGGGGACTGCCAGGTACTCAGAAGAGTCTGTGAAAACTCCTAAGATACAATGCCTAGGGAAAGAATAATTTCCCATTGGATTGAAGTTGACTGTTTTCCATTCACCTTCCAGACAGCCAGTCCCTTTTCACCAAAGAAACACATTTCTTAGACTTTTTTCTGTTGTTCTCTTATTTTCCAACAGTCTCTTGAGTCTGATCCTGGGTGGAGAGATGCTCAGGGCTGCAGGCAGGGGTCCCTTGCCTAGGTCTCCGGACTTGTCCCTCCCTACTCTCTAGAGGCCGAGGGGAATAAAATTGACGTCAGCACAAGGCCTTGCGGACACCTCTGCAGAGAAATCCATCTTTTGTTGGGGGGAAGCCCAGATGGAATCTCTGGGCTGGGAAATAGATCTGTTTGCTTGCTGTCCTCGCTCGCCTCCCGGTTCATCTGTCACTGTTAGCTCAGTGCTGATAATTCTGTCGAGTTGGAGCAGTCGCCTGGGTTGGCAACGAATTGAGTCGAGAGGGATTTTTTTCCTCAGCAGAAACTCACTGGGTTCACGGTTATTTGTGTGGGATACTCTTCTCAGAGTTAGGGCAGCAGGTGGTTTCATGATTTTAACCATCAGGGTCTTCCTGCTAAACCAATCTTGTGGGCATCTGTCAATCAGTCTGCCGTGTCCCACCCCAGGAAGAGATGAGCTGTGGACACTTTGCTCATCAGCCATCCTTGGGTGTTCTCTCACCCATTCTGAGAGAGCGGCTAGGTCCCAGCCTCTGCTACGGAAAGCAGCTATAATGGCGGAAGATGAGAGCATTGGTTGGTCAGTGTGAGCACCAGGCTGATGACCCAGCAGCTGGTCAGTGACTTATAAGGTTCCAGGTACACAGAGCTCTGCCCACCTGGCACGACAGCATTCAACTTTCTCCTCAGGGACAGCAAACACTCTTCCCTCCGCAGTGGAGAAATGGTTGTTGCTTGTTGGCTGTGAAGTGGGTCACAGGGTAGAACTGTGCTTTGTAGGATTGTCTTGTCTGTAATCTTTACCGAAGGAGTCCTGGTGGCACAGTGAGTTCAACGTTGAGCTACTAGAGCCACACCCACCATTCATCCATGGGAAAAAGATGAGGCAGTCTTTTCTATGAAGACTTCCAGCCTGAAACACGCTGTGGAGCAGTTCTACTCTGTCCAATGGGGTCTCTGTGCATTGGAAATGGACTTGATTGTAATGGGCTTGGTTTGGTTTGGGGGATCTTTACAGAAGCATTTCACCAGGCTTTCTTTTGAGGTACCGCTGGGTGTAGTCAAACCCCCTACTTTTAACAAAACTATGAAAAAAAAAAAAATCAAAACAATTCTCTGCCATCCAGGTTGATCCTGATTCATGCTATAAATTGTTGTGATGTGCCATTGAGTTGGTTCTATCTCATAGTGACCCTGTACAGGGTTTCCAAGGAGTGGCTGGTGGGTTTGAACTGCCGACTTTGCAGCTACCAGTCCAGTGCTTATCCTCCAGTGCCACACCAGGGCTCTATTCTGACTTATAGCAACCTTATGTGTTCTGAGACTATAAATCTTTATAGCAGCAGACAGTCTTATCTTTCTCCCATAGAACGTTTTGTGGGTTTGAACTGGCAGCCTTGAAGTTAGCAGCCCAACACCTATTCTACAGGAACACCATGGCTCCTTGGTCCCAAAGGCTACCCTATTAACCATTGCCTCTTTCAAGAAGACACACAGGGAGAGAGAGCTGCCCAGAACTTGAGAAATGTTTGCAATGGTTAAAGCCATGCTGTTGATGGGGAAGATAAGATAACCTAGTGCTTACTCACCTAGGAGACAGAATACAACTCTTCCCTAATCCCCAGGTCTCTTAAAGTCCCAGGCATGACAAAGACGTCCCTTTCCCTAGTGGCTTTCAGTAGCTAGTGTGGGCCTCTGGTCACTGCCAGCGAGAGAAAGCTCAACAACAGCACCTGCATCCTCAGCCCTTGGGTTTGGGGTTTCTTTGCATTTGCCTAAAATATCCAATTAAAGCAAGTTTCTCAGTTTGAGTTGCAAAAGCCAGTGGCCTCCATCCTGCACTTGTTCATCCTGCAGGAAGCCTTTGCTCTGTTTCCTCTCCCACCCCTTTGGGCTGATCATTGTCAGTTAATCCCTACTCTGAACCCCAGTACCAACTCTGTTCTGTTACAGTTCAGAGCCCAGGACTGTGGGATTGTGGTCTCAGATTGTGGGTTGGGTTGCCAGCAGAGTCCTATCCAGCCCCAAGCTCCTGAAAGCAGCCTGGAGCTGCCAGAGGGCCGGGCTCTGGTGGTCCTCTGCCTGGCATCTCCTGGCAGACATGCCGCTTGGGACTGGACCACGCTAGCTCTTCTATATTCAGCACTCCTGGGCTGGGCCAACACTAATATTTACATTCAAAGTCAAGGCTGCAGTCCAGGGCTGCTTCCTGTCCACTTGGCTCTCCTGGAGATGGATCTGCAGAGTGGGGTGTTGGGAGACAGCTTGTGTGGGCCACAGAGGGAGTCACATGAGATTCCAGGAACTCTACTGGGCAGGGGAAAAGGTCCAAGGCTTCAAATAATAAAAAATACAGTCATAATAATAGCAATTATTTATGAAGTGCGTACTCTACACTACATGTTGGGATATGTGTTTCCTATGCATTTTTGTTTGAGTTGTCACTCCATTGCACGAAGGCAGTTGTATCTTCATTTTGCTGTCTAGAAAATAGAGGCTAAGAAAAGTAAGAAGCTTGCTCAAGGTCATAGCTTGTAAGTGATGGGATTGGGTGACCAGGCAAACTGGGAATTCTAGAACCAGTTGCCAACAAGCACTGAGCAGTTTAAGGTAATGAGTGAAGCCCAGGGAGTTTAAGGTAATAGGGGGTGCTGGGGACTGGTACACACAAACAGAATACCCTATTTAGTACCCAGGGTGATACAGAAGGTTAAGCATTTGGGAGAACAAACAAGATGGCGGATCGAGTGGAAGTACAATAAGGAACTCCGTCAGCAACAATACAGAATACCGGACCAAGCAGGCTCAGGGGATGGTACCAGAACTCTGAACCACATATAAAGGAATATTTAGAAGGTTGGAAGGCTTACAACTAGGGGAATTTGTAACAGAAGCAAGAAATCCATTGCTTTCTAATCCAAGGCACTCAGCTGCTCCTTGAGTGGTCATCTTGGGTGAGACCAAGAGGGGGAAGGATCAGAGCAGCCACGGATGCCTGACAGAACTGCAGAGATAAAGGTGTGGACGTTCTTTTTTTGGCAGCTCCATTAGGTGACTAGTGGGGGTGCCTGAGTGAGTGGACACCACCTCCCCACCCCCAGAGGGTTCTACTACACATGTGCATGGATCGCCTCAAAATTTAAAGAGACAGTTTCCACTTAAACCAAATGGCAGTGCAGAATGGTCACAGCTGGCCCTGAACTATTTATCACTAGGAAAAAGGCCTGAACGGGTTGTGGAGCAGGACAGGTAGGCGAAAAAGGAAATATGCTGAAAATTAAATCCTGAGTTACATCACAATGACCAACAGTGGCATCTTGAAATTTCTCAGGAAGAAGAGTGAAAAGGGAAGTCCATCTCCTGATCACATCTACCTGGAGGCAATCAGAAAGCATAAAAAATTACCAAAGTTACATCTATCTAAGTATTAGGACCACAGCTAAATCCTGAAATTTACCCCCCATAACAGAAAGAGATGACCATATCAGCACATGTCCAGAAATGAGATAAAGTGACTGAGGCAAATGAGCTGGAAGGAGACCTACACTCCATACTGGAAGATGGGCAGGCTTTGGAAGTGCCTGAGAAGGAATTCATAAAAATGATTATAAAATGTATCAAAACACTATACAATGGAGTTGAGAAAAATAAGGAAGAAGTCAGGAAAGTGCTACAGGAACAATCAAATAAGATAGATACAGTATTGGAAACAATTCAAAACCTACAGAAAGAGGTCCAAATGATTAATAATAGAATATCAGAAATGGACAATACACTGAAAGGGCAAAGGAGTAGAATTGAAGAGATAGAAACCAGAAATAGTAAGCTAGAAGATAAATCTCTCAACACTACTAAGATAGAAGAGCAAGCACAAAAAAGGATTTAAAAAATCTGAAGAAGGCCTAAGATTCATGTTGGACAACATGAAGAGGAATAATTTAAGAATTATCAGCATTCCAGAACAGGAAGAATCACACAAGTCCACAGAAGAGATAGTTGAAGAGCTTCTGCAAGAAAATTTCCCTACCATCCTGAAAAACGAAAAGCTAAGCATTCAAGAAGCTGAACGAACCCCAGGATGAATAGACCCTAAAAGAAAATCACTAAGACATATAATAATCAAGCTCTCCAAAATTAAAGATAAGTACAGAATCCTGAAAGCAGCTAGGGAAAAGAGAAGTGTAACATACAAAGACGAGCAAATTAGATTAAGTTCAGATTTCTCAGCAGAAACCATGCAAGCAAGAAGGCAATGGGGAGAGATATATAAAACCCTGAAAGAAGAAAAACCTGCCACCCAAGAATCCTCTACCCAGCAAAGCTGTCAATCAAATACGATGGTGTAATCAAAACATTCCAGGATAGGCAGAAGCTAAGGGATTTTGCCAAAGCCAACCCTGTGATGAAAAACATCATAAAGGAAGTTCTGTGGACTGAGAACCAACAAGAACAGACAACAACCAGAGATTGACATATATGGCAGCATCACCCTGAACTAAATTGACAGATGGAAGAGTAGAGAACAGAATAAAATTATAAGAACAGAGGATCTGGGAGTTCAGTCTATGATCAAAACAATTACAATGTGAAATAAGGTAGACACAGAGGAACAGAACAGAGATCCAGGTGGTGAAAAGGTCAGGTAGATTACAGAATAAAATAGACTGTCTTAAATGGAGGGAAAAGTTAATGGAATATAAGGTAACCACAATGGGGTAAGGGTGGGGGTTTTAAACGTTTGGATGTTGGGGAGAGCAATACAAGAAGGGGGACAGGGTGGAAGAACAAGGTACATAGGGGAACACTGAGACAGGTTTGCATGGCCTAAGTGGGACAGAGGTTAACAGTGATGCATGCTCAACCTTAAGGAGCTCTGCTAGCGTAGTGGGTACGAATCGGGCTGCGAACCTTGCGGTCAGCAGTTCGAAATTACCAGCTGTTCCGTGGGAGAAAGATGAGGCTTTCTGATCCCATAAAGATTTACAGTCTTGGAAACCCTGTACAGGGTCGCTGTGAGTCGGAACCGACTTCACGGCACATAACAACAACAACATGCTCAACCTTGGAACAACAGGACTCTGTGATACAGGGATCTAGGTATAGCTTGAATAGGGGAAATAGTACTAAGATGCTTGACTGCCTTATGAATATCAGTTTTCCTTGCTTACTATTGTAAAATAGACACTTGAGTGGGATAGAATGGAATGTTGGGAAACATGATTACATAAAGTTTGTAAGCCTGTCTTCAGCCTATAACTGATTGGAATACCTAAAAGCGGTTCTAGAACTTGCCCAGGGAAATAGGCCTCTTGCAAAGCCTTTGCAGAGTATAGGACCTTAGGTGGAATCCTGAGTCCCATCCACAACCTTGTGAGGTGGGACATTCCCACTAGAAAGGACAAGCAGACCAGCCTGGAACAGCTAGAGCGACAGAATATACATCTTCAAAGAAAGACCATCAGGAAAAACCTAGAACAAAAATGTCAGCATGACTTCCTACCGCAAGCTGTTCACCAGGAAGCCATCAAGGCAAGCAATCAAGATCCTTAAGGACAAACTCCCCTCCAAAACTGAAACTCAAAAGGAAACAGAGGAGCAGGCATGTAAACTTGCTGGCAACTACATTGGTCTCCTGGTCAGTGGAAGATTGGGGAAGGCAGCGATGAAGAAATGGGCTGAGTTCAAGCACAGTCCATTGACTCCTGTTGACCTGGAGATGAGAGAGAGAAGAGGAAGGGCTGGTTGGTCCAAAGTGTGGTGAGACCTGGGGACATCTGAGCCCATGGACAAGGACATAGCCACAGAGGGCTAGAGTTGAGAGTGAAGCATCCAGCTGATATGAAGTGAGGGGAGATGCACAAGAACACCCAAACTTGCAGACAGTACCCATTTGACCCAGTCTCAGTGGCTTGAAAATCAGAACTTGACTAGAGGAATACTACCAAAACAATTTTTTTTTTTTGGATAAAGGAAACAAGGATAAATTGTTACAATTTGATGAACCTGACTTATACTCATGGAGGTTGGTCGTGGTTATATGCTGTGGAGTCGGTTCTGACTCATAGCAACCCTGTACAGGCTTTCTGAGGATGTAAATCTTTATGGGAGCAGAAAGCCTCATCTTTCTCCTGTGGTACAGCTGGTAGTTTCGAACTGCTGACCTTGTGGTTCGCGGCCTGATTTGTAACCGCTATGCTACCAGAGGTAGTAACTCTAAATACCTGTAGAAAGGGAAGCAATCTTCACATCAATAGTATTAACGTTATTTCCTCTGTACACAGGGTAGATTGGGACTGGCAACTTAAACACTGGCTACCTAAAATAGGGAGTGGAGGGCTATAAAAGCGCGAAGTGACTGGCTTACAAGGTTTCATGATGGTTGTTGTTGTTGTCAGGTGCCACCGAGTCGGTACCGACTCATAGCAACCCCATGCACAGCAGAACGAAACAATGTCCGATCCTGGGCCAACCTCACTACTGCTGCCACACTTGACGCCATCCATGATGCCACCTGGCTGATCCATCTCGTTGGGGGTCTTCCTCTTTTTCTCTGACCCTCCATCTTACCCAGCATGACATCTTTCTCCAGCGACTGTTCTATTCTGACAATATGTCCAAAGTATGAGAGACGAAGCTTAGCCATCCTGGCCTCCAAGGAGCACTCTGGCTGCACTTCTTCATGATAGAGTTTAGTTTAAAAGTGTGTGTGTTTGGGGGGGTGGGGTGGGCAAGAGTCCCCACTGAATAGTTTTTATCTTGTCTAGATGGGTCTGGTGAAAAGAGATGGTGATAAGATTCTTATGATTCAATAGTGAGTAAATTCTTATCATGACTAATTGCGACTGCCACAGTTGTAAAGGTAGAAGTTTTGTAATAAAAACAGGGGAGTGGTTAACCTTACAGTCCAGAAACAGAGGACCCTAGGACCATCATGGGAGAAGGGCACAAACAGAATGCAGGTCCTTATCCAGAGAAGCAGTGACGCCAGAGATGGAGGCAGAGATGGGATCCGGGAAAGAGGGAGTAACTGAGGACTCTAGATTCAGGGGAAGAGAGGGACTAAGAGCTGGTGGCCAGAAGGCAGACTTGCAGAATGTGCCCTTTGGAGATGTAAATTATTATATATGCCTGAGTGGATTTTTTTTTTTTTTAAAGAATTAAAGTGAATAGTAAGAAATACTCTAAACTGATGGTATATGGAAGGGATTATAATCATTGTAATGAAACAAGGTGTATGATTTGTTGAATGTAAAACTGATGATCTGCCCTGTAAACTTTCACTCAATCCACAATAAAAATGTTAACAAACAAAAAACACCAACCTGTGTACTCTAAAAGGATAGATATTATGATATATATGGTGTATAAATTATCTGTCAGTAAAGCAGTTATATATTTAATAATGATAATAATAAAAAAAAACTTTTGTGAAAGGTGCGAAGCACAAACTAAAATCAATCATGGTTGACCCTGTGGCCAATAGACATGCTTCCTGACAGTCTTCTGGATGTAACTGCTTTCTTTTAAAAATTCATTTTTTACAAAAAGCATTCCTGTTTTGAGAAATAAATGCTCTGCATGAGAGAGTTCCTTGGTACTAAAAAAAAAAAAAAAAAAAAAGGTTAAGCAATTTGACTGCTATCAGAATGGTTGGTGGTTTGAACCTACCCAGAAGTCCCTGGGAAGACAGAGCTGGTGATCTATTTCCTGAGACCCACAGCCTTGGAATCCCTGTGCAACCATCCCATTAGGTACCCATGGGGTCGCCATGAGTTGAAAATGACTCCATGACTGTTAACAACAATAGTAATGCCAGGCTCTGAGGTGACGGCTGCCATGAGGAAATGTGGGTCCGGCAAAACAGGTCATTGGATTTTCAAGAGAAAATCATAGCACATTTATTTTTATAATTGGGGGAAATAAGTATTTATACATCTATGCGTCTTTGTTTGAAGTCTTGCAGTTTTTAAATGTTGGCACACATTCCCTTTCTATAAAAACACAGTGGGAGCCAAGTCAAACACATCTTTGGGGGACAGCTCTGCTCTGACGGCAAAGCTCAGTTTCTTCACCTTTGCATTTGTCTTCTGCTCTGCAGAAGGCAGAAGGGAGCCTTTGCTACAGTGGGGACTGTGGAGGGATGTACCGTCTAGCCCTCCCCTTGAGCTACCTAAGGTCGCTATGGGTTGATATTAACTCGATGGCACCTAACAACAACAACAACAACTGGCAGACAACCAGGTCTCTGTTGGATCCACAGGTTAGAGACCCCCCACCCCTTCCCATGAGGAGGATGGTCCACTCAGCCTCCAGAGCATACACGTTTCTAGACCACCCTTCAAGGCCTGGGAACCCTGGAATTCCCTGCACAAAAGGCCTTCAGCCCACTCGCTGGACTTGTGTTTCAGTTCTCTGTTATGTGTAACAAACTCCATGGTGTGAAACAACATGTCATCATTACTAACCCCTCCCCTGCTGGAGGGTTGGCTGGGCTCAGTGAAGTGGTTGTGCTGCAGATCTCTCTCTCTGATTTGGTCACATGGCAGATGGACCGGAACCATCTGGAAGATTCTTTCTCTCACACATCTATGTTAATGCTGGCTGTCAACTGGACCTCCACTGGGAATGTTGATCAGAACACACACTTGTGTCTTCTCTGTGTAGCCTGGGCTTCTTCAGAGCATGGAGACAGGGCTCTAGCAACAAGCATATCAAGAGAAGGAGTCAGGAGGAAGAGGAAACCAGACGCACCCCCCATCTGTTAGTGTGCCATACTGTGGTGGCTGCTGTGTTGTTATGCTGCTGGAGGTTATGCAACTGGTGTAGCAGGGTCTTCCATGGTGGGCAGATTTCAGCAGAGCTTCCAGACAAGACTAGGAAGAAAGACCTGGCAATCTCCTTACCAAAACTAACCACTGAAAACCTTGTGGATCACAATAGATTATTATCTGACTTTCTGCTTTAAGGAGCCTGTTAGTGTAGCAGTTACGGTAGGGACTCTCATAGCAGAGTGGTTACAAATCCGGCTGCTAACCTCAAGGCTGATAGTTTGAAACTATCAACTGTTCCATGGGAGAAAGATGAGGCTTTCTGTTCCCGTAAAGATTTACAGCCTCGGAAATACTATGCAGGGTCGCTATGAGTCGGAACCGACTCCACAGCCGTCGAGTCAATTCTGAGCCATAGCGACCCTGTATAGCAGCTGGTGAGCTTGAACCACCAACCTTGCAGTTCAAACTGCTTTGCAGTCTGGTGCATTAACCCACAGCACCACACCAGAATTCCCCTGTAAAGATCACAGCCTGAGAAACCCTAGGGTCACTATAGTTGGAACCAAGTTGATGCACACAACCCCCATCACCACCACTGCTGCTTTGGACACATCCTTCAAAACCCTAACCTACTACCATCAGTCAATTCTGACTCAAAGAGACCCCTTAGGGCAGAGGAGAATGGTCCCTTTGTGTTTCTAATGCTGTAATTCTTCATGGGAGCAGACAGCCTTGCCTTTCTCCCACAGAGCAGCTGGTAGTTTCCAACTGCTGACCTCTCTGTTAGTGGCCCCCACTCAGTAATCCAGGTTCCTTGAGGGATCGATTGCTGGTGGAGAACAGAACGTTTGGCGAAGCAGAGGGCCAACAAAGTGACGGAGTCCCTAGGTGAAAGGGGCAACCTTGGACAGACTGGAACATGCATGCGGGCCCGTTGTGAGGAAGACTTAGGATGGGGCAGTAGCTCATTCTATTGTCCACATCGTCTCCCTAATACGCAGCTATCATCTAGCTGTGTATGTACCATCCATCTGGTAGACTCTTCAGAAGGTGGGCTAAGGGGCTGCTCTGGGAGTTGGGAGCGGATGGAGCTTGGATGTGACTCCACATCCACAGGCCAGCACACACAATCGTCTCCTCTGCCAGCCCTAAGAGCTTGCTTTGAAGACTCCCAGTGCAGAGCAGGCTGAGTTCGGCTGCTTCGGTAATCCAGTAATAGGGCTGCTGAGAGGATCGGGATGGGGAGGAGAAAACAAGACCTCACTGTGGGTCAGTGGGAATGAGTGTGTGTGTGTCCCTCACCCTCCTGGTGAACAAGTCTTGGCTGAGTGTAGACAGGAGGGAGCAGATGTCAGGCCTCCTTGTAAGAACTCATTTCTGTAGGGTTGGGGGCACAGAGTATGTGGGTTATCCTGCAGGCCTTTGTGGAAGAGAGAGTTTCACAGACCTGGCTGCAAATGAAGATTCCACAAGGGCTTTAAGAAACATTGATACCAGCTGGGGTCCAGGCCACAGAGATTCAGACCAGGTGGCTCTTGTTTGTAATCTACACTTGAGGAGTTTTCAAAGCTCCCCAGTGGTTCTAACATGTAGCTGATTTTAGACCCACTGAGCCAGAGGAAGAGAACCAGGAGGGGAAAGGCCCCTGGGCATTAGTGAGGGAGTGGCTGGAATAGATAAGACATTCTTGGTGGGTAGACCAGTGAACAAAGGGTGGTGGTGGCAATAAATGTAGACTTAGGAGGGGGAACGGGGATTGTTGGGAAATAGTATACCCTAAGGCAGTGTATCCTAAGGAGCTCTGGTAGCATAGTGGTTACGAATCGGGCTGCGAACTTTAAGGTCAGCGGTTCGAAACTACCAGCCGCTCCGCGGGAGAAAGATGAGGTTTTCTACTCCCGTAAAGATTTACACCCTTGGAAACCCTGTACAGGGTCGCTATGGGTCGGAACCGACTCGACGGCACTTAACAACAACAAGGCAGCGTATCCTAAGGCACTAGTGTTAGTAATAATTTTTTAAAGGCTGACATATGGCAGGCACTGTGTTAAATCCTTTCTGTGTGCAATCTCATCAGCTTTAACGTACTCTGTGCCAATTTTGGACTTCTCGTGTGGCACTGTAGGCTAAACATTGGACTGTGAGCCACAAGATTTGAGGTTCAAAGTCACCAACGTTGTTAAGTGCCATCGAGTCGGTTCCGACCCATAGCGATCCTGTACAGGGTTTCCGAGGCTGTAAACCTTTACGGGAGCAGAAAACCTCATCTTTTTCCCGTAGAACAGCTGGTAGTTTCAAACTGCTGACCGTGAGGTTCACAGCCTGATTCGTAACCACTACACAACCAGAGCTCCTTAACAATAACAGCTCGCCCATTTTAGGAGCCTTGGTGTGGCGCTGTAGGATAAACACTGGACCGGAAGGTCAGTTTGAAGTGCAAGGTTGGTGGTTCAAGTCACCAGCCTCTCCCCAGAAATCCTATACAGGGATGCTATAAGTAGAAACCGACTGAAGGCATGTAGCAACAACAACACAGGTGGTGTGATTTACCCAGAGATGAGACATGAGCCCATGATTCTCTGAGTCTGAAGGTGCAACTTGGAAGATCCGTGGTGTGGAAATGGGAACTTCTGGGCCTGAGCTAGAGGTAAAAGGGAGTCAGTGTAAATTGGGGTTCATGCAAGTGTCGCGCTGGAGAAACTTACTTGGTCTGAGCCTGGCAGGGTCGCGTAGGGGGGACATAGTAAGAGGGTTATGAAAGCAGCTGTTCACTGAAAGGTAGGCAGTGTGACCCTAGCAGCCCTCCGTAGCAGAAGGCTGTGCCAGTCAGCTTCTGTAAAAGTGTGTGGCCTTAGGAACCCTATCCGGGCAGTTCTACTCAGTCCTGTAGACAGCAGTGGTTTGGGGTGTGGTTTGGAGTGTGAGAGAGAGAAAGGGAAGAGGGAAGAAGAGGAAGAGGTCCTGCTGGTCAGTGTGTTAGGACAGCACCCATGAGGATGGAGTGTGGCTCTGGGTTACAGCTTTGGGAGTCTGCCCCTCTCTTTCCATGAGGGCAGTTCAGTTGAGAAGGCATGGCATGCTTGCCCTAGGCCAGCTGACCTTACTGAGGAGCTCAGTCCTCTCAGCTGGCAGTGGCATGTGCTGTTTTTGTACCTGAACTCTGTTCCCTCATCTTCGCTTAGCTGGACCCCCTGCTCATCCTTCAATGCAGAGCTGCGACATCCTCCAGGGCACCAGACCAACAATGTGTTGTCTTGGAACTCTGTGTCCCCAAGCCAGTGATTTCATCTTCTTGACTCAATAGCCTTGTGTATAGCGTGAAAATAGAGAAACTCCCTCAGAGAGTACTCCGAGCGTTAGGTTGCTTGTGTCTATAAAGCACTTAGCATAGGGTCTTGTTCAGAACGTGTTGTGAGCCATTGAGTCGGTTCCACTTCACAGCAACCCTACGAGACAGGGTAGACCTGCCTTCTGGGGCTTCGTAGGCGTCATTGTTACAGAAGTGGATTACTCGGTCTTTTCTCCCACAGAACTGCAGGTGGGATCAAACCACTGACCTTCTAGTTAGCAGCTAAGCACTTCAACCAGGGCACCACCAGGACTCGTGTTCTAGTAGTCAGCACCCATGGCACCCTTGTAGCGCACACAACTGTGTAACAGTTGCCTGTGTGTCTGTCTTTCTCTCCTCCAAGAGGACAGAGGCGGTGCCCAGCTCAGTGTTTGGCACTAAGTTCAGTAGAGGCTGCTAGATGCTCTCCCAGCATCTGTTCTCTCTTCCTTTTTTTATCAGTGTAGATGGGAGCAGCAACATTTCCATCTTAAAGATCCTGTTTCCTAAACTCCTGTTTAGTCTGGCCAACAGGATTGTCTTTGATTGGGTTCTCCCAGAAGCGGATGACTCTTTGAGGCAAAGAATCAAGAGCAAATGGTTTATTTGGGAAGGGATCTCAGGAAGGATTGGTAAGGACGTGAGGAAATGAGAATGGACGAGAAGAGGCCAATTTAGAGTATGTGAGTAAGCAAGTCATTGCTGGGGGCTACTTGGGCTCAATCACTGGTGGGTTCTGAGAAATGGTGGAGAGCAGGCTCTGTGTTGTCCCACCTCTTTAGGCATTTGCATTTTGCCATCAACTCTCATCTGTCATTGATTAAGGTTGTTTCTGTGTGGCAGTAACTCTGGCACATCAGGCTTTCCGGGTGGTGACCTGAGTGAGCACCTAGAACGAAAGAGACGCATTGACAGAATGAAGCTACTGTTGTGCCAAATGTAAGTGCCAAGGATGTGGATGGAGCAGGTACCGACAGTGTGGACATGGGAGTGCACGTTGCTGTGAATGGCTTCCAAAACAGCTTCAGAAGAGGCTTTAACCCACAGAAAGAAGACATTCTTTCTTAGTTCTGGATGCCAGAAACCCAAGATTGAAGTGTCGGCAGGATTGGTTTCTTCTGGAAGCTCTGAGAATCCATTCCACGTCTCTCTCCTAGCTTCTCATGGCTGTCAGCAAGACTGAATGATTTTTGACTTCGAGACACATCACAGCAATCTCTGCATTTTCATTTCACCTTCACCTCACTGTCTTCTCCCTTTTGTCCTCTCATGATGGTCAAATAATATATGACCAGTAATTAGCAGCATGTCTTTCTGCACATGTTGTTGTTGTCAGGTGCCATCAAGTCGGAACCGACTCATAGCGACCCCATGCACAGCAAAACGAAACAATGTCCGATCCTGGGCCAACCTCACTACCACTGCCACACTTGACGCCATCAATGATGCCACCTGGCTGATCCATCTCGTTAGGGGTCTTCCTCTTTTTCTCTGACCCTCCACCTTACCCAGCATGACATCCTTCTCCAGCGACTGTTCCCTCTGGATAATGTGTCCAAAGTAAGAGACGAAGCGTAGCCATCCTGGCCTCCAAGGAGCACTCTGGCTGTACTTCTTCCAAAACAGATCTATTGGTTCTTTTGGCAGTCTATGGCACTTTTAGTATTCTCCTCCAACACCACAACTCAAAGGCATCAATTCTTCTATGGTCTTCCTTATTCACTATCCAGCTTTCGCATCCATACGATGTTATTGAAAATACCATGGCTTGGGTCAGGCGCACCTTAGTCCTCAAGCTGACATCTCTGCTCTTCAACACATAGTAAACCCAAAATAAAGAGTACTTTGTTGCTGTTGTCATTAGTAATAAGAACCCCTACCAGACCCTGTAAGGAGCACTGGTGGTAGCGTAGTGGTTACAAATCGAGCTGTGAATTGTAAGCTCAGCAGTTCGAAACTACCAGCTGTTCTGCGGGCGAAAGATGAGGCTTTCAGCTACTGTAAAGATTTACAGCCTCGGAAACCCTGTTCAGGGTGGCTATGGGTCGGAACCGACTCGACGGCACTTAACAACAACAACCAGACCTTGTGGACAATAAAACAACACAATCTTTGTCCTCAGATCACATATGATCTGATAGGACGAATTTGCTGTGTTATAAGGAAAGTAGAGAATATTTTCACTTAGTGGATACCTTTTGTGATATCTTTTACTTCCAAATTGTACACATGATCAGCTGGCTGGTTCATGATAGAGCTCTCTCTGCAGCCCAGGAAGGAACTCGGGTGGAACACTAGCCATGTTACTAAGTTTGGGATTTGATCTTATACCCAGGACCAACAGTAGACACCAAACATGCTCTGTCTGTGATGATGGCTCCAGATTCACTCCATTTTCTCCATCCTCTAGGTCTCCTGTCCTCCCCAAAGTCCATTTCTGCTCTGAACTTGAAAATGTAATTGTTGAAAGGAACCAAATTGGAATTAAACGACAAAGATCATCTTTAGCAAAGCTGTGGATAGGAAATGTCTTCTAAACTAGGGTGAGGGGCTTAAATTTCTAAAATAGTCAGTGAGTAGGCCTCCTTAGTCTCAGAATTGTGCTGATCAGAGTAAACCTTGCCAACAGGAGTGCAGACCACAATGAGTCTGTCTGCAGCTGATCGCATCCATTAAGGAGGGGAGAGAAGATTTCCCCCTATTAATCTGGCTAGAAGCCTTCCCCAAACGGATGATGGTATTTTCACACTATGTGTTTGCTTTTTGAGGAAGCTACTACATTTTAGCGACTAAACAATGCTGCTGTTCAAAAGAAGTTCCTGTTCATAGCTCCCCTAACTCCTGCCTGGGAGGACTTCCTTACTGACCATTAGAATTCCCACATGACTCCATCACAGACTCTTTGGTGCCTATTGCTCTATGGTGACATTCCTCCGTAGGTGAAGACTTCAGATGATTACTTTCAGAGGGAAGATAGTGGCATGGGGGTCTTACTATCAACAAAATGGTCCCAGACCCAGGCAGTGTTGGGTTATCTCTCCCAGCACCTCTTTTGATATCTTGATGTCTTGGAATATAAAGTAGGATAGTTCTTCTCTTCTATCATCTTGCCACCTGTTGTTGTTCATCGTGTTGAGTCGGTTCTAACTCATAGTGAATCTTTATAGGGTTTCCGAGGAAACGCTGGAGGGTTTGAACTTCCAAGAGATGATTTTTTTTATGGCGTATTCCCACTGGTATATTTCTGTTTTTCATGAAACAAACAAAAATCATTATACTAAGTCTCGACATAACTATTAAGAATATGATATAGGCTATAAATTTAGAACTATTAACTGATGAGGTTTTGTTCGGGATATCTCTTTCTACCCTTCCCCCATCTGACAGTTGCGCATTTTGTACTCTTTGTCTCTGGGAGTAAATGAGTCAGCAGAAATTCTGAGATAAACAAGTCAGCTCTTGGCTTTGAGATTCAGAAGCATAGGTCTTAGAGGATGGGTAAGAATGATGGACATAAATAATAGATTTGGAAGAAGAGTTGGCAAAGAGGGAAGCTCTTGACCTAAAGATGGAAAGGTTTCTCCTGGCTGTGGGGAGGGAGAGAGGCGGAGGGACCATAACAACAGGGAGAGGAGGGCATTGATGATTTGAAAACGAGTATGTGGGTCTCTTGTGAAAAGTCTTTTAAGAATTTCAAGACAGTGACAACAGAGGAGTAAATCAGTTTATGAGGCTCTTCCAAGGACGAGGCCCCACCAGAGAGGTCTGGGGTGCTTTCTTGGGGTCATATGGGCAGGACTAGATTCAGTAGCAGATTCTGTCTACCCCCAATGGAGGGAGAAGCTCAATGGAATCCAAACTCTCCATTGTCTATTTGTGTGGCCACAGTCCACTATGGACACACAGGAGCCACAGGACTTCTCAGTCCTGTGGATGGCTATTGAGCACTTCCTGTTGGAGATGAGCTGGCCCAGTGGGAGACCCTCCATCCATGGAAGCCTTGCCAGGCACCATCTGCTTATCTCAGGTGGATGATACCATTTCTGTGTCTTATATGTAAACCATAGGGATGGGTTGAGACCTTGCCACCTCTTCTTACAGAGGCTCACAGCTCTGTAAGTAGGGTGGGATGTGGCCTCCTGCACATCCTTTAGAACCAGTTCTAGCTCCGCCCCATCTCTGTCTTTGAAAAGCTTAACATTGAAAAACGTGAGGAAGTCTCCTTCCTCCCTTACGGAAGCTCTGGGGACTCAGCCTGTTTTCTCAGCTTTGTGCTCTGGGGACTCCTCCATAGTCGTTTGCCCGAAAGGGTGCATTCTGCCCACCACCCAGGCAAGTCCACTGGCTCTCTTCATTTAAAGAGTGCATTACTAATCTCTACAGGAAACAGATGGAAATAACAAAAATAATAAACAGGGAGAATTTCAAAGGTTCCAAAAGCATGGAGCTATGATCTCAGTTTAAGACTTCCTTCTAAGATGATAACCTCCTTTGGTCTGAAAATGTCCCAATCACTATTATGTGAATGCCTGGGAAGAAGTCAGGCAGGCACTGGTAGTGTTGTGAACTGACAGAAAAGGGATTAATCTATAGTCCTCACAGCTCTTCTGCAAAGAAAGCCTGTTCTCATCCCATTTTACAGAGGCGAAACTTGAGTTCAGAGAGCAAGATGGGCAACATAATTTGTAGGGTTTGGTGGAAGTGAAAATGCAAGTCCCTTATTCAAAAATGAAGAATTCACAAAACTGACAGAGGAACATTAAACCAAGGTCAGGGCCCTACAAAGTACAAGTTCCGTGCATACAAAATCATTTCTGTCAGAGAGGTGAGACTGCTAACCCCAGGACACTCAGCTAACTCAGTCAAACCAAACCAAGCAACAGACTCACTGCATGGAACCCATTCTGACGCATAGGGGCCCTCTAGGACGAAGAGAACTGCCCTATAGAGTTTCCAAAGCTGTAGATCTTTGGAGAAGCAGATGGCTACATCTTTCTCCAGCAGAGCAGCTGGCGTATTCAAACCACTGAGCTTTTGGTTAGCAGATGAGTACTTTAGCCATTGTGCCAACAGGGTTTCTTTAGCTAGGGAAAGGCAAGTCCAGGTTTCAATGCAAGATCTAGTCAGCTGTGAGTTGACTCATGGTAACCCCATGTGTGTCAGGGTAGAACTTTGCTTCAGTGGTTGACTTTTCAGAAGTAGATTGCTACGACTTTCGACTGAGGTGTCCCCAGGTGGACTCAAAATATTAAATATTTGTTCCACCCAGGGGACATCATATGGTCTATTACAGCTTTAACTTTTTTGTGATCTGTGGAACACAAAGTGCCTATCTACATTTTCTGCCTCTAGGGTTTACTGGGAAGCGCCTATCCCACTTTCAGTACATGTTGTCATCTGGTGGGAGACTGTGTCACTGCATGAATCTGAAAAACTGGACCTCATTCCACCGGCCCCAGGACCAAAGATTCCTTTGGACATATGTGTCCCACGAATTGTGTCAACATCTATGTTACCTCAGAAACAATTCTTTTTTTAAAAATTTCACTCAAAATGCCTTCGACCACGGAAAGCATATGGTTTTTTAAAAAAACTAAAAGCAGAAAATAATTGGATCTTGAAAGGGTTAAGTTAAATTATGCCATTTCCAGTGGCTCAAGCTCACCCAGCTGCTCTTTGGAAAGCCTGTACTGGGTCGCTATGGTCAGAATCAACTTGACAACACTTAACAACAACAACAACAACAACATGGTATTTTCCTGTAGGCAACTCCCTTCCCTCCCCCGACACCCATCAAAACTGAGGTAAACTTAGCTATGATGTTTATTTTTATGACTTAAGAAGAGTTGTTGTTGTTCTGTGCTGTGGAGTTGGTTCTGACTCATAGCGACCCGGTACAGGGTTTCTCAGGCTTACGGGAGCAGAAAGCCTCATCTTTCTCCCGTGGAACAGCTGGTAGGTTCGAACTGCTGACTCTGAGGTTAGCAGCCCGATTTGTAACCACTACACTACCAGAGCTTCTTAAGAAGAGTAGCCAAAAGAAAAACATGAGTTTAAAACGGGCCAACTTGACACAAATCCAGATGTTACTCCAAGAAGTCCTTTGGCTCATGCTAAAATGGAAGCTAAGGAGATCATTGGGCATTGTCCTATCCCGAGCCTTCCCCATTCCATTAAGTTGACAAGTAAACATTTTTGAGACAGATGATTCTCATTTTCAGTGCAGTTTGAAAGTCCCTAAGGGCAGGCAGAATACTGAGGCTCACTTACTTCAGGAAGTGGTATCTTCACTCCGATTTCTGTGGACTTGATTTTAAGGAACCTTCCTTAGCTGGCTCAGCCCACAGTTAAGGCTCCCCAACAGGACATGTATAAGATTTATAATATGTATTTTGGTACAGTATCTTAATACATGACTATAAGGATGCACTGGACTTTGAACCACAAAGTTGGCTGTTCAAACCCACCAGTTGCTCCTTGAAAACCCTATATAGGATTGCTTTGAGCGGGAATCTATTTGATGGCAATTAACAGCAACAACATAAAGACATCTATTTGTATTTTATTCTTTTTTCACAGTGATTCTCAATGGTGTGATAGTGTGATTTTAGTGACATTTGATGATGTCTAGAGACATTTTTGGATATCACAATTAAGGGAGTTGTGTAGATAGAAGCGGCTACTGACTTCTGGTGGTATGTTGCTAAACATCCTACAGTCCACAGGACTTCTCATAGCTAAGAATTATCCTGTCCTGAACTCTGGTAGCGTAGTGGTTATGAATCGGGCTGCGAGCCTTAAGGTCAGCAGTTCGAAACTGCCAGCTGTTACACGGGAGAAGGATGAGGCTTTCTGCTCCCGTAAAGAAACCCTGTGGAAACCCTGCGCAGGATCACTATGAGTTGGAACCGATACCACGGCGCACCACCACCACCATATATAATATAGAGTCCTGGTGTGGCGCTGTGGGTTAACATGCTGGACTGCAAAGTCATTTGAACCACAAGGTTGGCGGTTCAAATTTACCAAGCACTCCTCAGAAACCCTATACAGGGTTGGAACCTACTCAGTGACACTTAACAACAACAGTATATAATGTATTAATTATACATAATAAGTATTAAATATAGTGGGTTGAATCATTGACACCCAAAAGATGTATCTTCCCAGAAGCTACTAATGTGATCTTACTTGGGTAAAGGATCTTTGCAGATATCATTAAGAACCTCAAGATGGGATCAGCCTGGATTAGGTTGGGACCTAAAGCTAATGGGAGTCTTAGAGAGGAGCAGCGGAGAAAACACTGAGAAGATGACTTACAGGCTGATGCAGAGACTGGAGTGAGGTGTCTGTTAGCCAAGAACACCAAGAGGTGCTGACAGCAACCAGAAGTCAGGAGAGAGGCAGGGAACAAACTCTTCCTCAGTCTCCAAAAGGAACCAACACTGCGGATACTTTAATTTTGAACTTCCTGCCTTCAACAGTGTGAGAAAATAAATCTCTGCTGTTTATAGCCACCCCATTTATGTGACTTTGTTAGAGAAGCCCTAGGAAACTAAGTTAGGTCCCAAATATTTAAAGGGGCATGTTTACACTAAAGAAGTATGCATTGTTTTTCTAAAGTTCAAATTTGACTGGATGTCCTGTATTTCATTTGCTAAATCTGGCAACTTGTCAAGGAGGAAGCCAAACAGATCACTCCTGGGGATGTGCTCTGAGCCCTGAATCAAGCTGCCCCTCCAGGACCCCTGGATTCGTATCTGAAAGATTACTGTGGGGTTTTCTAGGTCTTCTCCAAGGTTTGCCTTTTGGAAACTCGGAAAGAAAGTTCTCTAACGCTGCCCTGCACCTCTCCTTTGTTCTTCATAGGGTTTCATGTCCAAGGACAATGGAGCCTTGTTGTTGTTGAATGTCATCAAGTGGGTTCCAACCCAATGCGACCCTGCATAGGAGTAGTTGGTGAGGTTGAACTGCTGACCTTGCAGTTCAAAGGACTTTGCAGTTTGGTGCATTAATCCACAACGCCAAAAGCAAAGGGTATATGTAAAGTTTCCAGTGGCTGCCATATAAGATACTCCAAACTTGCTTGGTGGTGTTGTTGTTAAGTGCTGTCAAGTTGGTTCCGACTCATAGCAATCCTGTGTAGGCTTTCCAAGGAGCAGCTGTGGGTTTGAACTGCCATCCATGTGGTTTGTTGCCCAGTGCCTAGACATGCTTAGAAGAACAGAAATGTGTTGTCTCGTAGCTCTGGAGACCAGAAGTCTAAATGAAGCCATTCTCCCTCCAAAGTGCCCAGGGAAAGATCTTTTCTTGTCTCTGCCAGCTTCTGGTAGTTTCTAGAATTCTTTGGCTTGTACATGAACCTTCCTTCCTCTGTGTATGTCTGTGTCTCTTCTCTTGCGAAGACATCACTCAGATGGGATTAGGACCCACCCTATTCCGGTAATAACCTCATGAGAACTGATACTATCTTCAAAGACCCTCTTTCCAGACAACATCATGCGCACAATCATAGGACTTCAACAGAACTTTTTGGGGGGGCAAAGAGGAGAGCACAAGCCAGACCATAACAGTTTCTTATAAAAACAATCTTTCTCTGTTTGTTTTTGTTTGTTTGTTTTATGAGCACCGCGGTGGAAGCTTTAACTTGAACTATTTCCTATGCTTTACATATATTTGAGCCCTGTTGTGGTACTGCGGGTTAATGCGCTGTACTGCATGGGCTGTGTGAACTTCAAGGTCGGAGGTTCAAGCTCACCATCTGCTCCTTGGAAACCCTATTCAGGGTCACTATGGGTTGGAACCGATTCAACAGCACTTAACAACAAGAAATAAATATTTGAGTTAGGTGAAGTCACACTCATTTCACAGGTGAGAAAACAGAGGTCTGGAAAGGTGATGTATCCCTTAGCCTAGGGCATACATTGGTGAGAAACAGAGAATTCAAACCAAACTAATACCCTGCAGCCCCTAAACCTGCCCTCCTTTCTCGAAAGCTGGTCACATTGCAGCCCCCACACTTTGCCGGCTGGTCAGTCTCCTTGAAGAATCCCAGTGTTAGGCATGACCTGCCGTCTTCATTCAGCCCCCAACGCCCCCATGAGCTACCCACTTCCCTCCGTGAAACAAGTGGCTGAACATCTGGAAGCCCTAGGCGGTTGTTTCTTTGACAACCTATGCTTCAAAAGCTCATGGAAATTCTTGCTCCGACTGGTGTGACGTGAGCACCCCAGGTACACAGACCTCTGGAGGCCAGCCGGGCTGGAAACATCTGCTTCCCATTACTCCAGGGAGGGACTTGGCTGCAGGCCTCTGATTTATGGTCCATTTGGACTGAGGCCTCGAAGCAATTACTTGCAGGATTGAGCAGGTGAGGGCCAAGGGCAGCCCTGAATGGGCTGTTCTCTCCCCCAGGCAGATGGGGATCACCCAGCAAGTAGCACTCCATTTATTCAAGTGACCAAACCTTTATGGGCCATTTCCTGTGTGCATGAGTCCAAGTGTTCTATGAATATCAACTCAGTTAAGCCTGCCAAGGAGGTAGAAGCTGTTAGCCCATTTCCTGGTTGGGAAACTGAGGTCTCCAAAGATGGAAACTTGTTTCAGTTATGCAGCTAGGAACTTAGGTGGGATTTGAACCCAGACAACAAATCATTCCTCTTAGCTATTACAGCAACCCTTGGTGTCATTTGATTTCGGCTTGTACCACCCCGGCAGGACTACGCAGAATCACCCAAGGCGATTAATCTTTATGGGTGCAGACTGCCTCATCTCTCTCCTGAGGAGTGTCTGGTAGGTTGGAACTGCCAACCTTGTGTTTAGCAGCAGAGCACTTGATCCAGTGTGCCACCAGGGACCCATCTTAGCCATTATGTTGTTGCTGTTAGGGGCCGTTGAATCGGTTATGACTCACAGTGACCCCACGCAGTCCCGCCGTTGGGGGCCTTCCTCTTGTTCACTGACCCTCTGCTTTTCCAAACATGGTGTCCTTTTCCAGGGACAGCCCCTCCTAATTACATACCCATTATGCACCCCCTCGAGAATGATATTTAAAATATGGAAATAGGACCTCTGAGTCTTGCTTCAGAACCCACCCTACCCCCGTCAGTGACTTCGATGCATGGTTAGAATTAACCCAAAGTTCTTATCCTGTAAGGCCTCTGCTGGCTTTGTGTATAATCTCTTCCTACTCACTCTACTTCAGGTATTCTGGACTTTTCTTGTTTTCTTTTTTCTTCCTTTTTTTTTGAAACAGTGTTATTGAGATGTAAGTCATAACCATAAAGTTCACTCATTTAAAGTATACAATTTTTATTTTATACTTGTATAAAATTTTATTTTATGCTTGTAGTGTAACCATCACTACAATTGATTTTTAGAACCCTTCCATCATCCCCCCCATCCCAAAAGTCACTTCCCATTTGTCCTTCCCTGCCCAGCAGGAGGCACGAATCCACATCTGTGTCTGTAAAGGGGCCCATTCTGAACATTTCACATAACTAGAATCTCCTAATACATGGTTTCTGTGACTTGCACTTTCCACTTAGCATGAAGGTCTCGGTGCGTCATTCCTTTTGGTAGAGGACCAATGCCCACATTTGGTTTATGATGGCCACTTGGGCTGTTTTCACTCTTTGTCTTCTTTGCGTAATGCTGCTGTGAGCGTTTGTGTACAAGGTTTTGTGTGGTCCTTTCTGGTTTCTAGAACATGCTAAACTCGGAGTGCCTCTCTTCCAGAGCTTCCTGTGGCTCACCCTTCACTTCCTGTCTCTGTCCAAATGTCGTCTCCTCAGTCAGGACCTCCCAGCCACCCCCTCCACGTTCTCTCTCCACTTTTCTGTTTTAATTCTGTTGATTGTCCTTGTTACTGTCTGAAATCACATCCTAAATATAGTTGAGTTCTTGATTCTTGCCAGTTGCCCACTTGCAGGGAAGCTTCCTGAGGGCAGGCCCTTGTTGGTCTGCTCAGGTTTGGACCTCCAGTGCCCAGCACTCAGGAGGTAATGAGTAAATAGATAAGTGGAATAGAGCACCAGGTCAGTAGGAGTCTTACAAGTGGTGAAGAAGACAGACTCAGGATGGTACAAACAGTTGAAAAGCTTCAAACCCACCCAGAGGTGCCTTGGAAGGAAGGCCTGGAGGTCTGTATGTGAAATGTCACAACCTCGAAAACCCTATGGCGTCGTCAGAATCAACCCAGTGCTTAACTAACAGCAGTGAGACAAATCTGGCTGCTCCAGTGGTAACCAGCGTTTATCCATCTGGTAGTGTTTCATTACTGCTGGTTGGTGCCATCAAGTTGGTTCCGACTCAGAGCCACCCTGATTAGGCTTTGTGAAGCTGACACACAGCCACCCTGTGTAGGATTTCTGAAGTTGTAATGCTCCAGAAAGCCTCATCTTTCTCAGGAGGAGTGGCTGGTGGGCTCAAACTGCTGACCTTCTGCTTAGCAGCTCCACTTGTAAGTCACTATCCCCTACCAGGTCTCCTGTTGCTCTACCGGCAAAGGCTTCAATCCACATTCCTTCTAGGGGTGTAGGAGTCAGACAATAAACTAGCAACTCAGTAGGGTGCTGTATAGAAGGGAAGAACAGTCCAGCATTTCAAGAATGTGCTTTGGCAACATTCGTAGCGTTGTCAGCTTCGCGCGGGCTCCATGACCGTGAGCAATAGACTTTCTGAGCAATAGGCACACTTCTGTGCCTCAGTTTTTCCGTCTGTCATCTGGAAGTAATGATAGTGCCTGCTAAGCTAGATGTTTGTGAAGGTAAACTGAGGTAATGTGGATTAAATGTGCAGTGCATTTTGTCATGTGGATGAGTATGTTAATTAGGAAAGTAGAGGGTGCTATGGGATAGAGGAGGGGCAGACAAATCAGGGTGGAAGGAGGGAAGAGGGCTTCCTGGAGGAGGTGACAGCTTAGCTGGGACAGTAGGAGATAGCCCAGGAGGTATGTCATCTCTCCTTCCCTGCTCCCAGCTCAAGGCTCCAAGAGGTCACAGGAAAACTCCAAGCAGTCATCCCACCACCTCTACCTTCCTGGTGGCGTATCTGGTGTCTGGAGGGGTCCTCTTAGAAGAAGAGATAATATTACATTTCATCAAAGCTCATGGCTCAAATCAGACCAGGTTAATATTTCCTGGTCCCTAGCTGTGCTCCTGGGTGATCCTGGGGAGCTTCTGAATCTCTCTGAGCATCAGTGTTCTTCTGTGTAAAATGGGGATGATAGTAACAGTACCCAAGTCACAGGGGTGTATGAGAATATGGCAAATGCACCAGCAGCTCTTGGTACCTGGTGGAGGTCTCATTAATGTCAGCCCTTATCCTGGGCAAGAATCTCTTTTTTTGAAGTTCTTTTGCTTCCAATATCTGTCCAGAGTTGTGGCAAAACACACTATCTTTTCTTTTTTTTTTTTCAGAAAGTTTTTTTGGTGAATTAAGTGAAAATGTATAGGGCATATCATCAGTTTTACATTCAACAAATCATATTTTGTTTCATCTCAATGATTACAATCCCATCCATGTACCATCAGTTAACAGTATGTACTGCCCTTCTTTTTTTTAAGTAAATATACAAAACAGAATATATAGATTCATTTAAATGTCCAAAGAGCACATTTTGCAATCAGCCTCCTGCCTGCAGGCACACAGCCTTACTCAGTCCATGGGCTTAGAGTCCTCAGCTGCTCTGTCTCTCCATGCCATCACCTCTGCCACTGTCTCTGCTGTTACAGCTTTTGTGATTAGGATCCCACAATCCACTCATACTCTTCTTTCTTGATGGCCCTAGGGCCCTTTGTTTCTGAAGTGAAAGGTGAACTACTCCCCTCTTTTAGTTACACATATTCCACATTTACTGTTGTGACAATTGCATTGAATCATAAAATTTTATCCCTTTCACTCTCCCAATCCCCTTTTACCATCTGGAAAGAGGAAAAAAGAATTAGTGGGGATTCTGCCTTACTCCCCTCATTCTGAAACTAAGCACATTCATGAAAGGTCCTAATTCAGCCACTTTGTGGGCCCCCCCCTTTATTTTTTACATTCTTATTGTGAATTGGGTGATAGTTTACCCGGGGTAACATCAGTTTTACACTCATCCTATCGTATTCGTTTCATTGCAGTGATGACAATCCCCTTACATGCTTCATCATTCAGAAATATTTGCTTTTATTCCCTCTGGTTGTTTTTTTTTGGATGTGCACCAAAACACTCAGGAATATTTAAACCAAAGGACACACCCTGCAAGCCTGCCCCCTGGCCGCCAGCATACATCCCCTCTCTCTCCATGAGTCTATAGAGTTCTTAGCTGCTGCATCTCCCCATGTCATCATCTCTGCCTCCATTTCACACGTTGCTCCCACTGTTTTCCCTTGATGGTCCCAGGGTCCTCTGCTCTGGGACTATAAGATTGACGACTCACCCCTTTTTGCTACAAAACTTCTACCTTTACAGTTGTGATGATCGGAATCAGTCATGATAACAATTACTCATTATTGAATCATGAGAGTCTTGTCCCCATCTCCTTTCTCCAGACCTGTCTAGACAGGATGAAAATCACTCAGTGTGGATTCTACCTTTCCTCTCACTCTTGGAAACTAAACTCCCTCTTGAAAACTTGTAAGCCAGTCGTTTCGTGCCTTTACAGCCCCCTCATTTTAGGTAGCCAATGTCTAAGTTGCCTGTCCCTGTCAACCCTGTGTACAGAGGGGGTGGGAATGATCCTTGCTGTAAAGATTCTTACCCTCTTGGTTGAGCTACTTTGAGCTACTACATCCATAAGTATAGGTCAAGTTCATCAGATTGTAACAATTTACACTTGTTTTCTTTAATAAGTAAATAATCCCCCCTTTTCTTTCTTCTAGTTGGGTTCTAAAATTCTAGCCATTGAAGCTAGGTTCAGTGGGCACTGTCTGCAAGTTTGGTCACCCTTGTGCATATCCCCTCACTTCATATCAGCTGGACGCTTCACTCTCAGTTCCAGCCCTCTGTGGCTATGTCTTTGTCCATGGGCTTAGGAGTCCCCAGGTCTCACCATACTTTAGGCCAACCAGCTTTCACCATACTCCAGATCAATGGGGGTCTGTGTAACTTGGTGGGACTCAGCCCACCACTTGATTGCTGCCTTTCCCCCTCTTCCTCTCACCAGTCGACCAACGTGATCACCAACAAGCTTATATGTTTGCTCTTGTATTCCCTTTGAGTTTCAGTCTTGGGAGGAGGGGGTTTGTTCTGCAGGGATTTGATTGCTTGACTTGATGGCTCCCAGGTGAACAACCTGCTTGTTGAGACAATCGTTTTTAAAAACAGACTTTCTTAGTGTAGAGGTCTTGCAGAAACACTTAGCAGCAACAACAGTGCCCATAGACCCTGTCACGCCTTTGACGCTGTTTTTCCTTTTATTAACGTCTTGCTTTGGTATGCGTTGCAGTTCTTGAATGAATACTGGTATATAATTATTAATTGTTGTTAAGTGCCGTCGAGTCGATTCTGACCCATAGTGACCCTGTATAGGGTTTCCAAGGAGCAGCTGGTGAGCTTGAACCACCAATCTTGCAGTTCGTGCCTTTGCATTAGCCCACAGCGCCACCCCAGGACTTTCACTCTTTATGTTGTGCAGTGCCATGGATAGAGACAAATGCTTGTCATGGGCCGACCATTACCAACAAAATCATGGGTAGTTTCACTGCCCTCAAAATGCCCTGGCCTCCACCTAATTCCTCCTCCCCACTCCCTAAAGAGCTCTGGTAGTGTAGTGGTTATGAGTCAGGCTGCTAACCTCAAGGTCAGCAGTTCGAAACTACCAGCGGTTCTGTGGAGAGAGATGAGGCTTTCTGCTCCTGTAAAGATTTACAGCCTCGGAAACCCGGTGTGGCATCGCTATGAGTCGGAACTGACTACGCTCCACGGCACATATACCACCTCCCCACCCCGTGTTCCTGGCAACCACTGATCCTGTCTCCATCTTGATGGTTTTGAGACAACCATTGTTGAACCTGGAGCAAGGACTGGGGAGAATAGAGTAGGCTGTGTGGTCTTGGGAGAGCAAACAGAGCTGCTGAGCCTTTAGGCAAGGTCTGCTGCCCACTAGTGAGGGGAAATGAGATAAGGAGGTCAAGCCCTTGCAGCTTCCTGTCTCTCTGGGAATCCTGGAGAACATTCCAGGCCTCCTCCGCCCCTCTCCTGGGGCTTAATTGGGCAGCTGCAGCCACTCACCACTTAAGCTTCTCCCATCTGCCCTCCAGGGAAAGAATTAAGGCTAATCCCTGAGCTGCTGTCAGGGTGGTGCCGAGTGCAGTGAGCGGGGAGTAGGGAACCAGCTTGGGTCGGGACCTCCCAAGTTGAGCAGCACAGCTGAGCTGTTGCCCCTCTGTCCTGGAGCAGACTAGCTCCTTTCCCCAGTGCCATCCAACAACTGTAATTCAAGCCTCTTGACAAGCTACATGAAAAAATAAAAAATAAGAGGAAATTTTATTTTTAAATTCTGTTTATACTTATTTAACATTGAAAGTTTTACTTATAAGTATTTAAATGAAAATATTGTCTCTCAAACCTTACAATTTAAGTATATGACCAATCATCGATAATTGAGATAGTTTATTATTTTTTTTACATAGGAAGCCTTCCAAATGTGATGTGTGTTTTACACTTTTATCATGGAAGAGAGAGGCCCGGTGATCTGTAAAGGGTGGTGATATGATGTGATGTGATGTGATGTGATGTCAGTTCCGACTCATAGCGACCCTGCATGGGGTTTCAGAGGCTATCAATCTTTACGGGAGCAGAAAGCCTCATTTTTGTCCCGCGGACCCACTGGTGCTGACTTTGAGATTAGCAGCCTGACTTGTATCCACTATGTAACCAGAGCTCTAGCTGTAAAATTGTGGCAAAAAAACCCAAAACAAAAAACCAACCCCAAACAAACCAAGCCCTCTGACGTATGAATGGAATCAATTAGAAATCAGTGGGTTTGGTTTCTGGGTAGAGTTTTACAGCATAATTGATTTGGATACTGAATTATTATGAGGATGTCGTTGTTGTTGTTAAGTGCTGTCGAGTTGACTCTGACTCATTGAGACCCTGTATAGGGTTTCCGAGGAGCAGGTGGTGAGCTTGAACCACCGACCTTGAAGTTCTAACGGCTTTGTAGTCTGGCCCATTAAGCCACAGTGCCACACCAGTGTACTTAATCGATATTTCTTCTTCTTGTTGGTAAGCGCTGTTGAGTCGTTCCCAACCCATAGCGACCCTGAACAGGGTTTCTGAGGCTGTAAATCTTTACGGGAGTAGAAAGCCTCATCTTTCTCACGCTGAGCAGTTGGTAGTTTTGAAATGCTTACCTTACGGTTCACAGCCCGATTCATAACTGCTACACTACCAGAGCTCCTTAATCTATATTTAGATTTTATAAAAGTTATAATTGATAAAAGTTGATCCACCTGCCCAAATTGTTCTAGACATACATAAGAGTTTTCCAAGAGCTAAATGAAGCATTGCTTCAAAATTCAGAAGTAAATTAATTGAAATCAAGGTGTAAGAACAATCCAGCTCATCATTGTACCAACTGTCTTTCAAGGATTCGGTGGTACTGTGTGTTGGGGCTACCATACTGGATGATGCAGCTCTAGCTTTGGCACCCAAGTTCCCATAGATGCTCCTCAGCTGGCCTCCCTGGAATCAGTTGATGCTGTAGAACAGAAAAAGTCAGACGCTCTGTCTCTGGTTTGCTGTGAGACCTGGAAATCACTCCGTCTCTCTCTAGCATTCTTTTCCCAGTCATTTAAAGAAAACCTGTACTTCGCATGCACGTGTCTTGTGTTGGGCTCTGGGAGCTAGGTATATGCAGTTTTCCACACAGAGCTTCTTTTTGGGGTGGGGTTGGTAATAAAAATGGCTCTGACTATCACAGCTAAAGGAGCTCTGGGAGCGTAGTGGTTACGAATCGGGCTGCTAACCTCAGGATCAGCAGTTCGAAATTACCAGCTGTTCCACGGGAGAAAGATGAGGCTTTCTGTTCCCATAAAGATTTACAGCCTCGGAAACCCTGTGCAAGGTCGCTATGAGTCAGAACCGACTCCACGGCACATCACATCACAACAACGACAACAACATCACAGCTAACATCTGTAGAGCCCTGTCTTAGTGATCTAGTGCTGTCATGACAGAAATACCACAAGTAAACAGAAATCCACACTCTCACCGTTTAGGAGGCTGGAAATCCAAGTCCAGAGTTCTGGCTCCAGGGGAAGTCTTTGTCGGCTCTGGGGAAAGGTTCTTGTCTCCTTTCAGCATCAGTTGGCTCAGTATTCCTTAGAGATCTCTATGTGTCTTGGCATCAATCTTTCCTTGGACCTAGGAGCTTCCCAGGTTAGGGACCCAGGTCCACACGATGCCCTCCACTCCTGGCTCTTTCTCCATGGCAGTAGATCCCTCTGTTCTCCACTGACTTCTTTCTCTTTTTCAGTAAAAAGTGTTGCAGGACACAGCCCAGGTAAAGCCCCCTTACATCAGGTCAGGGCTGTGATGGGATTAAGGGTGTTTTGTCCCAGCCTTAATCCTTTTACTGGTTTATCACATCAAATCACTTCGTGGGGGATTATCACATAACTGCCAAACCACTGAGAAATAAGGGCCAGCCACACTGACATATTTTGGGGGGATACAGTTCAACCCATGACAAGCTCTCAGTGTGGGCCAAGGAGCCATGGTGGCCCTGTGGGATAGCCGTTGGGCTGCTAACCACAAGATTGATGATTCAAACCCACCAGCCACTCCATGGGAAAAAGAGAAGGCTATTTTTTCTCTCATAAAGATTTACAGTCTGAGAAAGCCTGTCTTCAGTCACTGTGAACCAGAAGCAACAAGGTGGCTGTGGATTTTTACACTGCACCAGACTCTATTGGAAGCGCTTGACATTCACCAACTGCTCTAACACTCACACCAATGTGACAGGTTGTTGTTAGGTGCCATCGAGTTGGTACCGACTCATAGTGACCCTATGTACAACAGAACAGAACACTGCCCGGTCCTGGGCCAACCTCACGATTGTTGCCACACTTGAGCCCATTGATGCTGCTCTTTGCCAATCCATCTTGTTGGGGGTCTTCCTCTTTTTCTCTGATCCTCCACCTTATCAAACATGATATCCTTCTTTAGCGACTGGTCCCTCCTGTTAATGCTCCAGACTGCAAAGCCATTTAAACTGCAAGGTTGGTGGTTCAAGCTCACCAGCTGTTCCTCAGAAACCCTATACAGCGTTGCTATGAGTCGGAACTGACTCCATGGCACTTAACAACATGAGAGAGGTAGGCGCTAATACTATCCTCTTAGTTGATAAAACTGAGCAGCACAGAGCAGTTAAAAAACTTGCCCCAGGGCACCCATCTAGAAAGGGGCAGGGCTAGGATTTGAACCCAGGTTGCCTGATTATAGAATCAGAGTTTTATTCACCACCTTCTCCAGCTCTCAACAAACGTAGAGTAGCAACGAGTGCTAGGAAGCAAAGGCGCAAAAAAAACAAAGGGGGTGTTATTTCAGATCTAGGGGTCACAAGCCATCCTTCCCCCAGGCTGACTTACTGTCCCTTAGTACTCCTTGTAGCTCTATGCAGCGTCTTCTACATACCCTACTTTAGGGGACTGAGAGAGGCCAAGGTCAAAGCCTAAAGGAATGAGGGGACACAGAGGAGCTAGGTAGCCAGGCACCTGGGGTGTGTGATGAGCCTTGTGATGGTGTTGGCTGGGTGGCCTGTAGTGATGAGGGCTTTGGTACCCACACTGCCACATACAGCTCAGCTCTGCCAGCCAGGTGTGTCACGTAGGCCTGAAGCCAGCCATCGACTACTACTGGATGGAGCCAGGCTTGTGCCAGGGCCCACAGTCAGGAGAGAGGAGCAGCACTAACCCAGTGTTTACTGAGGGATGTCTTTCCCCTCTTTCTTCTTTCTTTCTTTTTGTTTCATGCTCTCTTTTGTCTATCCCCTTCCCGTTTTGCTCCTTTGCTCCTTGTCTTCCCTGCTGGTTCCCCAATTTCCTTCCACTCACCTTTCTCTCCCCTCCCTCTTTTGCATCTCTCTCCTCCTCCTTAGTTCCCATATATCCATTTCATTCACTCGCTCACTCACTCATCCATCCATCCACCATTCAAAGGGGAGAGGAAGTAGTCAAGGATGAACAATATGAGTGGGACCCCAGGGAGGGGTGCTGTTTTAGAAGAGGAAAAACATGAGCTTTAGTGTGAATGATGAGCTTCGAGGTCTTTCTTGAATCTCTCAGTGGAATTCTCCAGGAGTGGGTTAGAGAAATTAGAAGCTGAGGTGAAAGTTTAGGCTGCAGATGTAGAAATGGGAGTCGCACCTGGCGCAGGGAGACTGAAGAAAGAAGATCAAGAGCCATTAGACTCTTGGGCTATAGTCTTGGCTGCTTGCTGACTGTGTGAGGTTTTTTTTT
>NW_006408808.1:2539508-2566354 GCF_000296735.1 Chrysochloris asiatica | reverse complement strand
TCTGGATATATTGGGTCTTATTTCCCTTAAGCGATCTTCCTTTCTCTAAAGCATTTAGTCTGTTTTGTAAACCTTTGTCTATTTACTGACTGTGTGAGTTTTGACTGGTCTCTTCTCCTCTCTGAACTTCATTTTCTACATATGCAAAATACAGAATCTTGGCTTGATCAGCTAGGAGTCCTGGTATCATACTGCGGATTAATATGCTGGAGTGCAAAGTCGATTTGAACAGCAAGGTTGTCAGTTCACGCTCACCAGCTGCTCCTTGGAAACCCTATACAGGGTTACTACGGGTCAGACCCGACTCAACGGCACTTCACAACAACAATAACAACTTGAGTGATCATGGCAGGGACCAAGACAACCTGGGGTGGCTGTAACTTGGGACCACCACTTCCTCTTTTAAGCATAGTGGTTCCACTTTTATATGTTTCATAAGTTGGCCTCTGACTAACTAACCTTTGATTGGAAGAAACGGTTTTGTAACTCAAAGAGGTTAAAGCCCACTGGAGGAGATGACTCCTCAGGTTCCATCCAGTGGGAGAGTAGCACAGCACTCAGTAGGGAATAAGATGCTACACAGAGTGATGAACCTATGAGTCGAAGGAAATCAACAGCAAAACAGATCTTAGAGCACCATTTGGTGCAGGCTTCTGATCCAGGGAAAACTCACCATCAGGTGGTAGAAGTTGACATATCTGAAGTTTTAGCGTCACTGCCTCAAGTACTTCAGGTATAATATATAACATTCAGTTCCAGTTGCACTTATAATTGATGTTAGGGCTTACCTGGAGTTGCATACAGAGAGAGAAAGATTCAGAGTCTGGGTTTCAATAAGGATAAAGTGTTGTGATCGATTGGCAATGTCTGCTTTGGGTGGCAAAGAAGTGGTAGTGTGTGCCATGTACGACTTGGCTTTGATCTAATCTTTGTTCTTAACAGGGATCTGAGCTCTTTCATCCCCTTGGGAGCCCCATGGCTACTGTATTGTCCTTTCTCTTCCTTCTCGTCCTCTGCCTGTTGACACTTCAAAGGTCTAACGTGGCCTACTTCCCAGTAGACCAGTCACTTCAGGAAACTAATGGGCTGTTCTCTGGAGGAAGCAAGATCACTCAATGAGTTCCCATTTCTCCAAATTTAGCTGGTTAGTCATGCTGGCTAGGGGTAGTAGCTGGGCTTATGGCCAGAGAAGCACAATGCTTCTCTGCTAAGTACCTAGGGTATGGGACTTCCTCCTAAAGAGATCCAAAGTCATGTTCAGGCGCCTCTGGACACCACGTCTGATTCCGTCTGCTGTATCTTACTGAGGGATTGGGGTGAGAGGCATTAGTAAGAACCTGCTGTGGGGTCTTTAATGCTGTAAAACAGTAATCTTCATTATATAAGTAAGTCATATGTTAACAAACAAAACACAACACTGATAAGTAAAAAGAAGAAAAGTAAACCTGCCTGTTATTCATTCCATTAAGGAGTCCTGGTGTGGCACTGTGGGTTAATGTGCTGGATTGCAAAATTGTTTGAACTGCAACATTGGCGGTTCAAGCTCACCAGCTGCTCCTTGGAAACCCTATACAAGGGTCACTGTGGGTCAGAACTGGCTCGATGGCATTTAACAGCAAGAAGACCATTCCACTAAAGAAAGGATCTACAGATAGTCCTCGAGTTTCAACATCAGACTTACGGACAACTTGTACATGCCCTTTAATGTTATGTAAATTTGCCCTCACTTTGGAACAGTTGAACTAACTCCTACTTGCTACAAATTATTCATCACCTTTAGGGTTGATGTTATGTGTCGCCTTGTAGTTGTGGTGTATCACACCCTTGCTTGAGCCACACCTCTTATAAGAGATACAAAGGGGAAAGAAGTGAGTAAAAAGAGGGGATATGATTATTTGGGACTTCTCTGCCTCAACAACCTTGTAATCCATTTCCCTAAAACAACATATATGTATATAATATGTTGTGAAGTGCTGTTGAGTCAGTTCTGACCCATAACGACCCTGTATAGGGTTTCCGAGGAGTGGCTGGCTTCCTTGAACCGCTGACCTTGCAGTTCAAATCAACATTGCAGTCCAGTGCATAAACCCACAGCTCCACACCAGGACTCTCTCTCTCTCTCTCTCTCTCTCTCTCTCTCTCACACACACACACACATGTGGCATCCTGGTGTGGTGCTGTTGAGTTAATGCGCTAGACTGAAAGATTGGTTTAAATCACAAGGTCAATGGTTTAAACTCACCAATGGCTCCTTAGAAACCCTATACAGGGTTGGCATGAGTCGGAACCGACTCCACGTTGCTTAACAACAACAGCAACAACATTGTACATCCATCCATACCTGTATGCACACGCACACACACTTCACTGGTCTTGCTTCTCTAGAGAACCCTTGGACACATGCACACACCCTTAGTTACGGCGTGTGCAGTTTTGAAATCCTTGAATGTTTTCTTGTGCTCACTGCCACTGAGTCGGTTCCAGCTCATAGTGACCCTGCGGGGCAGAGCAGATCTCCTCCCTGTGGTATCTGAGGCTATCAGTCTTCAAGGAAGCAGAGTGCCACATCCTCCCCCCATGGAGTGGTTAGTAGGCTCCCACTGCTGACCTCTCTGTTCGCAGCTGAGCACTTTAAGCACTGTGCTACTGGGACTTGAGTCTTGGTGTGGCACTGTGGGTTAATGCGTCAGACTGTGAACTTTTTTGAACTGCAAGGTCAGTGGTTCAAGCTCAGCAGCTGCTCCTTGGACACCCTCTACAGGGTCACTATGGGTCAGAATGGACTCAATCGCACTTAACAGCAATAACAACAACAAAGTAAGGCTAAATGAGAACTGTATGTACTTATTCCAATTTACCTGCAAATTCGATTAAAGACAGAAACTTTGCAACCCAGGAACTGCCTGTATTTCAGTATTTTGGTTTATCTTTTCCCGACTTTACCAACACAGGCACTGGTCTGTCAGAATAGACAACAGTCCCAGTGTGGCACTACAGAATAAGCGCTGGACCATAAGATCAGTTTGCACTGCAAGGTTGGCAGTTCAAACTCGCGAGCCCCACTATATAGGAAACTCTATATAGGGTTGCTATGAGTTAGAACCTACTCAGTGGCACTTGACTACAACATAGCCCTTTGGGGAGGAGCAACTGGATGGAGGCCCCTGTTTGCCAGGCATTAATTAACCCTCTGGTTGCTGGACCATGAGGAGCACTGGGATTCCTAGAGGTGGGACCCAGACAGTTACAGTGGCAGGAGGCGGGGCTCAAGCAGCAACTTTTACTAACCAGAATTGAAATAGTTAAATTCTTAGCAGCTTAAACTTGTGCTTTCTGGATGCTTTTCTGTTGTGTCTCTCACACCCCTCTGAATGGGTAATTGGACATATTGACTGGATGCAAGCCTGGGTTTAGGGATACTACGGGAGGGGTGGTGAGTGGGGGTCACTTCTCCTCCAACATTTCTGAGCCACACAGCATGGACTCTTTGATGTTTTTCCTGAGCAGTTTTTTTGTCTCTTTGTTTTTCCACAGTGACTGAACAGGTGTCCTGGGAGCAAAGAATCTGGGACCCTGGAGTTCACCTTGGGACTAAAGGTAAAACCAAACTTGTCTTGTAGACGTCACTCACCTGTCAATCAAGGCCCAATCGTCAGAAAGGACCCCAGGGTTCTAGAGTGAAAACTTATCACTGGGGAGAGGAGAGCCTGGGCGGGGGCCAGCAACAAGGTCTCGGTAGCTGGAGACACGTATGCATTCTGAGTACAAGGACGCTCTTCAAGGACCCACCTTCAGAGAGGAAAGGCAGCCAGCCATACGGTAGGATCCTTCTTGCCCTACCCCAGAGTTTAAGGGATGTGAGGTGTAGCTAAGAGGTAACTTGCACATCTTCTACAACGTGACCAGATTTCAATCAGATTAGAGATGGGCAGCAGATGGCATGCAACCAGCTGTATTTTCAGAGTGCAATCTTGAAAGATGTGACTGAACTTGCCCTCTCTCAGGTGGCAAAGATGCTCAGGACTTATTTCACAAGTAGTTTAACTTGATGATTAAGAGCACAGATTATGGAACCAGACTGCTTGGGTTTGAATCTCTTATTAGCTGTGTGTCTTTGGGAAAGTGACTTAACCTCTCTGTGCCTTGGTTTTCTTATCTGTCAAGTAGGAAACACATGGTACTGATCTTCTAGAGTTTTTATGAGGATGAATTTAATTAGTGTGTGTAGGATAATTGTGGTGAGATGGAATGCTTTTATATGGCCTTTCTGTGGTCTTGTATGCAAATAAGGTGAGTGTGCCAAGAATACTGGACAGCTTGCTAATAATGTAAACAAAGTGTTTGGCATCCTTGTAGGAATTTATGGTAAAAAGGTGTATGGAGCCCGAATGAAGTGATTGTTCAGTTTTGCATCCCACTACGCTTAAAGTGAGGTCTCCTGTAGGTGGAAAAGAGAGATCTCTCTCATCAAGAAGGTAAGGTAGAAGTGTGCTGGGCAAGGGTCCTTGTGGTAAGAATCCCCTAGACCCAGGAGATAGAGAGAAAGAAAGAGAGAGCTTCAACACGAGACCACGCAGGCAGTGAGACGTGGTGGCAGAGAAGCAGGAAACTAGTGTGAGATGGTCCAGTGGGCTGTCCAGCGCACGGAGCAAGGCCGAGCTTGGGTAGGAGACTTCCAGATAGAGCCTGTGTTTCCAGGTGGTTATTGGTAGAGGTAAAGAGCTTGGTAACACTTGCCTGAGCAGGGCAAAGGTTTGGCCAGGTGTTGAGGGACCTTCAGATCTAGAATCAAGAGAGGTTTACTTGTAGGTGTGGTTGAGAAGAGACTGTCCTCATCAAGGAATTGCATCCTGAGTTGTTCCCAACTCTCTGTTGTAACCTGTCACTTCCCTAGTGGACTTCATCACCTGGTGTATGGTGTGTGAGTTCTGTGTGCGGATTACGACACACTATGGAACCCACCCGGCAGAGAGCTGGAGAGTGCTGGGGGAGGGGTGCTGGTGTCAGAATCGGTAAAAGGTTGGAAGGTGGGTGTGTGTCTGACCCCCACCTTATAGCAATCAGGTTTGGCTGTTGATGCTGGTAATGATTTTCCTCTCTCTTTGTGAAGTTAAAGAAGGAAATATAAAACCCCATGACAGTTTTACAGTGATATGTGAGGGGGCTTCAAAAAGTGGAACATGGAATGAAAAGATAATGGAATTTTTCCATGAACTTTCAAAGTATCCCTTAAATCAGTAAATGATTGCTAAAATTATTTACTGATACCCACGTGCATCCCTGGGGCTAGGATAGGATGGAATGGGGTGAGTTTGAGAAATACAATATTTCTGAAAGGGATACTGGGAAAAGCTGGAAATTCTTGTTAACTTGGACGGAAGCCTGGAGCTGCAGTGTTTTAGTGCTCCACCAAGCCTACTGTCATTGAATCAGTTCCAGTACAGAGTATAACTAACGGTCCCACAGAGTCCTGAGACTGTAGTTCTTTATGGGAGCAAACAACCACATCACTCTTCCTTAAAGTGGCTGGTAGATTTGAACTACCAACCTTGAGGTTAGCAGTCCAGTGTTTAACCTACTGTGCCACCAGGTTGCCTTGTGTTTGGGGGAAGCGGTTCTCAAACTTAAGGCTAAACCAGGATCACCGGAAGGATCTATAAAAGTACCGGTTGCTGGGCCACCCTCAGTAGACCTGGGGTGAGGCTGAGAATATGCATTTCTCACAAGTTTCTAGGAGATGTCTCTACTGGTGGTCAAGGGGCACTCTTTGAGCAACATTGATTTTGAATCTTGTTATAAATACACTACCTTTGTTCTCTCAGGTGTGAAACCTAGCGCATACTGGCTATACATTTCTATTTACTAACGTGGGCTCTTGGTGTTGTCAAGCACTGGTGAGTCAGTTCAAACTCGTACGGATTCTGTATAGCGATTCCAAGGAGTGGCTGGAGAGTTTGAATCACTGACCTTGTGGTTCAAACTGACCTTGTGGTCCAGTTCTTTATCCCACAGTACCACACCATACAAAATTGCAACAGCAACAAAATCACCATTTGCCCATTAAGTTGATTACAATTCACAACAACTACAAAACGATCAGAATTTAATTGTGCTCCATAAAGTTCTCAGTGGTTCAGTTTTGGGGAAGGAGATCATCAGGCCTTTTTTCTGAAGTTCTTCAAGTTGAACTTAAACCTCCAACTTTCAGTTAGCAGCATGTGCACTACCCAGGGACATCTGACTTATTGTTGTTATTAAGTGTAGTCGAGTCAGTTCTGACCCATAGTGACCCTATATAGGGTTTCCAAGGAGCAACTGGTAGGTTTGAACCATCAACTAAGTGGTTCGCAGTCCAACGCGTGTCCTACAGCAGCACCCAGGATTCCTGTAGTTACCCAGTAAATAATTATCCGTTGAAGGGGAAGAAAGAAAAAGAAACATACTTTTTACACCCAACGATAGTCTTGTGTACATTTTTTGTGTTCATAGCTTCCACAGCATTGTTTGATTAGCTGCATAGTTTTCCCTTGTATGGATGTAAGAACAACTTGAACTTACTTGGACAAAAAGGGAGCATTGATTCTCAGGATGCGGGTGCCTCGGAGACTGGAATCAGGAACTGCAGGAACAGGGTCATCTTTCTTGTCTCTCATTTGCTTCTCCTTGTGAGGATAGCATCAGTCATGCCTTTTCCTTGACTTTCGCTGCTGCTTGGTGCACGTGGCAGCCACAATGGCTGCCTGTGTCTCTTGTCTTCTCCTGTTAGAGATTTGTGTCTGGGGAGAGGTCACCCATCTGTCTGCTCCTGCTCTCCTTCCTAGTAACCCCCAGTAAGGAACCTGATTGGCCATTCTAGGATCAGGTACTTACTTAGATGGGTCAATGGGATCCCACTTTTCTGACACCAAGCTGTTACGCATGCTGTCTGACAGCATTCCTTCCTCTGACCCTAAGCCCCCAGACCTATGATAAGTTTAAGGGCACAGTGGCCGAAGACATGACACCAGCTGCAGGCTTGAGTCCCCCTGGGTCATTCTATATAGACTTGCTGACTGTCATTCAGGATTCAGGGTTTTTCCGCTCCTCTTTCAAGATGCCAGTTGTACGCTCTGGGGGTCCCCAGGCCTCCCTCACTTCTGACCTGCTGGCTCCAGCTACTCCCTTGGGTCTGATAATTCATTAGAACAACTCACAGTACATAGGAAAGCATAATACTTGTACTTATGATTAGAAAGTCTTATTATAGCAAAAAGGGTGTGAATGAAGAGATGTCTCAAAGGATGGTTCCCCTCCCCCTGCCCCATGCAGTGATGTTAATCACCAATGGGGAAGTCCAGGGAACTTCTGTGTCCACAGCTTTTATTAGGGTCTCACTGCATCATTCAGGCTCCAGCCCTAGGGCTCCTCTGAGGCCAGCAGATAGCAGGAGGTTGATAACACAAGGTGGTCTTTCTGGCATAGCCAGTCCCCTTCAGAGTCAGCTCATCAGCATGAATTGTTAGGTGTGGTTTTGGGGCCCTTCTCAAAGACACTTAGGATTACTGGGAAAATTCCAAGTCTCTGAAGATGGCCTCTCGGGAACCAAGGACAAAGATCAAATTGTTTGCCTCAAGTGAATCCTATGACCACCTTAATAAAACATGGCTGCCAGGTGTAGGGTACAGTGAAGGGGCCATGTTACTGTTTTTGGTTTCGATCAAGTCAGTTCTGACTCATGTCAATTTGTGTGAGCAGAGCAGAACATACCATTAGAGTTGTCAAGGTTGTATCCTTTTGAAAAGTCAGTTTGAAAGGCAAGGTTCAGCTGCTCCTCGGAGACTGTATACAAGGTTGCTATGAGTCTGAACTGACTCGGAGACATTTAACAAGAATGACAGCAATGTTTAGAAGCAGATTGCCAGCCATGTTTTCTGAGGCACTTCTGGTTGGGTTTGAACTGCCAACCTTTCAGCAGGCAGCTTAGTGCTTAACTCATTGCACCACGCAGGGACTCCTAAGTGGGCCGTTATTGTTGTTGTTAAGTGCTATCCACTCGGTTCTGATTCTTGGCAACCTTGTGTAGGATTTCCGAGGTGCAGCTGGTGACTTTGAACCGCTGCCCTTGTAGTTAGCAGTCCAGTGCTGACTCAACAGCGCCACGCCAGGATTCCTTGTACCCTCACGTGCTCCATTCGAATTGCCTTTCATCTATATCCCATTTCTCTATTTAAACCCAATTTCAGCTTCAGGATTCTGCAGACTTTTCTGGGCTCAGCACAGGGGTTTGGCTAACTTAACCCATCTCTCATTCAGTATGATAATGGACCGTTGGCAATGTCCTACCTTCATCTGTTGCCTTTGAACATTTAATCCGTGCAACGTGATTTTGAGGGAGGAAGGAGGTTTCACCCAACAAGGCCTGTTTAGCACCAGCAAGTCTGTTCACGATCCGAAATGCAGCTGAAAAAATAAATATAATTAAAAAGATAAGGCAGGCCAGCATTCCCGGAGACTGTTTTACATGGGTGCATAATGAATACTAAGCTCAGCGCAGCAGTGCCAAAAAGCAAAATAAATTCTTGGAGTTGGTCTGTTTCCTGCCTGCAGTACATTTGCTTGTTCCAAACAAATATATTTGTCAATACAACACAATTAGGAAGGCTGAGCCAATCAGACCATCAAATATCCAGGGAAGCGGAACGTGGCTTCCATATGCCCTGCTGGATGGAGTGAAGGTCTGAGTGTCCTAGGATCAAATCAATTACAGCCCAGGCAAGACTTGCATTCGCGCCCCCCACCCCCAACTCCCTGCACCGTCCAATCCCCGCCCCCCAGTCAGGACAAGCCTCCTCATCTCTGCTGGTTACTGAGAGTTAACTTTTTCCTCCTTCTTCCTTCTTCTCAATGTTTCACAAAACCTATGACGCAGCCTCCCCAACTCCCAATCTTTTAGATTAATTTGTTTCCTTTTTTTTGGCCAAGAGTTGGGAACAACTGCTGACATCTAGATAGTTTTTTTAATGAGGACCCGCCAAAATGGGATGCTAATTAGTTTTGATAATAATAGTTCCATGTATTGCATAGATGGTAGGCTCTTGACACACTGTTTCGCCTGGTGCTCACAACAATCCTGGCATCGGCATCAGTGTCGCTGCTAGCTGCTGTCGAGTTGGCGTTGACTCATGAGGATGCTGTGGGCAACAGGATCCACTGTTGTAGCTGTTATAATTGTGAGAGTCTCCCAGCCTTGGAGGCTGTCTTCCAGCACAGTTGTTGGGCAAGATCTGCTTGTGACCTTGAGGGTTTTCATTGGCTAATATTTGGTAGTAGATTGCCAAGCCTTTTTCCCTAGTCTGGAAACTTCTGAAAGATGTCCACTCTGGTTGATCCTGCTGGTATTTGAAAGAATGGTGGTATAGCTTTCATCACTAAAGCAACATGGAGGCCTCCAAGTTAAAACAATGGACATATTGGGGGTGAAGTAGTTAGTAGTTCCATAATATAATGGGAAAACTGAGACTCAGACATTAAATGGCTTGCCCAACTCCTGAACATCTAAATTAGAATTCAAACTCTGGTCTCTCAGATGGAGGAGCCAGTGTTAGGAGTATTTATATTAAAGTAAGTAAAACTAAATTCAAACTCACATTAAAGACCAAAGAAAATAAATGGCTTCTGTGAATTCAAAGTCCAGAGGTAGGCTTCAGGCAGGGTTTAACCTAGCCACTCAAGTGATGTACCAAGGACCAGCCTTTGGGCCACCATCCTTGATGTTTAGCTTTAGAATAGCTCTAGGCTCTCTCCTCTTGGGAGGAACTAGCTACAGAGGCCCACACCTTACATACTCAGAGCACATCATCCTGAATAACAAAGAACAAAACTTCCCCTCTGTAAGAGATAGAATCTTCTCTGCCAAATACCTGGCGTCCCATTGGCTTGGCCTGAGTTCTGTGCCCATCCCTGAGACATAACACTTGGGAGAGGGAGTGATGTCCTCAACGAATTGGCTGTTTAGAACTCTCCTGGAGCTGGAGTGATGCCAGTCACCCTTACATCCTATGACTTCACAGGAGGAGGGGTGGTGGTCCCAGCACAAACCTAAGAAGCCTTAGTGGTACTGCAGGCTAAGCATAGGACTGCTAACCTCAAGGTTGGTTGTTCAAACCCATCAGCTGTCCCTAGGGAGAACAATGAAGCTTTCTGCTCCTGTACATTTCTACAGCCTGAGAAACCCTACATGGGCTTGGAATGGGTGCATCATCAGAACAGGAAGAATCGACTGGCAGGGGTGATGGTCAAAATAGTTCACAGTCTGGCTTGGCACAGCCACTGGCCAGTCAGAACACAAGCCACAAAGACCCGTCAGCGTTTTGCCACTGAAAGTAGTAGTAGCAGCAGCAGCAGCATCTTTGGGGACCCAGATGCAAAGGAGTCCCTGGTTGGGGCAAAAAGTTAAATGCTTAACTAGTAATGAAAGGTTGGAGGTTTGAAGCTCCCCCAGAGGCATCGGGAAAGACTAGTGATTTAGAGATTTATTTTTGAAAGATTCGTTGTTGTTAATGGCCGTCGAGTAGGTTCCGACCCATAGCAACCCCTTATGGGGTTTCCAAGGAGCAGCTGGTGGGTTTGAATTGCCAACCTTGTGGTTCAAATTGGCATTGTGGTCCAATGCATTATCCTGCAGTGCCTTGAAAGCCCTGTGAAGCAGTTCTATTCTGAGTATAGATCGTCTTTATGGGTCAAATCATTGCAGCTAACAATATCAGAGGTCCAGGTGTGGTACTGTAAGATAATGCCCTGGACCACAAGGTTGGTTTGAATTGCAAGGTCACTGGTTCAAATTCAGCATCTTCTGCTCAGAAACCCTGTACACAGTCTCTATGAAACAACAACATCGGAAAATGCAGACTCAGAATCAGCATTTTAACAAGATCACTAGAACTTTAGCAAGAGGTCAGGAGAGTTTCAATCCAAGCCCCACCACTTACCAGCTGGGTGCTATTGGACATGGAATAATTCCACCACCCTCACAAAATTTTCATTCTCGAAATTTCCCTGGAACTTCTGATGTGCAGCAAAAGTGAAGAAATAGTGCCGTGCACTTTCCTGCCTTTGGGATGAATTCAGCTGGTCAGAAGGCTCTGCTTTGGAAGCTTATAGGTAGCTGGTTGTGAGCCGTCTGAAGGGTGAGGGTTTGTTCAAAACTGAGCTGGTGTTCTGGCTTCGCATGGTTAGAGGGCAGGGAGGAGATCTGTGCAGTCTGGTTCTAACTTGAGCTTCCCAGACAGCTAGCTTATGACCAGGAGTGCCAATGGGCTCGAACCCAGGGCTCTGACCCCAGGAGCAGGTGATGAACTGTGACCTGACTTTGCACCTTTTCTTCCCATTGGCAGTAAGTGAGAAGGGAATAGAGCAGACCTCTGGGCATTTCATGAGTCATAGGCTCCTTGACATCTGGTGAAGCCTCTAGACTCTTCTTAGAAAAATGGTTTTCTGCTTTGACAAACATGGGGTCACCGTGAGTCAGTTGAGCAAACTGAAACTGATAAGAAGCAAAGGGATTCCTAGCTTCAGAGTGGAGTTTGCCAGATTCCCATCCTAGTGCTCTATCTACCAGTTGTAGAGTCTGGGTGTGCCACTTAACCCTTTCTGGGCCTCATTCTTAATCTAAAAGATGGGGTGCTAAGACTCACTGTAAGAGTTTGTATGGTAAAGAAATAATGATTGAAAAATGCCTCGTACCGCTGTAGTAGATTTACTAATTGAGTATGTTAGCTGTGTGACCTTGTACAGCCCCTTCACACTTTCTAGACGTCAAATTCTCCATCTGTAAAGTAGGCTGCTGTGTGGGACTGGGCACCCAGGGAGCATGACTGTTATGACCCTTAGACCAGGGTTTGTCAAAGAGGGAGCCCTCAGTACACAGTGGCTGTTGAGCAGATGACCTCAGACAGCCCATAGGATTCCACACCCCGCAGCTGGATTTCTTGGCCAGCTTCCTTGACTGGACAGTGGGGTTATCAGTCACAGGGCAGCCCTGGATGGTATTGGGTGACCCTAACACTCACACTCGGGTTGCATAGTGGTTACGAGTTGGGCTGCTAACCTCAAGGTCAGCAGTTCGAAATGACCAGCTGTTACATGGGAGAAAGATGAGGCTTTCTGCTTCCATAAAGATTTACAGCCTCAGAAACCCTATGCAGGGTTGCTATGGGTCGGAACTGACTCCACGGCACATCACCACCAACAGCAATAGCGCTCAGGCACACCAGCCTGTCCATGCACTGGGTCTGGGTGGGAGGCATTAGCAGGAAACTCGGGCATGATGGGTATGTGCCTTCGTGGAGTCCTCTGATCTTTCCCCTTTAGGCTGGGTTTCTAAGTGCTTACCCGTGTGCCATCTTAACGCAGCTCAGCACTGACTCAAACTACTGGAGCACCCACAGACTTCCATAGGCTGGCTGGAGCTCTGATTTTCTTAGGAAAGAGCTTGACTGGTGGCCCGTGGGTCTGGTCTAAACAGCACTCTAGGTCTTTTTGGAGTACATCTCTGTTTGTCTGTCTGTCTGTGTGGGTGAGCCTCTGCCTTGTCTTCAGTTTTCTCTCTCTCTCTGCTGGTGTCTGTCTGTCTTTCCATAGTGTCTTTTCCCCTGTCTCCCCATCTCTCTCCCCCTCTCACTATCTGTGTTTCTCTGTCTCTTGCTGAGTGTCTCTGTGTGGCTGCACCTCTGTTTCTGTCTCTAATGTCTGCATCTGGAGACCTGTGGGGTAGAGTCCTGTCCATTTGACACAGGGGACTGGGTGACAGGATGGAAGATGCAGACAGAAGCTTCCATTCTCCCCCTGACTCAGGAGGAATAATGACAAGGACTGAGCACTTGAGGTACCCAGGACTCCTGGTGTGCAGCAAACCTGAGCTGCTATTTATGTTTTGATTCGATTGTGAATTTCTTGAGGGCAAGACCACATCCGAATTACCATTGAATCACCTGTAACTAGCACAGGCTCTAATTGACGTTCAGGAAATAGTTATCTACATAAATAGATGGTAGCATGAAAGAGCGCTTAGAAAATATTTTCTATCAAGTAAAATTTACTCATGACAATTTTTGGCGGTTGGTTCCTGTTTATTGATTTAGGCAAATATTGTCTCCGATATTCAAATCTGTAGTTAGCTCCTTAAATGTCACTGACTTGTCTAACTCAGATACCACCCCCGTCCTTATAACCTCATCCTCCAGAATATTCCAGAATGTGCCAGGCTGTCTCTGTACCGCTAACTCCTGTTCTTCCTTTACACCTGTGTTTGAGTGTCCCATCCGCCAGGAAGTTTTCTGACTCAGCCAGCAGGCGTAGGTTTCCATCTTCTGCTCTGCCACAACATCCCACCCCCACCCCCACCCCCCACACTCTCTGTGGGCTCAGTCCTTTCCTCATGAGCCTACAAGCTGCTTGAGACTCTCCTTACTGTATCCTCAGCACACTTGTAGTGAGCGAAGAAACATGAGGGGCTGCTGGAAAACTGAAGTCCTCAGCTCTGTCTCTAGTTTGCAGCTGTCAAAAGACAATCCGGCCCAAGAATAAAAAGACCACCCAACATGAAGGCCAAGAAGAAGGCCAACTGTGGGCAGTCATTCTCAGGAATGCCAAGCTGGTTGTGCCAGGGCTGGGGCAGGAGCCTGCACAGCAGTTACCTGGCCTTTTGCTTCTCCTTTGACATGTTGGTTCTGAGCCAAGCTAAGCCCCAGGCAGAGAAATAACTACCTGTTCAAACCAGTGGTTCCCCTCCTCTCCCCCTCCCCCCTGCAATCTTTTCTCAGTAGGAGGAGGTGAAATGAATGAGTGGTGAGCCAGTGTGCTCCCAAACTTGCATTCTGTTGCTGAATTCCCCTTCTGGAAATGTGTGATCCCAGTTGCAAATGAAACTCTACAATCCTCGCCACCTCCCCGCCCCCCCCCTTGCCCACCCCCCAACTCCAGAGGGTTTTTATAACAGCGCCTTTGTGGGCTCCCTTGAATGTCTGCCATGCCAGAGAAGCCACGCATTCCTCTGGCGGCCTTGAAGGGCTCTTCGGAAATCTGCTGGCAGCCCCACTTTGCAGGAGGTGGGAGGGCTTGTCGGAAACGCTGCTCTTAATCTGCCCATCTCCCCTAGAGCCCCCAGCAGCCCAGGCAGGAGGGGTGAGATAAAGCCACAGGCAGCAAGCAGGAGATTATTAAGAGCTGCTGTTCTTATCCGCTGCCTCTTCAGAGTGTCCGTAAGCAGGGGTGTTGGCCAGCTGTGGGGAGGAAGGGTGGGAGGGGTGGGTAGTAGGAACAGCAGGAGAAGGCCTGGTACCACCCTGCCCAGCAGCCAACACACTCTTGCCTGAAATCACTCTTGGGGCAGCTGAAGCAAGGAGCAAAACGATGCTGGACTGTGGTCTGGAAATAGAAGTTTTACATAATGACTGAAATTTGTTATTTCACATTGGGGGTTACACAGTGTGCACTTGCTACGTGCTTTTCATATACCATCTTTAATTCATGTTCACACTAAACCTGCCATGTAGGTACCATGTATTATAGTTCTTAATTTCCAGACTGGGGCATTGGGCCTTGAGGAGGACAGAACTGAAGGTCCAAAAGTGGTAAGCAGTAGAACTGGGATTTGAACCTGGGTAGCTGGACTTAGCCTTGGGTGGCACAAGTGGTTTGCACTCAACTGCTAACCTAGAGGTTGGCATTTCCAAACACCCAGTGGTTCCACGGAAGACAGGCCAGGTGATCTGTGTCTGTATAGATTGTAGCCAAGACAGCTCTGGGGAGCAGCTCTACTCTAGCATACACAAGTCAGAATCAACTCAGCAACAACGGGTCTGGGTTCAGGTACGAGTAGGCAGACTTGGGAGACTGCACATTTATCTACTTTTCCCAAATTCCAGGGCAGGCTACAGTTGTTGTTGTTCAGTGCTGCTGAGTCGGTTCCAACTCCCAGTGACCCCGTATAGGGTTTTCCAAGGTGTGGCTGGTGACCTGGAGGTTCAAACCGACCTTGTGGTCCAGTGCCTCATCCCACAGCACCACACCAGCCTACGGTTGTTGTTAAGTGCCATGGAGTCGGCTCCGACTCACAGTGACTGGTATAGGGTTTCTGAGGAGCCGCTGAACTAACCTTACGCTTCAAACTGACTTTTCAGTCCAGTACTTACCCTACAGTGCTATACGACGTCCTCCCAAGCTGCGGTTGTTGTTGAGTGCCATCGAATCAATTCCGACTCATAAAGAGTCTATAACAGTTTCCAGGGAGAGGCTGGTGAGCTTGAACCACCTACCTTGTGGTTCAAACCAACCTTGCAGTCCAGCATATTAACCTGCAGTACCACACTAGGATTCCACCCAGGCTATAGTTGTTGTTGTTGTTAAGTGCTGTCAAGCCAGTTCTGACCCATAGAGACCCTGTATAGGGTTTCTGAGGAGCAGCTGATGAGCTTGAACCGCCGACCTTGCAGTTCAAACAGCTTTGTAGTCTGGCGCATTAACCCACAGCGCCACACTATAGTAGATACTCCTATTTAAAAGAAAGCTCAAGGAGGGACTTGACTTCAGAAAAACAGAGATCTGCATGCAGCTTCCAGCTCTGAAAGGTGTGAGCTAGCTGCCATTGGTCTAGTCAGAGACTCAATGTACTCATCTTTGAAACCGGGATACTAACACTTCCCTTACAAAGGTACAGCATGAATGGGGTGCCAAATGTAATGGCTGGCATCTTAACAGGTGCTGTTGGCGCTTCACCCCTCATCGTCTCCAGGCTGCGGAGATAACCTGCAACTTGGTGTGTGCAAGATGACTTTTTACTTCAAATGTACAAAGGGTAACACTGAATGAGGAAGCCAGCCTAGCTGGGCACAAGGCTGAGAGTGCCCCCACAAATGCCTGTCCCTGGGGGCTACCTTCAGTTGATAAGAGGGGAATCTTGGTGGATAAATGTCCCAGTTTTCTCACTCCTTGGTGGGGGAGTTCTGATATGTGTCTCATGGTGTCTCAGAGGGTACTCGTTGGGATTGAGCCTCCGTTGCCCAGTGGTGGCTCATGAAGTGGACAGTAGTGACTCATGTGGTGCTTTTGTTGCTTTTGGGACGAATCCAGCTCATGAAGACCTTATGTGTAAGAGAAGGAAGCATAACCAGTTCTACACCGTCTTCATGATCACTGCGGTGTTTGAACCTCTTCTTGTTGACATTGTGCAGTGGTTTCCAATGTAGGAGCTCATCTCTCAGCACTATACTCGACAGTATTCCGTTAGGATCCATAACATCTTCTTTGGCTAATTTTTGGAGGTACACGTAGATTGCCAGAGTCCTGGTGTGGCACTGCTGGTTAATGCGCTGGACTGCAAGGTTGGTTTAAACCACAAGGTCAGAGGTTCAAGCCCACCACTTGCTCCTTGGAAACCCATACAGGGTAGCTATAAGTCGGAAATGACTCAACGGCACTTAACAACGACAACATAGATTGCCAGATCTTTTTTTTTCCTAGTCTGTCTTAATCAGGAAGCTCCCTTGAAATCAGTTCATGTTGTGTACTTGAAATCCTGGGGGCATAGCTTCCAGCATCATTGCAACATGCAAGAAACCATAAATTGACAGGCTTATTAGCTCATGCTTCATTGGCCTCCTCTCATCCCTAACTCATTCCTTTTCTCCCTTGCTGATGCTTCCTGGAATCCCTTCTTACCCAAAGTACTTGCATCCAAATCTTTGTTTCAGGACCTGCTTTGGGGAAAACCCAGACATGGAATCAAAACTCAGTCATATAGTATCTGCCTTGCCTTCCTGTTCCTACCTTTATATGGTCACAGATGGGAGGTCACCATATGTTGGTGCCTTCAAGCTAAATGGAGCTGAAGGGAAACTTAGTGCCTTCAAGCTAGTCTTGGATCAAAGGGAAACTTAGAAGACCATGAAGACTCTCAAAGCTTGACTCAGTATCATGGAGAGAAGACAGCGACATAGGTACCATGATGCGGATACTTACAATATACAGCAAATACTACTCATCCGAATTCTGCGGGGGGGATCACTCTGCACAGAGCAGTGGAGAAGACTGGGATGTTCCTTCTCAGGGGACCACTTGAGATGGACAGGCCATGGGTTGGGAGTCTGGACTTTTGCAAAGCAGCAGAGGCAAGAAGACAGATGATGGAAGGCTGGTTCCTGGTGACTCAAGTCTTCTGGAAAATAACTAAACTATTCACACGTATCACAGGAGTTCTTGAAACAAGCAGTAGGACTAGTCATGTACAGTTCCACATGAACAGGTTCAGTGAACACATGAGTGGAGAAGGTAGGCATTCTACTAAAATCATGGCAAGGGACCTGGAATCACTAAGGCTGGCATATAGGGGCACTAAGGCAAGTGAACCCCAATTATCCTAAGGGACAATTTATCATGGAACAAACATTGGCCATTTGTGAATGTTCATCATCCAGGAATACTTAACTCTTATTTGGGGTAGTTTTCTATATAGTGAGTCTTCCTTTATAAAGAGAAAAGGAAGAAAAGTCCCTTAGATGGAACTTGACTACATTCTTTCAGTTAGGTGCATCCTGGGAGTCGTGCATTCAAATGTGAACACTGTGAAGAATGGCTGCTTGAAGGGAAGCTGATCTCTTAGCAAGAATGGCGGTCAAAAACTTCCACCCTGCAGGGACCATGAAGATGGTACTTCTGACACTGGTTTTGCAAGTTGGAGGAGCTAAAGGCAGTGGCCGTTTCAATGTTGTCTCAAATGAAGACCCCATAGTGTGGTTGGATATTTTCCTAGCTTCCAAACTTTAGAGTGTCCTTCTCTAGTCCTCCCAGGGGTCCTGCGAGCTGTCTGATCTCCTCTAAGAGATTCTTTTATGCTGAAACAGGCCTACATGGATTTGTTATGTGTCCCCAACAACCCTGTCCAATACAGGCCTAAGTGACTTCTGTACTTAAACGATAATAACTAGCATTTACCGAGGGTTAACTATGAAGCTGGCTGTAGCTCAAGCACCTTGCAAATATTATTTCAATAAGTCATCCCAATAACCGTAAATGACAGAGTGGGGAGCTGAGGGAGAGCTGAGTCCTCAGGTCTGTGTGAACCCAAAGCTTGGACTTTAATCATTTCGTAGTGTATCTTCTGTAGTTGCAGGTCCACAGATGGCCAAGTTGGTTGGTGGTCTCCTACCTTACCTGTGTGTAAGAGCCCAGGTGAAAATGACACTTCCTCTTTTAACCCCATGTCCACTGCCCTAATGAACTCATCCTGCAAAAGAAAAAAAACAAAGGAAGACTGTGTCTTGAGTGTGCTCTTGTTTGTAACTGTTGAGTGGAATCTGAGTCCCGGCAACTCCATGTGTGCAAAGTAAAATGTTCAAAGGCTTTTCAATGGCTATAAGCTTTAGGAAGTAGGTCTCCTAGTCTGGGTGGATTCCAACTATCAAGCTCTGGCTTAATCATTTAACCGTTTATACCACCCAGGGACCTGACCTGAGGTTAGTTGTTGTTAAGTGCTGTCAAGTCGGTTCCGACTCATAGTGACCCTAAACAGGGTTTCCGAGGCTGTACATCTTTACGGGAGCAGAAAGTCTCATCTTTCTCCCGCGGAACAGCTGGCAGTTTCGAACTGCTGACCTTGCGGTTCGCAGCCTGATTCATAACCACTACGCTACCAGAGCTCCTTGAGGTCAATTAGTACATCAGTTATGGGGAGATGGAGGGTTGAAGTGACTTGTTCCTAGAGGATTTTCATTTTCCCTATATTTAACTGAATGGAAACAGAGAGGTAGATTAGATTCTCACCCAACGTACTTTATATCCAGTTATGAATTCTTTGTCATGTTCCTATGATGAACACGTTTCAGTGGAGCTTCCAGAATAAGATGGATTCAGAAAAAGGCTTGAAAATCAGCCTATGAAAATCTGTACTGATACCTCACAGATCACAAAGGTATCATCTGCATCCGAAATGTGACAAAATGAAGAAGCACGTGCCATGGGGATAGTGTGGGACCAGGCCGCATTTCATTCTGTCGTGCACGGAGTCGCCATGCGCTGGGGGCTGACTTGAAGACATGTAACAACAACAACATCAAACATGAAGCTTCTGTTTGTTCAAACTCTAAGAATAGGTCATAATTAGTGCGTGGGGGCGCACCAAAAAGAGAGCTCAGAAGTCGCTGTGTGGAAATGCTTTCTGAGCCCAACAGCACTATGGGCACATTGAGGATGATGACAGTTGGTAGATGCACCTGCGTAGAAGAAGCAAAAAGAAATCATTGCTACCACATATGGAAAGCTGACTACCTAACAACAATACTGAGGCACACACAGGGGTGCGGTTAGCAAGTGGCAGACACAGGGTTTAATTGGAGTATGCCTCCCGAGTCTGGCTCTCAGCCATTGCTCTCATACACCTTGGAAGAAACACCTCCTTAAATTCTCCACAATTGATTTTAAGTCACGTCTTTATTTCTGAAATGTTACAAAATGAAGAAGCACGTGTCTTAGAGGTGAGGAAATATGGACACTCTAAACTTGTGAAGGAGCCCTGGGAAGCCTTCCATAACTCACTGCTGTCTCCCCCTCCTCCTGCCCAGGAGGAGGGAAGCAAAGAGGGTCTTTCTCACGGGGGCTGGTGGTTCAGCAGCACAAATCAATCTCCCATCTCCCTCGGAGACTAGCCCTACAGTGTCTGTCCTTGTGGTGAGCGTTGACACAATGAGTCAAGAGTAGACTGAACTCCACGTTTGATGCGGAACTTTTCTTCGGATGCTACATCCTGGATTCTGTGCAGAATCTCAAACCCCAGAAAGGCCCATCAAGGGGTTCATTCTCACACCTCTTCTCTTTTAATTATTCAGGACCTGACATGCTGACTGGGAATACATCACTCAGAGTACATGGTGGGTGAGATTAAATATTAGAGGAAACGCTTTTAATTAATTTTTAATGTGTTCTTTAGTACAATTCTTCATACCAAACCACACGTTGAAACAGATCACTCAAAAGAAAAATGAGCGTTTAGGATCTTACGGGTGTATAGGTGCGGACAGGTCCTGTGTTGGTTATCTTTAAGTGACACATCAGAATCTACCAAAGCTGACGTCCACGGTATAGAAGTATGGTCATCATCTGTCCTGGTTTTACTGGGACAGGCAGAGTTTATGCCGATTGTGTAATTAATAATCAACCAGTTGACTCTGATTCTTCGAAATTCCACGTGTGTCAAAGTGGAGCTGTGCTTCACAGAATTTTCAGTGGCTGGCTTTTCAGAAGTAGATTGCCAAGCCTGTCTTCCTAGGTACCTCTGAGTGACTTGAACCATCAGCCTGTCAGTGATCAGCTATAGCCATTTGCTCTGCCCGAGACTCCAATTATTAATAGTTCACCTGTTTCCTCCCCCACCTTAAGATTTGTTTGGAGCCTAAATTACATGGTCACTCCACTTGGTAGCTACCACTCTCCTTTCTCTAGTCAATTTTAGACATTGCTAGCTGATCATAGCAGCCTTTCCTTGCTGATTCCAGATGCAGACTTTAAATCACTATTCACAATACAACTTTCAGGGAGCCACCGGCAAGCAGTTACAGTCGGCATCAAGACAGACTCTAGTTTCTCTTTGTTGAGAAAACAGTTGACCTCAAATTCTTATATTCTTACTTCGTCTTTAGACAACTTTCCATTCAGGTCCTTGATTTTTGACAGAAGGTTTTTACATGGGTGTACTACTGTGACTGTGTGTGTGTGTAATTGTGTGCTGTGGATGAGTAGTTCAAGCATTCAACAACATTTACTATGTCTGGTCCCATGAGCATTAAGCTCCAGTAGCATGATCCCCTCCTCTCCAAAACCTTGGTCATGTGACAACCCAAAATACAGTCTCCAGGTTATGAACGTCTAGCTACCTACAACCCATAGTTCCAAGTCAACCCTGTACAGCCTATTATATTAAAATTCAAAGTACATACTATGGCTTGTAATAATTAATGGATGCTACTTTGTAAATGAAGGAGCTCTAGTAGCGTGGTGCTTACGAATCGGGCTGTGAACCTCAGGGTCAGCAGTTCGAAACTACCAGCTGTTCCATGGGAGAAAGATGAGGCTTTCTGCTCCCATGAAGATTTATAGCCTCAGAAACCCTGTAAAGAGTCACTATGAGTCCATGGCACATAACAACAACAATGACTTTGTAAATGATACCAAAACATTGTTATTACCATATTATTATGTTAATGTTCTAGTATATCTGAAAGTGTTAAAAAAATTTTTTTTTAAATGTGTAGAAAGGTACGCTATATACTAAAACAAACATTTGACTAACTGATGTTATATACGAACCATACGTAGTTGTTCCAACTTACATACAAATTAAATTTAAAGACAGATTTAGGTACAGAATTTGTTTGTAACTTGGGAACTGCCTTCGTACCTGCTCCCATTTCTGGGCTATCTCTAGGAGAGCAATACACTCTGGTGGGAAATGTGGCGCTGTAGGATCAGCACTGGACTGACTGTGAACCGCAAGGTTGGAAGTTCACACCCACCAGCAGCTCCTTGGAAACCCTATACAAGGTCGCACTGAGTCAGAACGGACTCGCTGGCACTTAACAACAATTAAAAATGATACTGGTCTCAAATATGCTGCTTTGGTTATCCATTGCTATGTAATAATCCCTTTTCTACCCCACCCCCATTTGGTGGTTTAAAGCAACAACAAATTGGCTCACCAATTTGCAATTTCAGTAGGCTTTGTTGGTATGGCTCCACTGGGGTGGAGGGTCTCCCAAGAGCTTACACAGTAGACAACCAGGTGCTGGCTGTCAACTGCAAGCTCAGTTGGGCTGTTCCCTGGGGGTTTCAGTTCCCCTTTACGTAGGTATCTCCACAAGGCTGCTTGGGCTTCTTCATTGCATGGTGGTTCAGTTTCAAAGAGGGAAAGTGGCAGCTGACAGTTCTCTTAAACTTAGGTGTGGGATAGGTGTCTAGTTACTTCTTTCATATTGCATTGGTTAAAGCAGGCCCAGCGTATTTTCAGAGGTAAAGAAGTAGACCTCATTTATCATGGGAGGAGGTTCCTGGCTGGTGCTCAACTGCTAGAAGAACGGTTGGAGGTGTGAGTCTATCCAGTGGTACCGTAGAAGAAAGTCCTGGTGATCTCCTTCTGGACAAGTAGTCATTGTAAACCTTAGGGAGTACAGTTCTACTCTGAACACACATGGGGTTGCCAGGAATCTGAATTACAGCAAGTATTATGTGTCACTCTGTAGGATAAACACTGGATTGCTAATCACAAAGCTGGTGGTTTGAACCCACCAGTTGCTTCTTGGAAACCCTATACAGGGTGGCTATGATTCTGAACTGACTCTACAGCACTGAACTACAATAACAACAATAGTTGGTTTATTTTTGCCTGTATTTTATTGACTATGTAAAGACATTCCTCTGTATGAATCATGACAAATTATAGAAAGCATTCAGAGAATGGGAATTCAAAAACCCTTCATTGTATTTATAGGGAACCTGTAAACAGACTGAGAACCAGTTATTTAGACAGAACAAAGGGATACTGTGTGGTTTAAAATCAGGAAAGGTGTGTGTCAGGGTTGTATCCTTTCGACATGCTTACTCAGTCTGTATGCTGAGCAAACAATCTGAGTAGCTGGATTATATGAAGAATGTGGCATCAGGATTGGAGGAAAAGTACTTAACAATCTGTAATATGTTGAGGAGACAACCTTGCTTGTTGAAAACCAAGAGGACCTGAAGTACATACTGATAAAGATCAAAGACTACAGCCTTTCAGTATAGATTGCACCTCAATCTAAAGAAAATGAAAAATCCTCACAAGTGGATCAATAAACGACATCATAAAAAACAAAGAAAAGATTGCAGTTGTCAAGAATTTCATTTTACTTGAATCTTCAATTAACAAACTCCCATGGAAGTGATAGACAAGAAATCAAAAGATATATGGCACTGGGCACATCTGCTGGCAAAGACGTCTTTAAAGTGTTGAAAAGAGAAAGAAGAAAAAGCAGAGATGTCACTTTGAGAACTAAGATGTGGCTGACCCAAGTCATGGTATTTTCATTCATCACATATGTATAGGGAAACTGGACAATGAATGGAAAGAATGCAGAATTGATGCCTTTGAAGGTGGAAAGAATTTTGAATATTTTATAGACTGCCCAGGAAGACTCATTAACAACCTGCCATATGCAGACGACACAACCATGCTTGCTGAAAGCTGTAAACACTAAAATAAACCCAATGCCATCAAGTCGACTCTTGACTCATAGCAACCCTATGTAGGTTTTCTCCCCTGGAGCGACTGGTGGATTTGAACTGCTGATCTTGTGGTTAGCAGCCCAACACATAACCTTGTACACTACCAAGCAAAGAGGACTAGGAATACTTACTGATGAAGATCAAAGACCAGTCTTCAGTGTGAATTGCATCTCATTGTAAAGGAAACAAAAATCTTTACAAATGGTCTAATAAATAACATCATGATGAATGGAATAAAGATTGAAGTTGTCAAAGATTTCATTTTGCCTGGAACCATAATCAATTCTCATGGAAGGAGCAGTCAAGAAATAAAATGTTGTGTTTATATTGGGCAAATTTTCTGTGAAAGACCTCTTTAAAATGTTACATAAGAAAGTTGTCAGTGTGAGGGCTAAGGCGCGTCTGAGCCAAACCATGGCATTTTTAATCACCTCACATGCATGTGAATAAGGAAGACTGTAGAAGAATTGATGTATTTGAGTTATGGTGTTAGAAAGAATATTGAAAGTGCTATGGATTACCAGAAGAACAAACAAATCTGTCTTGGAAGAAGCACAGCCAGAATGCTCCTTCTAAGCAAGGAGGGTGAGACTTCACCTCTGGTTCTTTGATATGTTATCAGGAGGGACCAGTCCCTGGAGAAGGACATCATTCTTAGCAAAGCGGAGATTCAGCAAAAAAAAAAAGATGAAGACCTCCATCTAGATGGGCTGATACACTGGCAGTAACAATGGGTCAAATATAGCTAGACTTGTGAGGCTAGCGCAGGACTGGGCAGTGTTTAATTCTGTTGTACATGGGGCCACTATGAGTCAGAACCGACCTGATGGCACCTAATGACAGAAGCATCATAGGCTGCCAGGGGAACAAGCAAATCTATCTTGGAAGAACTCCAGCCAGGGAGCTCTTTAGGAACAAGGATGGTTATCAAAAATGAAAACAATTGAGATGATGAGGCAGTGGTACGGGCACTCATCTGTGCTTGCTAAGAGTTCTTGCTAAGAAGAAGGCAATCTGTCAATTTTATCAAGATACACAAATGGCATGGTCAGCGACTCAGCAGTTCCAGTGCTCCACACATGCCAAACACACATACATATGTGCATAAGCAACTCAGACTAGAGTGTTCATTGCAGATTAATACTGAAATAACCCAGAAATATATACCAAGAGAGGAATGGAATGGCTAAATCAACTAGAATCCAGCCATACAATGGCAACAGTAAAAAGAGGAAAAAAAAAAACCCCAAAAAGAAACAAGGATGGTGGGAGTTTGTGTCTTGTACTCTGGTCATGGTCAGGAAAGACCAGGCCCTAGAGAAGGACATCATGCTTAGCAAGTTGAGAAAAGGACACTTCTGCTGAGATCTTAAGGATCAGGAGCAAATAAGGAGTCCAGAAGAATGGTGGGGAAGATGTTCCAGGCAGTGTGAACACTGTTCCATGGAGGGGTTCTGAAGGAGCTGAAGGAAGCCAGGTGGCCAAGGGTCAGAGGAGTGTGGAGGAAGGAAGGAACCACCGGGGCATGACCTTGTCGGCCAGTCGGAAGATGCTCCTCTGGAGGCTGATTCTGTGTGTTAGTCTGAGAACAATGAAAACATCTTGTTTTGGAAAGATTACTCAATTTGTAGCATGGAGAATGGATTGGAATGCACTGGGGGAGAGCAAGCCCCCCAGACCCTGCTGAGAAAGTAGTCAGACACACTGCGAAATATGTGGATCCATGTCCTGTTTTAGGCTACGCTCCAAAACCATCCCTTTTCCCCATCTTCTGACCTACTATTTGAGCTGTAAGTAGTTGAGCTGGCCCAGTAGCTGTGCTCTTTGATGCTTTCAGGGCAAAGCCAGTATAGAGAGAAGACTAGGGGGAGGCCAGCACAGTGCCTAGGAACTAACACTTAACGAGGAGATCTTCTTTGGTCTGCACTGTGTAGCCCTAGGAGAGGGCTTTTAATTTTTGTTTCTTGGACACCTCCCACCACTGCCTCACCCGCCTGATCCCTGCGTCTTGGGCCGTGTGGGTAAGGGCTGTGTCCTGAGAGTGCCAAAGCCCATTATCCTGGTCCTTTCACCTATTCACGTTATAGCAGGAATGGGGAAGGGACATGGCCCCAAGGTTATATGTATCACTTCCTTCCACATTGCATTGGCCAGAGCGCAATCACTGGCCAGGGAAGCTGCAAATGCATTCCTGATTCTGGGCAGTCATGTACACAGCTTTTGTTGTTAGGTGCTGTTGAGTCGGTTCTGATCCATAGCGACCCTGTATTGTGCTGCCAATCTTGCAGATCAAACCGATTTTGTAGTCCAGCGCATTAACCCACACCAGGACTGCAGCTAACATTTAGTAGTTCTATAACTAGGAGACAAGTACTAGCATGGTACAAAACCAGTGATTCAAACCCAGCAGCGGCTCCTCAGAAACCCTATGCAGGAGCTCTCTGAGTCAGAATTGACTCCACAGCACTTACTAGCATAATTAAGAGAAAGGAAGACACATGTTCCTACAGTTCACTCCGAATGAAAGGGGCTTTTGCAGCATGGAGGTGGCAGTTATTCAGTGTTGGTTAAGTTGGTTCCAACTCATAGTGATCCTGTATAGGGTTTCCAAGGAGCTTTAAGCTGGCAAAGGCTGGGTTCAAAATCCCAGTTCTTCCAGCCCCTGCTTTAGTCACCTTGGGCAAGTTATTTCAGTTCACAGCCTCTTTTATTCATGTGCATATAGAGATCGCAGTGTACTTATTGCATGGGGAAATGAGGAAAATATTGGTCTGGTTATTCAAAGTTGACCAAATTCCAGAAGCTAGGCCTGGGAGAGAGACTTGGGATGTCATCTAGTCCAATGTTTTCACTTTCAAAATGAGAAGCCTGGATCTCAGAGAGGGGCGGGACGGGGCGGGCTTGCCTAGATTGTTCAGTGAATGGGGGTCCTGGGCTGGAACCCAAGCTCCAGGGGAAGCGTTCTCCTGAACTGTTCCTTTGGCAGCTGTAGGTGGCTCCTGCTGGAGCATCCCCTACACACTCATCCTGCAGGACAGGGCTGGCAGACAGCATTCCTGTGGGAAATGAGTGGGCTTTCTTTCCAGCTTGTCGGTGGGCGGGGACAGCTCAGAGGAGCCAGGAGGACAACTGGAGACTTCTGGGCTCCTGCTGGATCCTGCTGTGGTTCTCCCCCACCCAGCCTGTCCGTGTTCTCACAGCTTCCCTCCTTGGGGGCTTCTCCTCTGGGCCCACTCCTGTCTTCTCTCCTGCCCCTTCCTTTCCTCCACCTTTCTCTCCACTTCAGCCTTTTCCTCTTCCTCACCTTTCACTGCATTCCTCCTCCTCCTCCTTCCTCTTTTATACCCATTTCCTTACACATACTCTTCCTCCTCTTGTCTCCCTCCCCCCTTCCTCCCCTCCCACCTCTACTTCCCCTCCTCCCTTCCTCTTCCTAACGCCCTTCCTTCTACACTCTTCCTCGTCCTCCTTCCCCTCCCCCATCTCTGGCTCTGGCTGGGTCTGTGGGGTGACTCCTGATGTAGAGCCCTCTAGAGGGAAAAGAACCCTGAACGTTCTGCAGA
>NW_006408808.1:2536300-2539093 GCF_000296735.1 Chrysochloris asiatica | reverse complement strand
GCTATGGGTCGGAACTGACTCGATGGCACTTAACAACAGGGGGGCTAGAAGCTCCGTACCTGGAGACCCAGGATATTGGCGAGCAGGGGAGGGATTTGTATAGGAGCTGTGCAGGCTTAGTCCTGGATCACTTTTGTGTTCTTTGAGTGAGTAAATATTTCAAATCCAGTTTGGACTTTGCTTTGTATGCAGCGCCCTGGGGAAGGACCTTGGCTTTAAGAGGAGGATTTTCCCTCCCATCTTCTCGGGTTTTCTTCCCTCTCCTTTCCTCCCTGTCTTCTTTTCTTGCCTTCCCTTCCACCCACCAGTGTTTCCTTTTTTCAATTCTTCTTGGGAGACTGTGGCATACAGCAGTGGACCCAAAGGTTGGATTGAACCACAAGGTCAGTGGTTCACACTCCTCAGCCTCTCTTTGGGAAAGCTCTATATAGGGTTGCTGTGAGTCGGAACCGACTTTTAGGGCACTTAACAACTACAAGTAGATTAGCTTGCTTGCCTTTTAGTTTTCTTTCCCTCTCACCTTGTGAAAGTCAATAAAATACTAGCAAAAAATATGTGGTATGCACTGTGCTAAGCACCTTGGGCATATAACAGGAGCCCTCATGGCTCTGTGGGAGAAGCACTGGACAGCTAACCACAAGACGGGTGCTTCAGTCACACCAGTTGCTCTTCAGGAGAAAGATGAGGCTTGCTGCTCCCATAAAGAATGGTCCGTTGGAAACCTTATGACTAATTGGCTCGATGGCAGTGAGTGATTTCTCTTAAGAGTTCTATAAGGTTGGTACTATTAACATGCTCATTTTACAGATGAGGAAACTGAGGTTGTAGGGAGTTTAACTCACTTGCCCAGACTCACTTAGCTAGGAGTTGCCTTCTAGGATTTGAGTTAAGGCAGGCTAATGAGCCTTGCCCTTCCTCTCTCTGCCTGTCTTCCGTCTTGACCAGTCACAGAGCAGGCTATCCCTACTCATTGCTCCTCCACCATCTCTCCCTGGAACTATTTCTGGCCTGCATCCTCTTTGCCCCTGCATGATTAGGGGCAGGGACAGGTCAGATTGCAGGCTCACTAGTATCGGTCCTGGCACTGTGAGCAAAGCAAACTGCTTATCTGGAGAAGTGAGAAAGAAGCAGAGAGAACCCAGACAGCAGCCAGAGAGAGCCTCCCCATCCCCATCCTGCCCAGGCTTTGAGTGAGATCTCAGGCTAGGGCCAATCCGGGCACATTCCATGGAAGGACGGAGGAGGGAAATAAAGGACTGGCTGATAGCTCCTCGCCACAGGTGCCTGCTGAGCGCTTGAAATTTGCCCCACCGAAATTCAGATGTGCTGAACGTGTGTAATACACAATGAATTTTGAAGACTGGGTAGGAAGAAAAAGAATGCAAAATAGCCTATAAATAATTTTTTGTATTGATTGTATATTGAAGTTGTACCATTTTGTACATATTGGGTTACATAAAATACATAAAAATGAATTTCACCTGTTTTTCTTTTAAAATTGTGACTATGAGAAAATAAAAATTTACATACATGGCTTGCATTCATGGCTTCTGTTACACTTCTATAGGACAGTTCTGGCTTAGTGGCCTTGGGGCTATAAGAACAAAAAGCGTGGCTCAATTGTCTTAAATAATAAGGAATTCATCATTTTACAGAAGCAGAGGCCTAGAGGTAGGGTAGAATCAGGCTTGTTTAATTTATTAGCTTACTGTCTCAGTAAGAGCTGATTCTTTCCAGTTTTCTGCTTTGCCAGCCTCAGCATGTTGACATCTTTCCCCTCATAGTCACAGAATGATTGCCACAGCACCAAGAAATGGACACAAATATGACAGCAACCAGGAGAAGAGAGAGTGATTCTTCCTGGTATCTCTTTCTTTCTACTTGATACCCACTAGTTGGTTGGCATGAATTAAATCACATGCCTGGCAAGAGGGCTGGAACTGTGAACCTTGCTTAGACAAAGTCTGCTGTCTTCAGATCCCAGGAGCACGAGTCCTCTGGGAGGAAGGTGGAGACCTGGCCTTGGGACTCTTTGAACCAAGAAAAGGAGGTTCTTGAATTGGTGTAGCAATAGGGTGTTCTTGGAAGTCCCAAAGTGGTGCAGTGATTGAAATGCTTGGCTGTTAGCCAAAAGATTGAAGGTTCAAGTTTACACAGAGGTGCCTCAGATGAGAGACCTTCCCATCTACTTGTAACATATCAGTCATTGATTTTAGAGCACAGTTAGAAGAGACTCAAAATATGACTCAGCTACCATCTCAAAGTAGGGTTGATCATAATGCTATGAATGGAGCAAAGCTTTCGAAATGAGGAAAAACAGCTTCAAACACTTGTTAATTATTGGAACATGGAATATGCTAAGTATGAATCTAAGAAAGTTGGACGAAATCAAAAATGAAATGGAACACAAAGAATAATATCCTAGACATTGGCAAGCTGAAATGGACTGGTATTTGCTATTTTGCATTCGACAATTATATGATTTACTATAACGGGAATGACAAATTGAAGAGGAATGGAGTTGTATTCACTGTCAAAAAGAACATTTTCAGATCTATCATGAAGTGCAGTGCTGTCTATAATTAGATAATATCCACATGCCTACATGGAAGACTAATTCATACCACTATTATTCACATTTATGCACCAATCTTTAAAGCCAATGATGATGAAACTGAAGAATTTTACCAACTTCCTCAGTCTGAAATTGATCAAATATGCAACCAAGATGTATTGATAATTACTGGTGATTGGAATGCAAAGGTTGGAAGCAAAGAGGAAAGATCAGTGGTT
>NW_006408808.1:2534216-2535235 GCF_000296735.1 Chrysochloris asiatica | reverse complement strand
AAGTGTGGCAGCGGTAGTGAGGTTGGCCCAGGATCGGACATTGTTTCGTTCTGCTGTGCATGGGGTCGCTATGAGTCGGTTCTGACTCGATGGCAACTGACAACAACAACAACAGAACAGATGTGATGGATTAGACGCTTATGGCTGAAGACCAGAAGGGTTGTAGAATGACATCAAAAACATCATAATAGGAAGAAAGCAAAAGGTCATTAAAATGACTGGAAAGGAAGAAAAGACAAAAAATAGATGTTAGATGATACTCTGAAACTTTCCCTTGAGTGCGGAGAAGTTAAAAGTGAATGGAAGAAATGAAGTGGAAGAACTGAACCAAGAATTTCAAAGGGCAAATTCAGAAGGCAAAATAAAGTATTACGATGAAGCTTGCAGAGAACTGGAGTGAGAAAATTAAAAGGAAAAACATGCTCAGTATTTCTCTAGCTGAAAAAAACTGAAGAAAAAATTCAAGCCTAGATTTTCAATATTGAAGGATTCTATGGGCAAAAAATTGAATGATGTAAATAGCTTCAAAAGAAGATAGAAGCAATACACAGATTACTGTACCAAAAAGAAATGGTCGATATTCAGCCATTTCAAGACACAGCATATGATCAAGAATGGTAGTTCAAGGTGCCCTGAAGGCATTGTCAAAAATCCAGGTTCTAGGAATTGACGGAATACAAATAGAAATCTTTCAACAAACTGATTCAGCACTGGACGTGCTCACTTATTTTTGCTAAGAAATTTGGAAGACAGCTACCTGGCCAACCAATGGGAAGGAATACATATTTGTGTCTATTCTACAGACAGGTGACCTCTTCAATGCTGAAATCACTGAAAACTATCATTAATATCACATGCAAGTATAATTTTACTAAATTCATGAATGCAACAGGAACTGCTAGAAGTTCAAACCAAATTCAGTAGAAGATGCGGAGCTAGAGATATCATTGCTGACTTCAGGTGGATATTGGCTAAAAGCAGAGGATATCAGAAAGATGTTTACTTGTGCTTTGTTGACA
>NW_006408808.1:2518584-2533261 GCF_000296735.1 Chrysochloris asiatica | reverse complement strand
TCATGGAAGTAGCAGTAAGGAAATGAAAAAATGTATTTCATTAGGTAAATCTGTTGTAAAAGATCTCTTTAAAGTGTTGAAGAGCAAAGACACTAGCTTGAGGACTAAGGTGTGCCTGACCCAAGTCATGGTATTTTCAATAACCTCATATGCAGGTGAAAGTTGTACAATGAATAAGGAATTGATGCATTTGAGTTATGGTGTTGGAGAAGAATATTGAAAGTTCCTTGGACTGCCCTTCCCGCACAAATCTGTTTTGTAAGAAATTGAGCTAGAATGCTCCTGAGAAGCCAGAATAGTGAGACTTTGTCTCTCATACATTGGGCATGTTGTCAGACGGGACCAGTCTCTAGAGAAGAACCTTATGTTTGGTAAAATGGGGGGTGGGTTGAGTGGGTGGGGTCAGTGCAAAAGAGGAAGTTGGATTGACATAGTGGGAACAGCAGTGAACTCAAGAGTAACAACAATTGTGAGGATGGCTCAGGACTAGGCAGTGTTGTGTTCTGTTGTGCAGAGGGTTGCTATGAGTTGGAAGGGACTCTATAGCACCTAACAGCAACAATGACAATCTGCCCAGGACCTTATCATTTGGGAAACAAAGCCACAATCTTGGTAGCAGGTGAGCATAAAGGCTACATTTGATTTCTAGAGCCTCATTACTTGGACAGTTGGCTTAATCTCCTTGAATTTTCATTTTCTCTCCTATAAAATAGGTATTATGATGATGAAGAAACCCACCTCACAATTTGGTTGGTGGCAGCGGTGACTGCGTGCTCTTGCGATGGTTCAGACTCATGGCAGCTCTGTATAGGATGGCCGAGGCTGTAAATCTTTACGGGAGCAGTAAGCCTCATCTTTCTCCCTCAGAGGAAATAGTAAATTCAAACTCCTGGCCTTGTGCCTAGTAGCCCAGCGCCTAATCCAGTGTACTACCAGGGTCCATTTACAAAGTGACTAGGAGGATTGCATGAGACAATAAGCAAGTGCTTAGAATGATTTGCCCATAGTAAGCACTGTGTGTTTTTCTTAGGTTGCTTAGTCTCTGCCCATGTGCTCAAGAGTTAGATGAGATCATGTGTATCGAGAGTCTGGCAAACAGCTGTTGATATGACAGAGTGCACCTGCCCCACATATTGTTGTTAAGTGCCACCGAGTCGGTTCCAACCCATAGCGACCCAGTATAGGATTTCCAAGAAGCAGCAGGTTAGCTTGACAAGCTGACTTTGCAGCCTAGTACATTAACCCACAGTGCCACACCAGCTACAGCTGTTCTGTATTGGCAGGTGTTTTCTCCTGCAGAACAACTGCTGGGTTTGAACCATCGATCTTTGAGTGAGCAGTCGAGTGCTGAATCATTGTACCACCAGAGCTCCTGGCAGGTAGTTTGTGCTGGATAAGCTGGGTAGGGCTGTGGGACCACCCAGTGGAGGGAGGATGGTGGGGTTCTGAAGAGGAGCAGTAGAGTCTCCTCACTTGTGACTTCAGCACTTTTTCACAGCAGCCCAAGTTTCTCTTTCCTCTCAAAGACAATGAGTTGTTTACTTAAAGAGCCTTGGCTGAGTGCTCACGTGATAGCATCCATTAAAAATCTCTTTGCTTAGCTGTTATGCTGTGAGAGGCATTTGTGGGTAAGTTTGGGGGGAAGAGCTGATTTTGAAAGGAAAAGGGAACAAAGTGCTTTTATTCCCTGCTGAATGAGAAATACTTCCAAGACTCCCGATGTCAAATCGTTTCCTCAGGTTCTCCCTCAGCAATTTGCCAGAAACCCTGGCAATGAACTATGCTCTGACTAATTGTCCTGGTGAAGACATCCTCTGTTTGATTTGCTTTCAGACTGTGGGTCCCGTCAAGAGGGGAGTGCACTGATCTGCTGAGTGTGCTGTTCAGTCTCTGAGCCATCTGCTTTGGGTGAAGACAGCCATGATTCCTTATTCAATCGGCAGCCTCATTTGGAGATGCAGAGATGGAAATTCCCTCTGGGCTGCTGCTTTGGGGAAGTGAGAAGAGCTACTTCCCTGGAAATTTTGCTTCTTTGACCTTCGACCTTCAACCAACAAGTTACCATTTTGTTGATTCAGACTCCTGGCGACCTCATATATGTTAGAATAGAACTGTGCTCAGTAGGCTGACAGAATTCGGAAGTAGATCAGCAGGCCTTTCTTCTGGTGCCCCTGGGTGCACTGGACCCAGCAACCTTTCAATTAGTAGTTGTACACTTTAGTCATTTGCGTTGTCCAGGGACTCTCCTCATTAAACCAAATTGCCCTTTTGACAGGAGAGGTAGGTAGTGTCTCCACTCCCAAAGAACTAGGAAATGGGATTTTAGTTGTTGGAAACCCAGGTCTGTCTGTGTCACCTTGCCCAAACTTCTCCTCTTTGATTTCTGTGTTGGCATATTGAGAGTCCTGGTGTAATGCTACAGAATAGTGCACTGGACCACAAGGTCAGTGGTTCAAATCCACCAGCTGCTCCTCAGAAACCCTATACAGTGTTGTTATGAGTCAGAACTGACTCACTGACACATAACAACAACAAATGTTAGAGAAGGTGTCCTGGAGGGGCTCTGTAGGCTAAGAACTGGATTCCAAGGTCAGTGTTTGAAACTTACCAGCCACTCCTTGAAAACCCTATGTGGGTTGCTGTGAGTTGGAACCGACTTGACAGCACTTAAGGAGCTCTGGTAGCGTAGTGGTTACGAATCGGGCTGCGAACCTTAAGGTCAGCGGTTTGAAACTACCATCCACTCTGCAGGAGAAAGATGAGGCTTTCTACTCCCGTAAAGATTTACACCCTCGGAAACCCTGTACAGGGTCGCTATGGGTCAGAACCGACTCGATGGCACTTAACAACACCAACCAACAAGAAGGGATCCTGGAATGGTTCTATTGAACAGGAAAAGGTAAAAACATTCACTGCCCTCTCCACCCAGGAAACAAGCTAAAATGTTAATCAGGTTACTGAGTTGGACCAATCCTTTCTGCCCAGGAGTCAAACTAGAATGTTAATCAGGTTACTGAATGGAACCAATCCTCTGGTTCCCTCCTGTCTTCACACAGGTCTACAACCTAACGCCTCCCCTATTTTGACCCCATATAAATCTACACTGCCCTATACTGGGGCTCAGAATCTGGAGAAATTAGCTCCTCTGAGCCAACTGGCTTAATAAAATCTGAAACTTTGCTTCACCTCTCCAAGTGGCCTCGGTTTCTTCGACTACGGATCAAGAGCTGCAGTGACACTGTGGAATCTAAAATTGCTGTAACACTATAGGATAAGCACTAGACTGTTAACCATGAGGTTAATGGTTCAAACCTACCAGCTACTCCTTGGGAAACCCTATACAGGGTTATGAGTCAGAACTGATTCGATGGCACTTAACAACAATATGTTAAGGAAAAGTCTCTGCGTGATGCAGACAGTTTGTTCTCATTTGCCAACCTAAAAGTTGGATTTTCATAAAGGTTGGTGCCTCAAATCCATCCTGTGGTTCCATGGAAGAAAGTCCTGGTGAATTCCTTCCCTAAAGATTACAGGCAAGAAAGCCCTAGGGATCTACTTTGGGGATCAGCAAGAGTCAAGATCTACTTGAAGGCAACATGTCTTGGCTATATGTTAAGGAAAAGCATTCAAGACTCAGAAGCTGGGCCAGAGAATAGGGCCTGTCTTCTGAATACCGTAACCAAAGCCAGCGGTTACCTAATTCCCTAGAATGTAGACCAATCTGACTGTCACCTGCTTTTGTAAATGAAGTTCTGTTGGAGCTCAGTCAAGCCCATTCATTTCCGGGTTGTTTACAGCTCCTTTCATGCTACAACAATGGCAGAGTTATGACAGAGATCATATGGCCCACAAAGCCGAAATATATATTTACTGTCTTCCCCTTTACAGAGAAAATTTGCTGACCCTTGCTCTAGGGGAATGTACCTGAGTTTGATTTACTGTTTACTACTGGCTGGGGCCTAGACTCTGGAAAGTTTGATGTTAATCTGTGGAAGATTGATAACTTGCAAATTGTTTTGGTCCAGTTGTCATGAATATGATTTCTGCCCAGTATAAGAGATACCTCCAAAGAACAAGATTTTATTGACTGGTAGGACATTCATCATTTCTGTGCCTGACTTTGCAATTGTATTCCAACATCCTTTGTCATTGACTGTGTTTGTGTTGGTCTCTCCTATTCTTTGGAGTCCTGGTGTGACATTGTAGGATAATGCATCGGACCCCAAGGTCGGTTTGAACTACACAGTTGGTGTTTCAAACCTACCAGCCACTCCTCATACAAACCTACAAACCCTAAACAGGGTCGCTAAGAGCTGGAACCAGCTTGATGGCACTTAACAACATAAAACATTCTCCTTCAACCTGGTTTTACTATCCTGTTGGCTCTCTCATTCTTACGTTAAATAAATCTTGGAAGCAAGTTCATTAGTTTCTGTATAAGGGAGGGTCAAGAACAGTGGATTGAAGTATGTCTTCCTTAAAATAAGTGTTGGAATCCTAACCCATCTGCTTATGGCTTGAATCCCATTTGGAACAGGGTTTCCTTTGTTATGGTAAGGAGAACATACCAATGTTATGGTAAGGAGAACATACCAATGTAGGGTGTGTCATCTCCTGAACAGAATTCTCATCTATAAGAAGAGCAGCACAGATAGAGAAAGAACCAAAAAACACCCCAAATCGCTGCCCTTGTGCTGATTCAGACTCATAGAGACCCTGTATGGAGTTTCTGAGGCTGTAAATCTGTAAGAGCGGAAAGCTGCATCTTTCTCCCGCGGAGCAGCTGCTGGTTTTGAATTGCAGACTTTGTGGTCCAGTACTTATTCCACAGGAGACAAAGCACAAGTGGGGGTGGTAGAGGACACGTGAAGATCACCAAGGAGACAAGGGATGCTGGGACTATAGCAGTTTAGGACACAAGATCTTCCCTTAGAGCTGACCGACAGCAGGTCTTCCTGAGACCTGGTGCCTGGATTCAGACTTTGAGCCTCCGGAACAATGAAAGGATATGTTTGTGTTCTTTAAACCACCCACTCATGATTTTTCTGTCAAAGCCGCACTGGATAACTAAGACCATACTCTAACATGTCACAGTGAGGACATTGGGCCGGATCAGCAGTGAACAAACTATGCTGTCTGGAACCCCTGTCCCCTAAGGTGCCCTAGGTAAGCTCTGAGGGTAGGGGGAGCTCAGGTCAAGGTGGGGACCTTTAAGTTCCAGTAATAAATCTGCCTTATATTTCTAGGTTTCAGAAGTAAACTGCCTTATTCATTGCCAGGTTTACTCACCATAGCCAAAATGTAGAAACAACTTGAATGACCATCTTCAGATGAATGGAGTTACCAAGTGTGGTGTATCCATACAATTGTTGTTGTTATGTGCCGTGGAGTCGGTTCCGACTCATAGCGACCCTGCGCAGGGTTTCCGAGGCTGTTAATCTTTACGGGAGCAGAAAGCCTCATCTTTCTCCCGTGGAGCAGCTGGTAGTTTCGAACTGCTGACTTTGCGGTTCGCGGCCTGATAGAGCTCTATACAATGGGATGCTGTTATTGTTGTTGTTAAGTGATCTGGGAGTTAGGACTCAGCTCATAGCCACCCAAATGCTGACATAATGAGACATGAATTCCTGACACATGTCACAGCATGGATGGACCTTTAAAACAGTGTTTGTTGTTAAGTGTTGTACGAGTCAGTTCTCACTCACCAATCCTGTATAGGGTTTCCAAGGAGCAGCTGATGAGTTCAAACTGCTGACTGTGTAATTCACACCGACCTGGTGGTCCAGTGCTTCTGTATAGCACCACACCAGGACTCCCTTTGTTGTTGTTGTTAAGTGCCATCGAGTCGGTTCTGACCCATAGTGACCCTGAACAAGGTTTCTGAGGCTGTAAATCTTTATGACTCGATGGCACCTGACAACAACAACAACAAATCTTTATGGGAGCAGAAAGCCCCATCTTTCTCCTGAGGAGCGGCTGGTAGTTTCGAACTGGTGACCTTGTGGTTCACATCCTGATTCGTAACCACTATACTACCAGAGTTCCTTAGGACTCCCTTTATAGGGAGTGAAATAAGCTAGCTACAAAGGGACAGATAGTGTATGATTCCACTTGTATGAAATACCTGGGGTATTCTAGGCAAATGCAGAGAGACAGAAGGTGCAACAGAGGCTGCCTGAGGTTGGGGAAAGAAGGGAATGGGAGTTATAGCTTAATTAAGGGGTAAAGCATTTTTTTTTGGGGGGTGATGGAAAACATTTGGCAATGGACTGTGGTGACGGAGGTAAAACATGGTGAAGGTAATTAATGTCACTTATAATGGTAAAGATGGCAAGGGTTTGTTTAGCATATTTTGTCCCAATAAAATACAATGCAAAGTAACATTTTTTGTAAAAAGGAGAAAAACCATTTGCTGCAAACAATTCTAGGTGTTTGTCCCCAGAGTAGGAGGTGATAGTGCAGCTTGCAAGTTTCCCAGGACTCTGTACAGAGACAGGGCTGTGAATTCCGGGAGCCGGGCTGTAATGGTTTATGGCCTGCCCGTAATGGGCTGAACCTCTGTATTTATGCTCCATCAGAGAGGGAGGAGCCCTCCAGAGACTGCGTTTAAGTATCAACAATTCCCCCAGGTCTTAACAAGGAAAACAAGTGAGGCTTTCCTTCCTAATTGTGTCTCTTAAACAAGTCTCATTGGAGCTGCCCAAAGCAGGGTCTGTGACATCTGATTATTGACCATTTCTCTTGAGAACATTCTGGAAACCAGCAGGTCTTCATGTAGCCCACAGAACTACAGGACTTGGGACTGTGGGAGGATCTGGTGAGAGTTGTGTGTGCTAGCTTGTGTGTTTGTGTGTGTTTCATCTTTTTATTTTTGGGCTTTTGTGGCTTGGGGGTGGGGGGAGAGTCGGGACTCAATCCATTCACTGCCCTTCTGGGAGCTAGCCTGTCATCTCCCCTGGCTCTCGTTTGAATGGGGAGTATTTGAGCCGCTATCGAGTCTGGGGCTTGCTTGCTTGTTGGTGTTATCTTGCATTTGATGAAGCTTAAGTATGGGCCCCTTCATCTTACCAGATTGATCTTCCTCCAGGTAACTTCTCCACGTTACTCCTCAGCAACCTGAGTACTTTGTGGCCACATCCCCCACTGCAAAGTCTCCGTCATATTTCTGGGTGCCCCTGCGTGGGAGGTGCCTCTGTTCTAGCTGCCTGGTTGTAGCCTCTGTTGCCATGCTTTCTGTGGGCAGACAGCTGTGCCACTCAGCTGGCAGTGTTGGTGGTCGGGAAGGGGAAGTATTGTGTGCAGAGCAGGGTCTGGTGACCTGTGGGTTTCATTACAAGGTGGGCACCCTACCATTTCCTTCCTCCTCTGCTTCCCTCCACACCCACATGTCTTTTTTCCCCCCGGGCTGGTCACTCCCCAGAGAAGATTCTCTGGTCTCAGGGATGTAAGCAGGGCACCCAACTTGTTCCTATGTGCCCAGGACTCTCTTGCTTTAGCACTAAACATCCAGCCCTCCTGGGGAACCCCTCAGTTCCAGGCAAACCGGAACATTGGGTCAACCAAGACATCAACCTGTTTGGAACCATCATCAGAGTTCCTGGTGATACAAATGGTGAAGGTACTCACTGCTGTCAGAAAGGTTTGAAGTTCAAGATTACCCAGAGACACCTCTGAAGAAAGGTTTGGTGATCTGTTTCTGAAGAATCAACCCCCCAAAATCCTGTGGAGCACAGTTCTAGTTGACACACATGGGGTCAAATAGGAGTCTCATCATTCAGTGTGTTGAGTTTTGAATTTGATGACTGAGTCTGGCTCTTGGTTGTACCTCTAACTCTAAATCCAGAGCCTCGTTGTTAGAATCTACGTCTTTTATTGGATTCCTGGTGTGGTGCTGTAGGTTAATGCACTGGACAGCAAAATCGGTTTGAACTACAAGGTTGGCAGTTCAAACTCACCAGCTGTTCCTTGGAAACCCTGTACAGGGCTGCTATTGGTTAGAATTGACTCAATAGCACTTAACAACAACAAGTCTTTTGTTGGACAGGGAGGAGGGCTAGTTACCTGACTTTTGGGGGTTGGAGAGTATCTGACTATCTAAAATCACGTAAGAACTTTTAAAAAGACGAATCCTCTTGTTTTTGGTGTCATCTGGCCTCTTGCTTTCAGGATTAAGTGGTACTTCTGATTCTTCATGTTCCGCTGGGTTTCTGGGGACACAGATCACCTTACTTTGCACTGTTTTCCCCTTAGGCCGCGTTTCTGCCTGCGTTGTTCCGGTAAATTAACTGACACTCACCTATCTGCTTTTCAGCTTCCAAATTGGTTTTATTTTATTATCCCTGTTTATTGGACATCTCTTACTTCTTCTCTCCTGCTCTCTTTTTCCTTTGGAAGCATATTTATGCCTTTCCCCTTGCACTCTTTTTAGTAGTTCTCAGGAAGAATGAGAGGGCAACCACGTGTCTGATTGGCCATGCTTGACAGGAGGTCTCCTTTCCTCAACCTGTGAGGTGGATGTTTGGGGTCAGGCCTGCTTGGGCTTCCTTTTTGACTCAGCTTCTTTTAGCTGAGTGGCGTTGGGCAAGTAGATTGACCTCTCTGAGCCAGGCTTCCTGTATGGCTTGAGCTCCCTTGAAAGGCAGGCGAGTGTATTTGCATCCTGGGGCTGGAGGAACAAAGTACCACAAACTGTCTGCCTTCAAACAGCAGAATTGTAGTCTCCCAGTTCTGGAAGCTAGAAGTGTAGAATCAAGGTGTGGGCAGGGCCAGGCTCCCCCAGACGCTCTGGGGAAGGAGGCTTCCATGCATAGCTTCAACAACTGCCTCTCCCTCAAGGTCTGTCTTCTCCATTGGTGTCATTTACATGGCTTTCTGCTCCACCTTTAAGGACACCAATGCCACCCTTCTCTACTGTGACCTCATGCTAACTGATTACATATGTGAACTGCTCTTTCCAGTTAAGATCACACCCACAGGTATAGGGGTTAGGAGAAAACGTTGTTTTCTGGGAGTAAAGTGAGATGACGAGTAACAAATCAGAGTAAAGTTCAGAGCTCTCAACAGCAGGGCAGTATGCAAATTTCTTCCTCTCCTTGTCCCCAGCGTTACTGGAGCTGAGACAGTGTCAGATTACCTAACAAACAAGGTAAGGGTGGGTTTAGTTGTACTTAGTTACTCATCTGTAGTGAACAATTTCATCATTTTCACCACATCAAAGATTCGACTTTGAGGTATGGCTGGCATCTGTCTCTCTCCTCACCCCACAGCACCTTCCTACAGAATTAAAGCCTCTTTTCCAATTTCTAGTCCCTGACAGAGATTACCCTGCTTCCTGGGTAATCTGCCCCTAGGTTCAGAGCCTACCACAAATCCAGACAGCCTACACACCACCACTCCCCTTCTGTCAAATTCCTTCCTCTTCCTTCTGCCCAGGGATGGGTCACTAGTCCACCCTTCCACAAATGCCTGAGCTTGCACACAGGCTGCCTGTTCTCCAGCCTCACCCATGTACTCTCCATCCACCTGCTCCCAGCTAAACTCACAGGCTCCATCCACCTGCTCCCAGCTGAGCTCACAGGTACGGTTCCCTGGGAACCCTTTCCTAAACCTGGCCTCTACAGAGGTCCCCTCCTCGAAGAAAGTACTCTTTTGGACAAGGCAGTACATTTCAGACTCTCAGATTGTACAGCTTGGTTTGAAGCTCAACTCTACCTCTGATTACTGTGCTACCTTGGGTTAACTTCTGAGCTGCTCTGAGCTTCAGTTTCCTCATGAGTAAAATGGGACATAATCATCATAGGATCCCTGGGAGCTGCAAACAGTTAACATACTCAACTCTGGTGGCATAGTGGTTACGATTTGGGCTGCTAACCTCAAGGTCAGCAGTTTGAAACTACCAGCTGTTCTGCGGGAGAAAGATGAGACTTTCTGCTCCAGTAAAGATTTGCAGCCTGGGAAACACTGTGCAGGGTTGCTGTGAGTCAGAACCGACTCCATGGCACACAGCACCGCTAACTAAAAGGTTGGAGGTTGGAGTCCACCCAAAGGCATCTTGGAAGAAATGCCTGGTGGTCTACAAGGGGGCTTCACAAAGTCTGTGGAGAAATTAAATGAAAAGAAGATGGAATTTCCTCACAAACTTTTTGAAGCTCCTATGTACTTAAAAAATCCAACCAAACCCCCGAACCAAAAAACGGTCATGGGAAACACTCTGGAGGTTAGTTCTACACGGTCACTCATAGCGCCACGCCAACGGATTACCTACCTTATGACATTATTCCAGAGATGAAAAGATGGAAGAAAAGACAGTACCCAGAGTATATAAATAAATATCCGATACAAGCTTATTATGTATGCTGCTTCCATAGTTTTACTTTAACATTCTAATTATGGTTCATTGCATTCAGCCAGGATGTATCTAACGGTGGGTAATTTGTCTTCCTCTTTTATACTCACCAGTCCAAGGAGCTCTGGTAGCATAGTGGTTACGAATCAGGCTGCTAACCTCAAGGTCGGCAGTTTGAAACTAATGAGTTGTTCTGCTCCCGTAAAGATTTACAGCCTCGGAAACCCTGTGCAGGGTCACTATGAGTCGGAATCGACTCCACGGTACTTAACAACAACAACAGTCCCTCCTCAGTGGCCAGGGACACAGGGGCAGTGGAGCAGGAATCCTCAGAGATACAGGCTTCCTACTCTGTGTCCTCTAGGGAGTGACCTTGAGCAAGTCACTGCATTTCTCTGAGTCTTTGCTACTGCAGGTAGCTCGGAGACAAATTCCTGCTGAGCTGAGCAGAAAAGAAACTGAGAAACCAGATTGTCGCTTTAATATATGCTTGCAAGTTTATTCTTCACCCTGGTCAAAGAACCTTGCTATTTTAAGGTTAAGGAGCTCTGGTAGCATAGTGGTTATGAATCAGGCTGCTAACCTCAGGGTCAGCAGTTCAAAACTACCAGCTGTTCCATGGGAGAAAGATGAGGCTTTCTGCTCCCGTACAGATTTACAGCCTCGGAAACCCCATGCAGGTTTTCTATGAGTCAGAACCGACTCCGTGGCACATAGCCACAACAACATCTTAAGTTTGGATGTGACCTTCAGGGTCTTTTCTGACTCTCTGGGTCTCAACTCTGGTCTAGGATAATATGGGACAGGGGTGGGGAAACAGAATTGAAAATCATGAAATACCAGGGTCCAGTCTTGAACCAAGACAACCAGAATTTCTAGGAACGCAGTCTGTGTGTTGTTGTTAAGTATAGGCAAGTGAGTTAAGAGGCAAGTGAGTTCTATATAACTAATATATATATATAACTACCCTGTATAGGGTTTCCAAAAGGAGCTCTGGTAGCGTAGTGGTTACGAATCGGGCTGCGAACCTTAAGGTCAGCGGTTCGAAACTACCAGCCGTTCCGCGGGAGAAAGATGAGGCTTTCTACTCCCGTAAGGATTTACACCCTCGGAAACCCTGTACAGGGTCGCTATGGGTCGGAACCGACTCAACGGCACTTAACAACAACAACAACAACATAGGGTTTCCAAAGAGCAGCTGGTAGATGTGAACTGTCAACCTTGTAGTTAGCAGTCCAGGGCTTATTCTACAGCGCTACACCAGGACTGCTTAGAGATGTTTTTAAAAGCTCGTAGGTGATCTCTGGTAACATAGTAAGTTATGAGTTGGGCTGCTAACCACAAGGTCAGCAGTTCAAATCTACTAGCTGCTCCCATCAACATTTACAGCCTTAGAAACCCTGTACAGGGTTACTATGCGTCAGAACCGACTCCACGGCACATAACCCCAGGTGATGCTGATGACGCTGATCCAAAGTCCATACTTTGAATGACAAGGCTGTACACAGTTCTTCCATGGTCTCAGGAGCATTAATCAAGCACCTATGTGTACACCAGAGGTAGATTTCACTTGACAAAGGTCATCCTTTGAACTTTGCCTTAAATTCTTCCCAGGACAGGGAACTCATTCTCTTTGAAAGGTCTCCCTTACAAAGTTCATCCACTGAGCTTTGATTTGAATTCCCCTATGGACAGAGCCCCATTTCATTGTTGGGTCACAGGAAGTTCTTCCTTGCACTCATCTGAAAGCAACATCTCTGAGATACCCATCCTTGGTTTTCTTTGAAGGTATTTCAGCCCAGGCAAAACTGTCTTATATCTGAGACGTCTTTCCCACATTTTAATGATGCCAGTGGGGCTGAAACATCAGATCACTCAGTATCCATGGTTCAGAATGCAACCTCATAAACTTCTAAAGGCAACCATTCAGATGCCCTGGATCCAGAGAAGAAGTATCCTCCTAGACGTGGATTAGCCTAATCTTTCCCAAATAAGCTTCCCCGTGAACCTTCTGGGGAGTTTGTTCAACACACCCTGCTTGCTTAGCACTCGCCACAGGTGAGGGTTACGATCCTACAGTATGGAAGCACCTTGTCAGCTGATTAGATTAGGTAGTTCTGGTTCCACAAGCTTCCAGGGAACAGACTCAGAGAGGGGAAAGAGACTGGGTTTAACAAGTGTGAACAGGTACAGGCAGAAGACATTGTAGCTTGAATGGGGCTCCCTAGATGGGCCTGGGCCTTGGACAGGTGGTTTCTATGGGACAGTTAGACAAATCCATGCTTAGGAGGATGTCTCTTCTCTGGACCCAGGGTATTGTCTTTGGAGCATTGCCCTCGGAGTCTGCACTGCTGTGAGCTGTAGTGTCTGTTGAGTTTGTACCTGCGGCTGTGGTGGAGGACAGAAGACTCCACTTTTTGGAGGAGCCGAGAGCATTGCTATGACTTACCCCTGCCGTTTTCTTATCCTCTGTCTGGGATAATTTTTTACTCTTATTTGCCTGAGCTGAGCTGTATGACTCACTCACACTTGGATAGGTCATTGGGAGAAAACCCTGGACTTTGGTTTCCCCCCACCAACCTGTCAGATTGTCACAGTGGTGGCTTGTTGTGGTGGTGCTGGGTCAGTGGGGTAACTCAGGATGGACAAGTTTCAGCAGAACTTGCAGACTAAGACAGGCCTCCTCACCTTCTGTCACATGCCATTGAGTCGGTTCCGACTGGCAGCGACCCCGCAGAGCATTTCTGAGGCTGTAATTCTTTCTCCCATGGAAAGGCTGATGGATTCTAACTGCTAACCTTGCAGTTAGCAGCCTAACACATAACCCAATACGCTATCAGGGACTGAACATCTACTTCTGAAAACTAACCAGTAAAATCTTCTAGATCACAATAGAACTTTGTAGGACTGGCTTGTTTTAGACTTGTCATCAAAAACAAACTACAAACCAAACCCACTGCCATCCAATTCCATGTCAATTTCAAGTCATAGCGACCCTCTAGCAGAGGAGAACCGTGAATCTTTATGTGAGTGGCCAGCCTCGATTTTCTCGTGTGGAGCAACTGGTGGATTTGAACAACGAGCCTGTGGTTAGCAGCCAAACACTTAACTTGTTGTGACACCATGGTTCCTTGAGGAGGGTTTTATCATCAGAGGGATACATTGCCAGAGGAGAACATTATATTGGTGAAGCAGAGTGCCACAGAGGGAGATGCTGGTAACATGGATTGGCACAGTAGCTGTAATGATGGACTTGAAGACGCTGGTAATTGTGAGGCAATTGTTAGACTGATGTAGGACCAGGTAAAATTGCTTTCTATTGTACATATGTTTATCATGAGTCAGCTACCAGGTGTTGACATCTATCCACCCATCCTTACATCCATCCATCACTCACCTACTCATCCAGCCATCCACTCATCCATCCACCCATCCTTCCATCCATCCATCCATCACTTTACTCACCTACTCATCCATCCAGCCATCCAGCCATCCATCCACCCATCCACCCATCCATCCATCCATCCATCCATCCATCCATCCATCCATCCACTCATCCATCCATCCATCCTTCCATCCATCCATCCACCCATCCTTCCATCCATCCATCCACTCATCCATCCACTCATCCATCCACCCATCCTTCCATCCATCCACCCATCCGTCCATCCATCCATCCACTCATCCATCCATCCATCCTTCCATCCATCTATCACTTTACTCACCTACTCATCCATCCATCCATCCATCCATCCATCCATCCATCCATCCATCCACTCATCCATCCATCCATCCTTCCATCCATCCATCACTTTACTCACCTACTCATCCTTCCATCCTTCCATCCATCCATCCTTCCATCCATCCATCCACTCATCCATCCATCCATCCTTCCATCCATCCATCACTTTACTCACCTACTCATCCTTCCATCCATCCATCCACCCATCCTTCCATCCATCCATCCATCCATCCACCCACTCATCCATCCATCCACTCATCCTTCCACCCATCCTTCCATCCATCCATCCACCCATCCTTCCATCCATCCACCCATCCTTCCATCCATCCATCCACCCATCCTTCCATCCATCCATCCACCCATCCTTCCATCCATCCACCCATCCTTCCATCCATCCATCCATCCATCCATCCATCCACCCATCCTTCCATCCATCCATCCATCCATCCATCCATCCACCCATCCTTCCATCCATCCATCCACTCATCCATCCACCCATCCTTCCATCCATCCACCCATCCGTCCATCCATCCATCCATCCATCCACTCATCCATCCATCCATCCATCCATCCATCCATCCATCCATCCA
>NW_006408808.1:2494895-2518484 GCF_000296735.1 Chrysochloris asiatica | reverse complement strand
CCATCCATCCATCCATCCATCCATCCATCCATCCATCCATCCATCCATCCACTCATCCATCTAGTCCTTGGTTTTTCTTCTGTTGTTCTTTGTTCCATGTCTGGTATGAAAAATTCCTCCTTCATTAAATAATACAGTCTTCCTGAGAGCTATTAAAGTGTTTGTGGGGGTTAGTTAGTTAGTGCTTCTATAACAGAAATGGAGTCCTGGTGTGGCACTGTAGCATAAACACTGGATTGCAAGGTCGGTTTGAATCACAAGGTTTGTGGTTCAAACTCACCAGTCGCTCCTTGGAAACCCTATTGTTGTTGTTAAGTGCCATTGAGTCCGTTCGGACCCTTAGCGACCCTATATAGGATCATTATTAGTTGGAACCTAGTCGGTGGTGGCACTTAACAACAACATTGTAACTGCTGAGGTGCTGTTGGATCAAAACTGGACTGCTAACCACAAAGCTGACAGTTCAAACCCATCAGCTGCTCCTTGGAAACTGCTATACAGTGTCACTGTAAGTGTGAAGTGACTGGAAGGCACTTAACAACAGCAACAATGGCAATGTAACAGAATTAGCACAAATGGGTGACTTTAATGAATCAGAATTTAAGATGTAACAGTTTAGGAGATTAGAAGTCTAAATTCAGGTTGCGGATTCTGGGGGAAGGCTTTCTTTCTCACCCTTGACTTTGGGGGACGGCTTTTGTCTCTTTTCCACCTCTGTTAACAGTTCCTTAGCAATCTTGTGATGGGCATCTTCTGTTTATCCCTGCTTTCTGATTTAGTCGGCTCTTTAATATCTCAAGAGATTCCTTTCAGACACACCCTACACTAATCCTGTCTCATTAACATAACAAAACATTCTCAACCGGGATTAGCACCACAAGTTAGAGATTAGGGTTTACAACATACACTTTTGGAGGACACAGTTTGATTCGTAACAGTGAGTGAATAATGAAAATGTTGAAAAGGGGTCTGGAAGGAGCTAGTTTTTTACACAGAGGTGGGAACGTACAAATAAATAAAGTCTAGAATACTAACTTCGTTACCTCTCTCTTTGGTTACCGAATTTCTCTGCTATCTGTTTTGAATTTCCAGAAACCTTTCCTTATTTTTTGTTCATTTCTCAGAGTAGCTTGTTCTTGTTTAAAAGATATAGCAGCTCCTCTACTTTCTAAGGGTGCTTTACAAAAGCATTCTTCTGCTCCTTGTGTCCTATAAGTTTCTCCTTACCCCTTTTGTTTGCTTTAGTTTCTGCCTGCTGAATGAGAAGCGTTCTTGTAATATTTAAAGGTATGTCTAAGGGTAGTGTCTGGCTGGTAAGTGTGTGAGTGTGTGTGTGTGTGTGTGTGTGTGTGTGTGTGTGTGTGTGAGGCTTTTTTTCTAAGGACACCCAAATATCAAATTCTATAGATTTTTATACTGTTCCCAGAGAAGAGCTTCTGGTCATTGTCTTGGGGGCCTGTGTGTGTTGGTATGTTAGTGGTGGTGGTGGGGTGCAGCCACAGGGTAATGATGAACTCATTATCATAATATATAGTGATGAACTCATTATCATAATATATAGTGATGAACTCATTATCATAATATATAATGATGAACTCATTATCATAATATATAGTGATGAACTCATTATAATATATAATGATGAACATAACCTCAGTGGGTAGTCTGGAGCATAGCAGGGGGAAAGGGTCAGAGTCTCCCTTGCTTTTCGGTGGGCATTCACTTAACCTATTTTGAGCACAGTTTCTCTTTTTATCTTCCACAGGGTCTGGTGTCTTCCGAGCTAGTATCCCTGGCGTAGTCTTCCCTGCTTTTTGGGAAGGCATCTAGGAGGGGGATCCGAACTTGTACATTCAGCCCACCCTTGTGCTTTAGCGTCGTCCCTGCTCCTAATGTCAGAAGTACCTGGTGTCTTCAGTTTCTGAATGTCCCAAGACTCTCCCTATCCTGTCCTCTCTGTCGTCACTAGCAGAAAGGAGCAAACGGAAAGGCATTTGCCATTTGTTTCTCCATCTTCCACAACTCTGTCTGGCTTTCCTGTTGTTTCTTCTGTTTGCTTTTGTTTAATTTGTCTAATGCTTTTAAAAAAATTTCTTTCAATCTAATTCTAGTGAGTCTTGAAGACTGAGCAGACACAAACCCCTGGCATGATTAGCTGGAGTCAACGCCCCTCAAAAGCCTCAATATCCTCATCTATAAAATGGACCTAATAATAGTTTCTACTTCAGAGGTTGTAGGTATTAAGTGAAGCAGTGCATGTAGAATACTTAGCACGGTGTCTGCTACAGTACTATCAGAAAACAACAAAATATTGGCCTTATCCAAAGACCCTTGGGAAGCCCTAGAAACAATGGGGCGATTTGGACCCCATAGAAGAGTTTTTATTTGAACACTGTTTCCCTGTGCTGCTTACATCTTCCCTGGTACTGAAAAAAGCAGCGAAATTTGGTAATAACCTACCCAAACAGGTAGAGTACAACTTTACGGAGCATACTGATCCCCCGGGGGTTCTTGTTAAAACGCTGCCTCAGAACTTGGATTGGTCTAGAAGCTGTTGGTCCTTCTGCTCTGAGGACCACACTTTGAGTAGCACAAGACTAAATGAGAGAAACCTATCCAGCTGACCACTGAGTAGGTAGTAGCAGGAAGATGTTCTCTTGGAGCTCGTTGGATTGGTTCTTCTTCAGAACCCAAACCCAAGGGAATTGTGTGGGTTCTCTAAGGGCCACAAGGTATCAGTACGTGAGTTCTTCTAGAAAGGGTCCAGTCTGGGTGTCTAGTTACACGACTTGAAGCAGGAAATGGGAAGCGGGAAGCAGCAGTTATTGAATCCCCCCCCCCCGCCACGTGCCCAGGACAGATGTCAGGCTGATAATCAATCCTTTTTACCCCCATGTTCTCAGTGTCACAGGAGAGGTACAGAGGTACTAGGCATGAAACTGTCATGAAGTGAGATGGGTCTGTTTAGAGACAGACACATACTTCAGCATTCCTCACAGAGTGGTCCACAGAACCACATCTCCAGGGATGCTTCTCACAAAGAGCTGCCTGAAGGAAATCAGTTTGGGAAATGCTTCACTTGGCATCCCTTTCTGGAGGCATTGAAGGTCATGAACATGCCAAAGACTTGATAAATCTTTCAGAAAACCTTCTAATATCTTCAGGTATGGCAGCCCTCCCCCTTTCCATCAATATTGTCCCTACCTCTTTATAAAGCTCCAGTGTAGCGTTACCAGAAACGAGCCCGTTGGTCACCCGGTGTGTATTCAATGTATCAGAATAGAATTGCTCCATAAGGTTTTCAGTGGTTGATTTTTCAGAAGAAAACTGCCAGACCTTTCTTCCCATGCACCTTTGGGTGGACTTGAACCTTCAACCTTTTGGTTACTGACTGAACACATCAACTGTTTGCACTGCTCAGACATCTCACGAGAAATGAAAAGGGAGTGTCTTTAATAATGGCAGTGACAGCTGATTTGGTGCTAGGCAGGGTAATGAAGAGAGATGAGTTAGAGATTACTCATCTAGAAATAATTATCTGTCAACTGTGCCATACTTAGAGCCTTTTGTACCTTCATCTTCCGAGTAGAGTTGTTTGTGTTTCTTTAATGTTCTCCGTCATCAAATGGAACTATGAAATTGCTGTTTGTCAGGAATGGTCCAATATTGACCATTTCCCCTGGTTCCGTTTAGAAGGAAGGTTGGCAGCCCACAACCTACGGGCCAAATTTGTTCTTGTAAAATCAAGCTTTATTGGCACAGAGCCACACTCATTCCTTTCTGTGTTGTGTGTAGCTGTGGTGGGCCCACAAAGCCAAAATGTGTCCTAGCTGGTGCTTTATAGAGAGGTGTCCACCCAGGTCAAAGTGGCCCCTTGAAAAAAGAATCCGCGAGTTATTTTTGTAGCTTCCTTTCTCCCCACCTCCAGTACCGCACCCTGTAAATGCTGTTGTTAGCGTCCACGAAGCTAACCAGACTTACTGAAACCCCATACGTGTTGTAACAAATGTTGCCCACTTCAGTGCCTTCCCCATAGTGGGTTGGGGTTTGGACGGTTGTGAGATACAAGGTTTTCATTGACTGATTTTCCAAACTAGATTACCAGGCCTTTCTTCCTAGTCTTCTTAGTTTGAAAGTTTACCATCACCCAGTTTCCAATGACAGTCGGGTTACCACCTGGAATTGAACCTGACTCTTCCACATTGTTGTTGTTAGGTGCTGCCAAGTCAGTTCTGACTCATAGCCACCTTCTGTAGGGTTTCTAAGGAGCGGCTGGTGGGTTTGAACTAATGACTTTGTGGTTCACAATTCAGTGCTGATCGTATCACACCAGGAGTCTTGTACCTGTAAATGCTGTTGTTTTAGTGGTACTGAGTCAGTTCTGACTCAGCAACCCTGTATAGAATTTCTAAGGAGCGGCTGGTGGGTTTGAACCACTGACCTTGAGGTTCAAACTGACCTTGTGGTCTAGTGCTTACCTTACATGGTAGGTGCTTAACAAATCTTGGGTATAGAGAATAGCTATGAACCTCCATCCCGTAGAAGGATGATGTCTGATCTTTGGTCTGTTACTCCAGACCTTTGGCTTCTGTATCTGACTCATTCACAGATGTTTGGCAGGCAAGCAAGTGCCTTCTGCTGCCAGCAACAGGCAGCTTCCTCTTTTCTGCAAAAAAAAAAAAAAAACAAAAAAACTTAAAAAAATCTGCAAGGGGCTTTGGACATCAATCAACCAACTCTTAGAGTCGTGTGGATGAGGTTGTATAAATGAAGCAAACATATGGATTATATTTCCATGAAAATACACATAGGCTCCCTTTAAGTGGGAAAGTGCTTTGTGGGGTCACTTCATTGCTTGACCATCTCTAAAACTGTTTAAGAAAAGTGTGTGATATGTTTGATAAACCTCAAACACAGTGTGGAATTAACCTTTCTCTCCCCAGACTCTATACTAAAGACTCAGAGAAGGCAGAGTGAGGGCCATCAAATTGAACTGCTCATTTGAAAGGCTCCTTGAATCCGAATCAAACAATGATTGGCAGCTGTTTATGCCCATTTGGGGGTATATTTTTTCAGCCCCCCTTGGAGGGGCAAAATGGAAGCAAAGGTATCATTTGCTTGCATGATATATTCATTTCCCTTCTCTTGGTTGCCGGGTGTCATTAAAAAAATAAATAAATAAACCAAAAAAAAAATGACTGCACACTGTACATGTTCATTGTCAAGAAAACGAGAAGAGACAGATGAATGAAAAGAAGAAAATAACAATTGGTCTGGCATCATTTTACAGGACGGCCAAGTGGTACGCTTGGATATGTTAGCAGAGGAACAAGGTCTTCAGAGCGGAGGGAAAAGACTTGGAAATAAGAATGGGCGTCCTTAAAATGAAAGGTACATTTTTGGAGTTGGAAAAAGCCTGGGAGCAATCTTGGGCTGGGGGTGGGGGAACACTGTGTCCTGGTTTGGATCCTGTTTCCAGTCTCTCAGACTGGAAATTCAGAGGCTCCTGCCCGTTTCCCCAGACTACGATGCCACGGAACTGTGGGGAGAGCCTCGATTTTGGCTCTGAGTTCCAGGAAAACATGAATTACGTTAAGGCAACTTTTTGTGGTCCTGTTAGACTTTCAGAACACTAGTAGTTTTGGCAGTGTACTTGAAGGGACAGGGGGGCTGGCTGAGTAAGGTCATTGCCCAGCACAAATTCATTTGCTCTAGTAAACATGGGGAGTGGGGGAGGGGGAGGCTGACTTACCACAGAGCTGTACCTCGTGGCATGTGCTCACTGCAGATTGCACCCTATTTTACTGCCTGGTGCACATGGAAGACCATACTGAATATGTTAACTCTTCAAAACAGTTCCCAGCCCCTGTTCCCTTGGCACTTCCCAGTGTGCAGGGTGGAACACCAGATAATTGCTTTCTCAGCTTCAGGTCTGGCTGGTCAGTCCATCTGTCTGTCAGTCTACTGTACTGTGGTGGTTTGCATGTTACTGTAATGGTGGAAGCTATGCCACTGGTATTTTAAATACCAGCAGGATCATCCATGGAGGACAGGTTTCTGTGGAGCTTCCAGACTAAGAGTAGGAAGAAAGGTCTGGTGGTCTGCTTCTGAAAATGAGCCAGTGAAGAACTTATTCATCACAAAAGAATGTTGTCTATCTACCTGCTTGCTTTGGGCATGCCATTGTTGTTGTTAAGTGCCGTTGAGTCAGTTTTGACTCATAGCTACCCTGTATCGGGTTTCTGAGGAGCGACAGGTAAGCTTGAACTTCTGTCCTTGTGGTTCAAACCAACTTTGCAGTCCAGCGCATTAACCTGCAGTGCCACACCAGGACTCTGGGCATGTCATTTGGAGCAATCGCTCACTGGAGGACAACATCATGTTTGGTAGAAGCAGAGGGCTAACCAGGTGGGTTTGCGCAATAGCCACAGTGATGAGCTCAAACATGCTGACGGTTGTGCAGATAACACAAGATGGGGTAGCATTGTCTCCTGCTGCACATAGATTATCAAGAGTCAGGGATGACTCCATGGCAGTTCAACTGCCTGCCTGCCTATCGACCTACCTCGTCTGTTTCCTCTACAGCAGTGATTGATGATGTATTGCTAACTTATTCCTGACTTGAGTATCGATGAGCTGCCTGGAGCAGAAGTGACCATTTTGTGCCCACTAGAGAAAGACACAAAGAATCACATGAGGTCTGCCAGAAATCATTGAAATCAATGGAGTTGACTACCTATCTCCTGATGTGTGAGAAAATTACCCTTGTGTGTTTTTTAAGCCATGTGAGCCAGGCTTGCTGTTACTTGCAGCAAGATGGCATTTCAGGAGGTTTGTGATGTGGTCTGCTCAGCTTAGCACTTAGGTGCTCATTGTGATGCTGGTATGTGAACTTGTGGTTGCTCTTAAGTGCCCTTGAGTCAGTTGGGACTCCTAGAGACCCTGTGTAGGGTTTCTGAGGAGCAGCTGGTCAGTTTGAACTACGTACCTTGTGGTTCAAACTGACCTCGCAGTCCAGTGTTTTGGCCTATACAGTGCCACACCAGGACTCCATGTGATCTTGGTGGTGGTGTTAAGTGCCGTCGAGTTGGTTCGGACTCATAGCGATCCTGTATAGGGTTTCCGAGAAACGGCTGGTGGGTTTGAACTGCTAACCTTTCATGTGAGCTTAGTTATGGCAAAAAGAAACTTTATGTAATGTTACAAATTTAGTGGTTGTATCTGGGTCTCAGTAGGAGACTGACTATATATTCAAAGAAAAGAATCAAGGAGAGTACAACACAGGGAACATTCATAAAGGTGTCTTTGGGTTTAGGGCAATTACAAGGGATGGTCAGTGCCTCGGGCACATAGGGGTAAGCTGTTACAACTAGTGGAACCAAAGAAACCTGGAGTGAGCCCATTCCTGAAGTCAGGTAGAGCAGCCGACTGGAGAAGGCTGCTGGGAGGAACAGGGACACTGCCAACCTGTGGTGTCCCAGCAAGGAAATGATTTCCCTGCCTCTCTGTCCTCATGTCCTTGTTCACACAGGGCAGCCTCCCAGAACACAGAGAGAGGTGGAGGGGTCAAGGGGAGACCTCCAGCCTAGTGGTGCTGTAGGATAAAACACTGGACCACAAGGTCAGTTAGAACCACAAGGTCAGTGGTACAAATTCAACAACTGCTCCCAGGGAGCTGTGGAGACCTTCTCCTGAAACTGAGGATTGCAAGTTCTGCCTTCTCCCCTGGAAGAAGCGGCCTCAGGTTTCTGACCCATGACTCGGCCTCCAGTTCTGATTGGCCTGGGGTTTGGGAAGCTTTTATACCACCTGCTCTGTCTCTGGAGCCCTGGGTTGGTCCCTTAGCACAATTCTAAATGCGAATTGGGCATCAGATGGTTGTGTGAATGCTCAGGAATCAGATTAAAAAAACAAACAAAAAAATACAAAATCTAACTCTATTTAAATGCCTCTGGGGGCTTATAGCAACCCCGTTAAACACAAATTCTTAGCATTAGAGGACAAGAAAGGAAGAACTACTGTTTGCTGTAGTCGTTCTTTCGGAACTCATTCATTCTGTAATACACACCCACACTTTGCTGAAGCTGAAGTCAGCTCCACAGAAGAAGTGGCTTGTCCTGGGGCCCGTGGACAACTTCATGGCTGGTGCTGGCCCCTCCCCCGTGCTGCTCCCCTCCCCCAGGGCTCATGCGGGGCATTCCCTGTTTTTCATGTTTACCTCATGAGGTAGACATTGCAGCCTCACTTCTGCGGGTGGCCTGTCTGTGGTGACCCCACGTATGGTAGGGTGAAACGGTGCCTGATTCTTCACCATTTTTACGATCACTGGTGGTGATGAGTACAGAGTTGAGGCCACTGTGCGTTTTCCATTTCAGCACTACATCGGACAATGTTCACATACGATGCACAGGGCTTTCATGGCTAATTTTAGGAAGTAGATTGCCAGGCATTTCTTCCTAGTCTGTCTTAATCTGGAAGCTCTTCTGGAAACTATCCTCCATGAGTGACCTTGCTGGTATTTGAAATAGTGGTGGCATAGCTTCCAGCATCACAGAAGCATGCAAGGCACCCCAACATGACACACTGACAGGTGGGGGAGCCTCCCTTTACAGGGGAGGAAACACAGGCTCAAAGAGCTTCAGCAATGTACACAACGTTATACAATTCCTAAGTAACATCTCCTGATGTTGAAGCTCCTCTTCCAAGCAGTTGTGTGTGAGTCCAGTCTTCTCAGGAGCCCCCAGTGCCCAAGAGAGAAGCTGCTTTCAATGGGGGCGTGTCCCTTGAGTCCTTTCTAGTCTGAGCTGAAGCTTCGTGTGCACACAAAGCATTTAGCACAACTTTTAGTAACAGCTGCATGACAGCACTAGTTCTAAGGAGCATTTGGAGTCAGATGGACCCCGGTGAGTTCTCTAAACCCTTTGAAACTCCCATTTCGCATCTATGCTGGACACACAGAGTCTAGTATAAATAGTTTCTTGGGGAGGTGATCCCGGGACAGTCTAGTAGAGGAATGACTTCTGCCTCATAGTTTCTCTGTATAGGGTTTCTGAGGAACAGCCTGGGGTGTTTGAACCGCCAACCTTCTGGTTACCAGTCTAGTGCTTATCCTACAATGCTATACAGGAGGTGGGTATAGGGTACGTTATTACCACTTGGGGCAGAAAAACCCAGTTGTTGACTTGACTCCACCTCATGGAGTCAGAGTAGAATTGTGTTCCATAGGATTTTCAAAGGCCCATGTTTCAGAAACAGATTGCCTTGGACTCAAACCTGCAACCTTTCAGTTAGCAGCTGAATGCCTTAACCGTTTGTACCATTCAGAGAATCCTGGGTAACTGGAGCTTAATTCTGTTGGAGGGACACTGGGAACCAGGGTAGAACATGCCCCGACTTCTCCCGCCAGGGGGTTTCTCCAGCAACTCCCATCTCTCAATTAGGGCTGCTCTGGGGTAGGGTGGTTAATTCCCTGGCTGGGTGAATGGGCAGAGTTAACTTGTACCCAGAGAAAGTGTTCCCCCACAATTAGGGCTGCTCTGGGGTAGGGTGGTTAATTCCCTGGCTGGGTGAATGGGCAGAGTTAACTTGTACCCAGAGAAAGTGTTCCCCCAAAGAACACAAACAATATTTGTGTTCCGTGCTGGCTGTGCTATGCATAAGGGAAGTCGGGTGGGGGTATTCTGTCAGTTTACTATGTGTGATGACGATGAAGTAACTAGGGCCTCACTTGTTGTTGTTATGTGCTGTGGAGTCAGTTCTGACTCATAGCGACCCTGTACAGGGTTTCCGAGGCTGTAAGTCTTTGTGGGAACGGAAAGCCTTATCTTTCTTCCGCGGAGCAGCTGGTAGTTTTGAACTGCTGACCCTGAGTATAGCAGCCCCATTCGTAACCATTACGCTACCAGAGGTCCTTGGTGGTGGTGGCTGTGTGCCGTGGAGTCAGTTCTGACCCATAGCGACCCTGCACAGGGTTTCCTAGGCTGTAAATCTTTATGGGAGCAGAAAGCCTCATCTTTGTCCCGCGGAACAGCTGGTAGTTTCGAGCTGCTGACCTTGCGGTTCTCAGCCCGATTCATAACCACTATGGTACCAGAGCTCCTTAGGGCCTCACTAAATGATGGTTATTATGTTACTATTAGGGAGGTCCGGGTGTGGTACTGTGGGTTAACGTGCTGGACTGCAAAGTCAGTTTGAACCTCCAGGTCGGTGGTTCAAGCTTATCAGTCTCTCCTCAGAAATCCTATACAGGGTTGCTATGAGTTGAAACCGACTTGATGACACTTAACAACAACTTTATTATTAGGAACTCTGGTAGCGTAGTGAGTTACGTGTTGAGGTGTTAACCTCAAGGTCAGCATTTCAAATCTACCAGTCACCTCTAGGAAAATATGAGGCTTTCTGCTCCCGTAAAGACTCACTGCGTCAGAAACCCTATACAGGCTGGCTTCGAATTGGAACTGACTCCATGGCACACAATCACCACTAACTGTGATTACTATTAGTATTCTGGATTAAATTGTATTTCCTCCTAGTATGTATTAAGGATCTGTAGTGGCACAGTGGTTACAGCACTTGGCTGCTAAACAGAAGGTCAGTAGTTTGAACCCACCAGTTGCCCCTAAGGAGAAAGCTGTGACAATCTGCTCCAGTAAAGGTTGACAGCCTTGGACACCCCGTGGGGTAGTTCTACTCGTTCCCTATAGGTAGGCTCACCTGCACGTTGGAATTAACTGGACTATAATAGATAGGCTATCGCTATGAGTTGGAACCGACTCCATGGCACACAACAACAACAACAACAACAACATCAGCTGATTGTTAAAGTACATGTTGGATTCTTGACCCTTGTACTGTTTGCATGGAGGGTTTTTCTTCTGTTGTGCTAATGAGACCAGTACCAGAGTAGGGTGGGTGCTAAACCTCCTAATTATGTATGTTGTAAAAAGACCCCACTATACACAGATCTACAGAGATGGAAAACAGACACCAAAGAATGCCATAGATTACAAATACTGAGAAAGACCCACAGAACGCATTGACAGCTGAGACCCTAATTTGAACTTGCAGCCTCCACAACTGTGAGAAAATTAATGTCTGTCCTTTAACATCACCCACTTGTGGTGTTTCTGCTCCCTATGGCTAAGTATTATTATTACCATGGCTATTTCTACGCCTGCTACTGACACGGAGCAAACTGAGCAGCCCTTCAGGGCTTGTTGTCTCCAGCTGATGGTTTCTGACATCAAAGTGTGGTGTTCTAGCCAAGCATTTTATTTACCCCAGAGACCATGCACTGGGCACAAAATTCTAGTCTCCTGGCCCATGGCATGAGAATTCTAGCCAGGTGTGTTTCCCAAGCACAGGAAATAATTTGCCTTGTGGGAGGAAGTCAGGCCTGGCCTAATACACGGGCTGGGCTCTGTTTTCTGTGAGTTTTCAGAGGCAAAAGCACCAGCGCTTACCCTGTTGCCAGGTCAACTTGCACTCCCTTTAGCTGGCAGCCCCCCATGCCAGGATGCACCCCGTTTTTGCAGTGCTTCCTCCTTGGACCTCCTGCTCTCCTGTCCCTTACTGATTCCCTGAAGGCTCTGCAGACAGAGACAGAGACAGAGACAGAGCAGAGGATCTCCCAGGAGGGTGGAATTGCTTCCTCCAGATGTCCTCCTCCCTTCTTTTGTATTTTTCTGTTGCGGCTTCTTCCCAAAGCCCCCTTCAGCCTTCCTATTTCCTTGTTGTGGTGAGTGTTTCCACAACTACTCCTGAGAACCCCTGGCTGTTTGGTGTGCATGCACTCCTTTTGGGGCCACTTTTTGCCTGTGTTTGCTTTGATTTCCAGCTGATTCTGACAAGTGGTCCCATTCAGTGCTGTTGAAAAGAAGTGCTTGCCTGTTCTTGGGGTGGGCATCTGCTCCTGCTACCTGCGGAAGAGAGGGAAGTGGTCAGCCTGGGAGCAGCTTGAGCCTTGTGGATGGAAAGAGCTGGCCCTGTTGGCTGGACTACTTATTAGGAAGTTGGTGGTCGGTGCATAGCTGTGGCTGCAGATACACTGTCTGAAGGTTTGCAGCAGAGCAAAGCAGTGAGGTGGAGTGGGCAGTCGGTGAAATAGGACGTCCTTCCAGATCCCAAAGGAAAGGTACTGGTGGTCTCATTCAGGAGGGGTTTGCAGGGCCTATACTCCAGCAGCCTTCCCTGAGTGCATATTTGCCATTCAGGGACAAATGCAAATGAGAAAGCAAGCCAGTGGGCCCTTCAAGTTCAAGTTCTGAATTTGAGTCTACCCAACTGTGGGACTCACTCTTTTTGTGCCAGCATTTTCTGATTCCCAAATAGACTAAAATGAGCTCTGTTACAACAATGGTTTAAGTGTTCTGTGGCTAACAGAAAGGTTGGCAGTTTGAATCCACTCAGTACCTCTTCTGGAGAAAGACCTGGGGATCTACTCCATGTAAAGAGTTGTTGTTGTTAAGTGCTGTTGAGTTGGTTCCGACTCATAGCTAACCTTTATAAGGTTTCTGAGGAGCAGCTGGTGGGTTTGAACTGCTGACCTTGTGGCTCCCATTCCATGATACCCTGTAGAGCAGTTCAGCTCTGTCACACGGGACCTGACAACAACAAAAGGGCTAAAATCGTACATCTTCCGTTTAGTTTGGGAGCTTTTGAACCATAGAAGGAAATCCGGAAATGGAGTGTTTATTTAGCTTGTGATTCTGTGAGTCAGCAGTTAGGGTTGGATCCAGTGGGGGTGGCTCTTTAATTGATGGTCAGTCCACTCATGCTTCTGGTGGTAACTATTATGTCAGCTAGAGGTCGTCAGAACCAAGTGACTCAGCCGGGAGAGTGTGTCTCTGTCCCAAGTGGTCGATCATTTTCCAGAAGACGGTTCCAGCAGATCTCTGGGGTCCACAGGGGAAGACAGAAATGCACTCAGCTCCTGAAACCTCGATTTAGAACTGTCATCTTATCACTGCTGTCATATTTATTTCTCAGAGAAAATCAAAAGCCCATCCTAGATGCAGGGAGTGGGGAGACGAATTCTCTCTCTTTATTGGGAGCTGCCACATGATTACATTACCAAGGGATGTGGATGGAGGAAAGGAGTAGTTTGGACCATTATTGCAAACAGTCTGCTACACCCATGAAATCATAGATCCAAAGTCACTGGCAAGAGCAGGAAGCTCTTCAGGGTGCCAAGAAAGATGCAAAGAGCAGAGAATCAATTCAGTTCCACCCCTCTGAGGGATGCCCTGCTCCTGTCTGTCCACATACATCCTGGTGGTGGCTGTGTGCTGTGGAGTCCGTTCCGACTCATAGCGACCCCGTACAGGGTTTCCAAGGCTGTAAATCTTTACGGGAGCAGAAAGCCTCATCTTCTGCAGAACAGCTGGTAGTTTCAAACTGCTGACCTTGCAGTTCGCAGGCCGATTCGTAACCACTATGCTACCAAAGCTCTGTACATACATCCTAGGGTGTTCTAAATGCATGCAATAGTGTCTTGGCTGAGTAAAGCCAGGATTTGAGTGATCTGATACTCAGAGTGAATTGAGATCCCTTTTTTTGGCTGTCTATTTGCATCTTTTGAGAAATCTAAAAAGTCTCCAAAGAAAGTAATCTTGTCTGCCTTTGGACTTCGGCATATGCTGGCATGTCTAATGAATTTCCATGATGGCCCAGTTTCAGAGATCCTTCTCATAAAGGATGGAGCCTAGCATGGCAAGCTAGATGTCCCACCGAGTATAAATACCAAAGTAACTAAGGAGTTTGGGATGCTTGTATCAGTTTCCTAAGGAATTCAGGTGGTAGAAGAGTTTAGCACTCAGCTGCTCACCTGAAAGTTGGAGGTTTGAACCTATCCAGCGGTTCTGTGGGAGGAAGACCTGGTAATATGTTTCTGTAAATAAAACAGTTGAAGAAACCCTCAGAGTTGAAACTGACGCGAGAACTCTCAACAACAGCAACAACAATATACATATATGAACGTCCACGGGTCCAGAAGTTATTCTGATTGACAGGCAGTTTGGAAGAGAAATAATGGCAGTCACATGATGGAACATTGCCAACCTGCTCAAGAGAGTTGTATCACGTGCACACATTTGAATGCTCGCTCAGGAAAGCTATCTCTGCCTCTCTCCAGTTACCTCTGCATGGCTCCATGCTATTCCCACTCACAGGTCTAACCATTCCCAGACTGGTTAATCACTGCACACAGCACCTTGTACCAGTAAGAGGTCTTTCTTGGCATCCCTGTCACTGCACATGGACGGCCCAGATGGGTGGCACACTGCTGCCCTTCTCGTCTGCTGGGTCTGGTTTGTTTTTGTTTATGTTGGTTCTGCTTCAAGAACGATTACAGATGTGGTCAATCTGGAAAGAGGAGAGGTTCCTGGTAGAAAAGTGGGGAATAAAGGAGCCAAGCATTCTTGTATAATTGGATATGACCAGAACTTTCTGAAGTGGGCAGTGAGAAAGGCCAGCTCAACCTGGGCCTGCGCTGTGGGGATTTTGGGTCTCTGCTGTGACTGTGTCTCTATCCCACCCAGGTTGTGGAAAACCTTGGCCTCTGGGGACTTACCTCTGAAGTTAGAACCTTGCAGAGCCTTACATCTCAGCGGCAGGACACAGGAGGATGGCCTGGTTTAGCTGCATCGTGTCCTCTGAGGGACCTGCTCAGCCTTAATGAGTCTCAGAAGCCTTGACAGAAGGCTGACTTCCCCTCACCTCTCAGACTTTTCACCTGTCAGGTAGAAGGGTCCCAATTAATCACCTCAGAGATGCAGAGCCTGGCCTCCTGCCCATCCTGTCACCTGTCTTCCAGGCTGCAGAAGCTGAAGCTCCTCACTGGTGGGGGCTGCAGATGGTGTGTGGGAGGAGCCAGTTGCAAGAAGAGACCTTTGGGATTTGCTGGACTGTGGTCAAATCACTCAGCCTGGGCATCCCTCTGGAACTCACTGTGACGAGTCTCTGGCCCCAGTTGACTTTGTTGTTGTTGTTGTTAGGTGCCACAGAGTCCATACTGACTCATAGCGACCTTATGCACAGCAGGACGAAACACTTCCCAATCCTGGGCCAACCTCAGTACTGTTGCCATGCTTGAGTCCATCGATGCTGCTACTTTAGGAAGGACCTATAAAAGCAACTTTCTCTCCAGCTCATTTACCACCTTTTCTTGTGAATACTTCAGCAGGCTGCCCTTCCTTCTGGGGCTCTGGGGACTTTTCTCCAGGGAGTCATGCAGGGCTCTGCTCTCTCCCCCACCCCACCCCCCACCTCCACCCCCTCCAAAGATACCAAATGCAAATAGTTGCTAAAGTTATTTAGTGTGTCCTCAATCTCCTTTATGTCATGGTGTTCCCTTGCCACCCACGGTGAGAGTGGAGCTAACTTTCAGGGGATATCAATACACAGGAATATAAAAGGGTTTGGGGGACTTTTCTGAATGGGGTTCTGAATTGCAAGGTCAGTGGTTCAAACCCACCAGCTGCTTCTTGGACACACTATACAGGGCCACTATAAGTCAGAATCAACTCAACGCACTAAACAACAGCACAAACAAGCAAAAGCTGACCCAACTGTTCCCCATAAGTTGAGAGGGTAGATGAGGGGTGTGTGAGGGTCTAAAGAAGATGTTTCTTTCATACCAAATCATCCCACAAGGAATGCCCACAAGAGGTAGAGAAAGAGCCTTTCTCTCGGACCTCTCTCAGGACGATCTAGACAAGCTAGCTTTTCTTTATCTTCTTTTTCAACTTCTCTTTATTTCAAAGCTATTTTTTTTACATAAGCAAGAACTTTCCTTCTAAAAATTAAACATCGCAGATAGGTACAACAGAAAGGGTGGGAATCCCATCCAATCACCCTTAACCCCATCACCTGGAGATACACACTATTTCAATTTTGTTTATATGTACAGGTTTCCCCCGCTTTTTGGTAGTGTCCGTTTATGCTGGTTTGCTTTTACGAAAGACCTCCATTAGTTCCTATTTTCCTTAGCCGAAAGAAATTCAGAGGATTTTCGCTTTTACTGGGAAACAGGTAAAAAGTGAAACTGGCATTTTTGCATTTGTTTTGCATGTTGTTGTTTTGTTGTTAAGTGTTGGTTCTGACTCATAGCGACCCTATATAGGGTTTCTGAGGAGCAGCTGGTGAGCTTGAACCACCAACCTTGAGGTTCAGAGCAACTTTGCAGTCCAGAGCATTAACCCATAGCACCACACAGGTTTTGCATGGAGCTCCTTAAAGAGGTAGCACCCACGCTGGCTACAGTGCCACCAGCCGGTTAAATGGCTCCCTAGCCCCTTCCCCAGGAACTATACGCAGCATATTAGCATCAAGCTGACATAGCTTTGGATTATGTCTGTGAATATTATGTTAGTGCTGTTTTAGTTTTTATGTGTTATTACGTATGGAGTCCTGGTGTGGTGCTGTGGGTTTAATGTGCTAGACTGTAAAGTTGGTTTGAACCTCAAGGCCAGTGGTTCAAGCTCACCAGTAGCTCCTAGGAAACCCTATACAGGGTTGCTATGGGTCGAAACTGATTCAAGTTAACAACAAACAACAGGAGCAGGTATGATTTGATAGGTTATTTTGTGAATCTCAAAAAACCAAACCAAACCATTGCCATTGAGTTGATTCTGACTCCTAGCTACTGGGAATGCTAAAGATAAAATGTCTCATATAAATGACTGATGAACTGATTCTTTCTCTTTATGGTATTTTGGCTTGTGAAAGGTTTCATAGGAGGGTTCTCCTGTTGGGTACTGAAGGAAATCTATGTGTTGTTAGGTGCCATGGAGTTGGTTCCAATTCATGGCAACCTTGTATAGGATTTCCAAGGAGTGGCTGATGGGTTTGCACTGCTGACCTTACAGTTAGCAGTCCAGTTTTTATCCTTGTGCAATAAGTTTTAAATAAAGATGAGATTCACACGTTGTCTTAAAGCTGCTTTAAAATGCTCAGTGTAAAAATCTTTCAATGTCAGTAACGTAGAAACTTATTCTCTCAGGTGTCTATTGCTGCTCAGAAAACCCCAAGCTCATTGGTTTAAAACCGTGTCTCTCAATTTTTCGGATCTCAGGACGTCTTTAAATATTTTTAAGATCATTAAGAATCTCAATGAGATTTTTCTGATGTCAGTTGTATCTATCAATATTTCCAGTGGCCATGAAAACTGAAAACATGTCAAAATGAAGACTACACAAACGTTTGAGTGTTCTACCAGCTGTGAAAGTGGAGATGCCATCTCTTATCACGTAGCCTCTGGAAGACTCTACTAATAAGAGGATCAAAGTGACAGAGGAGAATAGCACCTTTGTATTATTGCTACAGGAGGCAGGGTGGAACAGTGGCTAAGTGTTAAATTAAAGGTTGGCAGTTCAAACCCACCAGCCATTCTGTGGGAGAAAGACAGGACAGTGTGATTCCTTAAAGATGACAGCCTTGGGGCAGCGCTACTCGGTTCTGTAGGGTCGCTGGGAGTTGGAATCGACTTGATGGCAGTGGCTTATTATTACTGAGGAGTACCTGAGTGGTGGGACTTCTGCTGTGGCTCTGGGGTTAATGCACTGAACTGCAAAGTTGGTTTGATCTGCAAGGTCGGCAGTTCAACCTCACCAGTTACTCCCCAGAAACCCTATACAGGGTTGCTCTGGGTCAGACTCAACTGCACGTAACAACAACAACCTGGGTGGTACAAATGAATGATGTACTGACTGCTAACCAAAAGATTGGGGGTTTGAGTCCACCCAGAGGCATCGTGTGAGAAAGTTCTAGCAATGGAATTCTAAAAACCTCTGCCCCTGGCAGCCGTGTGGAACACAGTTCTATTCTGATACCACAGGACGGTCAGGAGTCAGATTCAGCTTGATGGAAATTGGTGGTGATGTTTGCAAAAAATAGTTTTTTGTTGTTGTTGTTTTGTTTCTATCTAAAAGGGTCTCGGGAACTCATAGGAGTCCACAGACTTTAATTTAATAATTGTGAACTTAAGAAAGAAAAAACCTTAGTTTTGCTTGTAAGTTCTCAGGTCAGCTGATTGGTTCTTCAGCTCTTGAAGGGGCTCACACATGTGTTTGCAAAAACCTCTGGCCAGGTAGCTGGCTCTGCTGACCTTGGTTGGGCTCTTGCCCCTGTTTGCGGGTCAGCTGGCTATAGGCTGGTGTAAGATGGACTTAGCTGAGACAACTAGCTTTTCCTCCGTCATAGTCTTTATTTTCCAGCAGATCGTCCTGGTATGGTGCTGTAATATAGCACTCAATTGCTAACTGCAAGGCTGGAGGTTCAAACCCTCCAGTTACCTCTAGGAAACCCTATACAGCGTCGTTCTGAATAGGAACTGACTCAGTGGCATACAACAAGAACATACAGCAGTCTGGACTTGTTCAAGTGGTGGTGACAGGATTCTGAGAGACAGAGACAGAGACAACAAGAAAGAGAGAGAGAGAGAGCCATTGCTCTCCCAAGGCACGCTGTCACTTCCTCTGTATCCTATTGGCCAAAGCGAATAACATGATTAGAGAATGCAAAACAGACTCCACCTTTTGCTGAGAGATGCTGAGTCCTAGCATTGCAAAGGCCATAGATAGAGGAAGAAGAATAGCTGCGTCTGGTTTTGCAGTGAACCTACTTGTTTTAATGGCCGCATTATTTTTCATTGACTGGGCATACCATCATTACTCCAGCTTTAACTCTTGGACATTGAAGTGATTTTTAATTTCCTTCTACTATAAATGAGGCTAAAATGAGAACCCTTGTGCATGTATCTTGACTGTTTCCTCAGAATATATATAAATTTCTAGGAGTGAAATTGTAGCAGCAAAAGGGGTATGATTTCAGCTCTCCAGAGAGATCATAGTGGCTTGTGTTCCCGGTAACAAGGTAGTAGAGACTCACCTATTCACAGGGCTTTAAAAAGGCCATGGAAAAATTCCACTGTTGCAGTAATTTTTTGGAGCTCCTTATATATATGTGTGTGTCTGGGTGTGTGCATTGCTTGAGTGTCCACATATATACACGATCACCATTAAACTGTTCTCTGCGCCTGCTGTAGACAGGCCCATGGTCCTCCATGTTCAGCAAAGAGTTCATTAACCTTCCCCACAGAACTGACCACGCTTCTAGGGAGAAGCTGAGGCGGGCCCTCTTCCTAGATTGCTGATTCTGAGTTTATCTGAGTGCACCGCTTTCCTTTCTGGCCTCTCACTGGTCTTAATTAGTTACTCATTAGAGATTCAAGATGTTTCTCTTCCCAAGAGAAAAAGAACAATGGGGAAAAAACGACAATCAGGAACAATGGAGTGGAAGAGTCAACTCAGGAATGGAGTCATGAGTTATTTCCCTTGGGAAATAAGCATCCCGTCCTTGGTAGCTAGGGGGTAAGCCTCTGAGTAGGGAGCAGCTGTCTTTGGCTAAAGCCCACAAATGTGAATTTATATCCTGCCTACGCTACTGCATTTCCCCATCCTGTTATCCCCTGGTTGTCTAGTGTTCGCTAGTCAACAGTCAAATGCGTTGTGCGCAAGGCTCTCTGTGATTTTGAGCTGCATCTCTTAATGCCCATGTCTCCTTGGTCTTTTGTTTCTGCCAAAATGTGCTTCTCACAAGTTTCTAGAAGAAAGCCTGTGGGATAGCTCCCACGTCTGAGTGTCTACACACACTCTGCCCTCTGCTAGGAATCCTGTCCCCACACTGTTTCTCCCTTACTGCCCCTGTTGTTAGGTGCCGTCAAGTCTGTTCTGACTCATAGTGACACTGTGTACAACAGAATGAACCACTGCCCTGTCCACCGTGGGTGCCCTTGATGGTATTGAAAATACCCGTGTCACAGCGTCCAGCATCATAACAACACTCATGCCAACACAGTACAACACACTGACTGACGAGTGGCGGATTCTTCCCCAGCCTGGGAGTCACCTTTGAAGCTGAATTGAAATTCCCTGATCCTCTGTTCTATCTGGTGCTGAGAGGCAAGCCCTGCTTCTAACTCTGTGATATTTGGCAAGTCTACTGATCTCTCATTTTCCTCTTCTTGTAAAATGTGGTGGATGCTAGGCTTGTATGTCATTCTAAGTGCTCTTGTGTTCAAATGAATTAATAGAAGTATTTGTCATTTTAATTGCAAAACATTGTGCTACTGAAAAAAAAAAGAGTCCTAGCTTGTGTTCTCCTAAAAGGCAGAGGATAAGACAAGGGCTAGTGTGCAGAGAGTTTATTTTGAGGAAAGGGACTTGGGAAGTGAGGGAGGGAGGTAGGGGAGATGGGAGGTCCAGGCAAGGTGTACTGATGTGACCAAGGCAACCTCTTGGGAACAGCAGAGAACATGTCTCAGCATGGTTCATGCAAAACACAAAAACCCAAAACCAAACCGTACCTATTGCCTTTGAGTTGATTCAAACTCATGGTGACCCCATGTGCTACAGAGAACTGCTCCACAGGGTATTTTTGGTTGTAATATTTACAGAAGCACATTATCAAGATGTTCTTCTGGGTTGCTCTTCAGTGAGTTTGAATTGCCAACTTTCAGGTTAATAGTTCAGCGAATACCATTGGCACCACCCAGGGACCCAAGACACAGAATAGGGTTGGATTTTCCCATGGATCCAGGGTTGCTCCTGGGGTTGTTAAATCCACAGCATTTACAGATCTGACAAGGGACAAATGGTTGGCCAGGCCCCTGTGACATCCACCCTATAGCAGAGAAGCCCTGTGGAGAGCAAGGGGCCCTCTGGGTGCCACAGCTTTGGACAGGACCGAGTGATGGACTGTAAGAGTAGGAGATGATGCATCAAAGATGTCCCACCCAGTAGTGAAGGCTGCACTTTTCACATCTGGTACCCCCACTCCCAGCACGGTGCCTGGTACAGAGTGGATATTGGACCACATGGTGGATGAAGAAACGAAGTAAAACTCTCCTGTTGAGTTTGTTCATGGTCCTCAGCCTCTGGTTTTGGTGCCTGGAAGCTCATTGTCTTCCCTTTCATATTCCACAGTATCTTGAGTCTCCTCTGGAGCCTGGATTGAGAAGATGCTCTTTTCATTGAGTGACTTTGGCTGAGTGCACCTCGTTAGAGTTAGGTTAGATTAGTACTTTTCTAAGTCTGGTCTCCAGAAACCACCATGCAGTAATACAGGAGTGTCTTAGAGTATCTCTGGCCCATTATAGCAGGGATGCTCTGCCTTATTGGTGAGAGATAGTGCAGGGTGAGGTGTTGTGGCCAGGACATATTAGGAAACATTCTTCATCTTCCACCCTTCTGTTGTTCCCTGAGCCCACTTTACTGTGAACCTCAATCTTGTGAATCATCTGAAACAACATTTGCAACGTGTCGTGTTTATTAAAATGTACTCCAAAGAATGGAGTCCTGGCATGGCACTATAGGATAAGCACTGGATTGTTAACAATAAGGTCCGTGGTTCAAACCTACCGGACAGACACCCCTGGGAAACCCTATACAGGGTGGCTATGAGTTGTGACTGATTCAATGGCACTTAACAACAACAACAACAACAATAACTAGTCCTTTGGGTTGTCTTATATATTGAAATTCTATGCATATCCATTGTGGTTTGGGTATAAGCAAAAGAAATCAACTGCCCTAACTGAAGAGAAAAGGAATCTCTTGAAAGAGGTGTGTGGTCAAAGAAATTAGGAAGCGGAAGAAGGAAGTCAAATAGACCTATTTATTGCAAAGACTTCTTAGAATTTTTAGTATGCAAGTCTCCAAGCTGAAAGCAGAGAATATCAGAAAAATGTTTACCTGTGCTTTATTGACTACGCAGAGGCTTTCGATTGTGTGGATCATGACAAGCTACGGACAACATTGTGAAGTATGAGTATTCCGGAACATTTATTTGTGCTCATGAGGAATCTGTACCTAGACCAGGAGGCAGTTGTTCAAACCGAACATGGGAACATTGAATGGTTTAAAATGAAAAAAGGTGTGTGACAAGGTTGTATTCTTTCACCATACTTATTCAACCAGTATGCTGAGCAAATAATCTGAGAAGCTGGGTTATATGAAGAAAAACATGTCGTCAAGAATGGAGGAGGACTCATTAACAACCTGCGATATACAGATGATACAACCTTGCTTGCTGAAAGTGAAGAGGACTTAAAACATTTATTGATGAAAATCAAAGAGCCCAGCCTTCCGTACGGATTGCATGTCAATGTAAAGAAAACAAAACTCCTTACCACTGGACTAATAACATTCTTATCAATGGAGAAAAGATTGAAGTTGTCAAGGACTTCATTCTTCTTGGATCAACTATCAACACTCAAGGAAGCAGCAGTCAAGAGATCAAACGACGTATTACATTAAGCAAATGTGAGGCACAAGACCTTTTTAAAGTGTTGAAGAGCAAAAATGAGGACTAAGGGGCACCTGACCCAAGCCATGGTATTTTCAATAACTTCATATGCATGTGAAAGCTGGACAGTGAATGAGGAAGACTGTAGAATAATTGATGCTTTTGAGTTATGGTGTTGGAGGAGAATATTGAAAGTGCCATGGACTGCCAAAAGAACCAGTAGAGCCATTTTGGAAGAAGTGCAGCCAGAGTGCTCTTTGGAGGCCAGGATGGCCAAACTTCGTCTCTCATACTTTGGACATATTGTCAAGAGGGACTAGTCGCTGGAGAAGGATATAATGTTTGGTTAAGTGGAGGATCAGAGAAAAAGAGGAAGACCTCCAACGAGATGGATTGGCTTAGTGGCAGCATCGATGGACTAAAGCATGGCAACAGTGGTCAGGTTGGCCCAGGATCGGGCAGTGTTTCATTTTGCTGTGCATAAGGTCGCTATGGGTTGGTACCGACTTGATGACACCTAACAACAATAACAACAAGTCTCCAAGCGGGGCATATAGTTTGCAAACTTTTCCAAACTCTTTCCTCAATTCCAAGATATGCCAATTGTAAGATGTGTCAGAAGTTTCAATAGTTAGGCACTTGGTTCAAACCCACCAGTGACTCCACAGAAGAAAAGACCTAGTGATGTGTTCCCATAAAGAACTCTGTAAGGTTGAAATGAGTCAGAATCAAGTCAATGGCACCCAGTAGCACTAACAACACCATGGGGCCGTGAGCTCTGCTGGCACAATTGTTTAGTGCTCTGCTGCTAATTTGTGGGGAAAAGATGTGGCAGTCTGCTTCTGTAAAGATTACAGCCTTGGGAAACTTATGGAGTAGTCCTAGTCTGACCTGTCGGGTCATTTTAACTCCACAACACTTAATAACGACAACATGGGCTGTGAAGTCCCTGAGACTGCACCTTGAAAGTCTCCTGCTGCCAGGAACAAAAGTGGCCAAGGGCCCAGCTGCTGTGTTCTGATTCCACTACCAACTTGGGCAGAGACTTCTCTTAGCATAAGCTGCTCCCAGCTAAGGACTAAACATAGTGGGGACTGAAGCAGGCCCCTTCCTGGGGATGGGGAACTCCTCTGATGGTGGTCTTTGTCTCAAGAACCCCTCAAAACTTTGCCCAAACTTCCTTAGAACGGTGCTGCACTCTAAGGCTTTTTCTCATCCATCTTCCTTCCTTCCTTCCTTCCTTCCTTCCTTCCTTCCTTCCTTCCTTCCTTCCTTCCTTCCTTCCTT
>NW_006408808.1:2479020-2491990 GCF_000296735.1 Chrysochloris asiatica | reverse complement strand
GTTGTTGTTAACTGCCGTCGAGTCGGTTTCGACCCATAGCGACCCTGAATAGGGTTTCCGAGGCTGTAAATCTTTACGGGAGCAGAACGCCGCATCTGTCTCCCGCGGAGCAGCTGGTAGTTTCGAACTGCTGACCTTCCGGTTCGCAGCCCGATTCGTAACCACTACGCTACCAGAGCTCCTTTTAACTCTGTAGACCATGAAAAATCATGGATAACATTGTGGAGAATGGGTATTCCAGAACACTTAATTGTGTTCCTGAGGAACCTGTATATAGACCAAAAGATAGTCGTTCTAGCCAAACAAGGATATACTGAATGGTTTAAAATCTGGAAAGGTGTGTGTCAGGGATGTATTCTTTCACCATACTTATTCAATCTGTATGCTGAGCAAACAATCTGAGAAGCTGGGTTATATGAAGATGAACACGGCATTAAGGATTGGAGGAAGATTCATTAACAGCCTGCGATATGCAGATGATATAACTTTGCTTGCTGAAAGTGAAGAGGATTTAAAATACTGATGAAGATCAAAGTCTACAGCCTTAAGTATGGATTGCACCTTATTATAAAGAAAGCAAATATCCCTCATAACTGAACCAATAAATCACATCATGATAAATGGAGGTAAGTTTGACATTGTCAAAACTTCATTTTGCTTGCATTCACAACCAACACTCATGAAAGCAGCAGTCAAGAAATCATATGATGTGTATTGCATTAGGCAAATCTACTGTAAAAGACCTCTTTAAAGTGGCCAAGAGCAAAGACACCAGTTTGAGAACTAAGGTGCACCTGATGCAAGCCATGGTATTTTCAGTAGCTTCATATGCATGTGAAAGTTGGACAATGAGTAAGGAAGTCTGGAGAAGAGTTGATGCATTTGAATTATCGTGATGGAGAAGAATATTAAAAGTACCACGGACTGCCAGAAGAACAAACAAATTTGTTTTGGATGAAGTACAGTCAGAATGCTCTGCTTTAGAAGTCAGGATGGCAAGACTCTATCTCTTCATACTTTGGACATGTTATTAGAAGGGACCAGTCCCTGGAGAAGCACATCATGCTTGGTAAAAGAGGAAGACCCCTAAGGAGATGGATTTACGTAGTGGCAGTAGCAATGGTAACTCAAATGTAAAAACAATTGTGAGGATGGTGTATGACTGGGCAGTGTTTCATTCTGTTGTGCAGAGGGTCGTAATAGGTTGGAACCAACTCAACAGCACCTAACAATAACAGGAACAATTTGCATTGTATATCTATTGTAGTAAAAATATATACAAGAAAGCATACAGCAATTAATGTCTACGTATATAATTTAGTTACATTGATTATATTCTTCAAGTTGTATAAACATTTACAAGTTTACCATTCACACTCTCCTCTTCCAAATTATTCTACCACCATTAACTTAATGTCCCCTAAATGAAAGCATCCTCTTTATCCTTCCCTCCCATCTCTGGGAAACACTAATAATCTTTGGTTTACTTATTTCATATAAGTACAGATATCCCATATTTGACCTTTTGTGATTGACTGACTTTGCTGGGCATGATATTTTCAAGGCTCATCCATGTCGTAGCTTGTACAAGGACTTCATTCCTCCTGATGGCTGTGTAATATTCCGTTGTGTCTATATTATGCCTATTCATTCATTTTGCTTATCCATTAATCGATGGATCATTTAGTATTAATGTGTGAAGAAATTACATTTTAGCCTCTATAATCGTTTAGGTATTTGATCACAGGACTCGTTGATTGTTGAGCATCTTATAGAATGAGAGCTCAAGGAGCTGGTCCTGGGAAACAGCGGTGGAACACATTGGGATGCATTTTCTGTTGTTATGGCTTCAAGGAGTCTTGGAAGAGGCATGCCTACCAAGGTAGAGTCAGTTACAAAGACATGTGAGGGGTCTGTCATTGCATGGGCCGCTGCCATGAGTAGACAGGAGGACCTGAGATGGAAAGTGAGTCTGAAGCTGTAAAACAGCCTCCCATGACCATACCACTGCAGCTGATCATCGTGCCGTTGGAGGGATATGAATGAGACGATACCTTCCACTGGATACATGACCCCTTAGCTCAGTTCTGTTGTCTTCCTGCCTCTCAAATTATGAAACATCCACCAAGGCATGGTAGGAAGGTCCTTGCCCTTGTAGGTAGGAGGCCTGAGTTCAGTTAATCACAAAGCAGCGCTGGGGCTTGGCACATCAATGATCTCTCTTGCTATGTTTCCTCATTTGTACAGACGGGATGCGATGTGGTGAAGGGTTTTCAAACAGCTCTTTGGGGACCTAGTAGTACCTAAGAGATAACAAGCCATCCGAGGATATGGTGAGAGGGTTACCACTCCTTTATCTGTTTGTCTGGCTGTGATGGTTTGCATATTGCTAATGTTTGAAACATTTAAAACATAAGCAGGTCTCAACAGAGCTTTCAGGCTAAGACTGTCTAGGAAGAGAGGCCTGATGATTTACTTCCAAAAATTAGCCAGTGAACATCTTAGGGATCTCAACAGAGCATCATGCAACTTACCTGATTTGAGTGCTGCATCAGGAGGGTCTAACCATGGGACGAGGATACCATGTCTGATGAAGTAGAGAGCCAGTGGGGGCAAGGGAGAACTTTGGTGAAGTCACGATAAGAGACTCCAACACGTTGGTGATCATGAAGAAGATGGAAGATTAGGCAGTGCTGTGTTCTGTTGTCTATAATATCTCCTTGGGTTGGAGCCACTGATGACATCTATAGATGGACTGACTAAACTATTATCTGTCTGTCTGTCTGTCTGTCTGTCTGTCTTCTACCTATCATCTACCTACTTACCCATCTATATATCCATGCATCCAGCACCTGTCTATCTATTTAATCTATCCATCCATCTATAATTTACCTATCTAATATCTATCTATCTATAATCTACGTATCACCTACCTACCTATCCATCTTGCATCTGTGTACTATATATCTGTCTGTCTGTCCATCCGTCCGTCTGTCTGTCTGTCTATCCTGAAAGAGACAATTGCCGGCCACCGCTTCCCTGTTTCAACAGACCATCTCCACTTTTCTCCATTTTAAGTACTGAAATTCCATAGCCATTTGTAAGAATGATTGGTTGCAAAATACAGGCATAAACTCACCTAGTTAAAGAGAGGAAACTTATTAAAAGATGAAATATTTTTGATATTTAAATTTTTTTAAATTATTAAATAAAATATTAAAGTTAGGGCCCGTTATTTGAAGACTCAATCAAAGGCTGTGGGAGCAGGCTCAAGAGTGGGGAGAAGAGGGTAGAACACCAATGGAAGGTTGAGTTGGGTTCCCCTGAGCCTTGGAATCAGACATTCAGTTGGCTAAATTTGCCCTTGGGACAGGGAAGGATGACACGACCTCTTGGGCTTCTAATATGTCATTGGTGACACACTGCATTGAAGATCTCGTAATTGGTACAAGGTAACTGTCACAAGGCAGACCAGGTTCTCTAGGAAGAAGGTATGGAGGCTTCACAGCCCTGAGGAAAACATACTTGCTCTGTGTCTATGACTTTGTTTGGAGAAGAGTTCTACGGGGGATGCTTCATAGGATTTGGGCTCTTCCCAGAGGGCTGTAAAGTCACCCAGCTGTCCAGCTTCCAGCTGGGAGAGGCTAGAGCAGCAGACCACAGACCTGCTGCTGTCCCACTGTCCACCCACCTCTCCTAACTGCTGCTGGCAGTGGTGGTGGCAGGAAGACAAGTGTCTTGGCTTGAGTTTTCCTCAAGAAGCAGAGGTGGAGAAAACAGGCTTGCCTAAATGTTGTTAATGTAGAGAATTGACTCCAAGGAGTGGTGAACAGAAAAGAAGGGAAAGCAAGGCAAGGATGCATCATTGCGGTGACCACTGTGGCCCTCGGGGGCTCCGTGCTACCTGAACCCTCTGAGGAGTCTTGGCTCCTTACTCTCCTAACTTGCTGTGTGACATTGATCAAATCACAACCTCTCTGAGCCTCAGATTTGCTTTGCTGAAGGAGGGTAGAGGGAAATCATTGTGCAGTGGCTCTGCCTCTCCTTTGTGGAGGATTGTCACCTGGTATGCTAGCTCACTCATCCTGCCAGGTTTGTTGATGTAGCAGAGTGGCTTCTGCCTCAAGATGAAGCCTAGGCCAGAAAGGTGTGTGGTATAGCTGAGGCAAGGTACTACCAGTCACACCTGGGCATGGAGGACCTCCAGCTGCAGCCACAGCTGGAGTCACAGGTGTGGGGAGAGGAAGTGGGCAGGCCATCAGAAGTGTCTGATTCAACTTCCTTTGCCACATTCCTCTGCCCTTTCTTCTTCCATGGACACATGTACATATTGTACCTGATCAGAGTGGCTTACATATAGGTTGGTGGAGAATCTAGCCCAAGACTGTCTGTGAAGCGCTTCTCAGTCTGACCAGCGATGTGTCTCTCCTCAGTGCCTTTTCACATCCACAAAAAAGGTGCCACGTTTGCAGACTGTGCTCAGAAGACAAAACTGGCACCTTGCACATCCCACAGGCTAGTTCTGAGCCTCGTAACCAAGGGCTTTCTGGATGTGGGTGTAATGGTGTACCTGGGCTAGGTATACTGACGTTTGAGCAGGTGGGATGCCTGGCTTTTTCTCAGATTGCCCGTGTTTTTGTTACTGGTAGTGCCGTGGAGTTGATTTTGACTCAGTGACCCTGTGTGACAGAGAACAACTGCCCCATAGGGTTTTCCTGGCTGGGATATTTGTGGGGTCAGATTGCCGGGTCTTTCTCCTGTGGTGCATATGGTTGGCAGCCAAGTGCGTAGCCATTGTGCCTAGAGACTGTTTCTAGAAAGGGCAGGAAAACTTAGATGTGAATATGCCTTGGGCCCCTCCGTGCTGGCCGGAGCTAGAAGGAGAGGAGGTTCTCAGGAGCTTCGGTGATTGAAGTCTGTAGTGTCCTGGGACCTCCGCACAGTCTGACCAGAGTCTTGAGGTATTTTTATGAGTTTTATTTTTAAAGTTCACTTGCTCTGGCTCTCCTCTGAGTGTGGAGACATGAGGTCAGACTCTTCCAGACCCAAAACTCTGCTCTCTAAGTTCCCAAAGGAAGTACAATTATTTTCAGCAAGTCCTAATCGTCAATCACAACTTCAAAATATTTATTAGGAGTCAGGCAGTTAAGTACTTGGCTTAACTTTGCTAACCAAAAGTTGGTGGTTCGTATCCAGAAGCTCTGAGGGAGGAAGGCGTGGTGATTTTCTTCCTCAAAGATGACCAGTTGCTGCTGATTCTGACTCTTAGCACCCAAGTAGACCAGAATAGAATGGCCTCAGTGCAGTTTCCAAGACCGTAAATCTTCATAGAAGCAGATTGCCACATCTTTCTTCTGCTGAACTTCTGGTAAGTTCGAACCACTGACTTTTTAGTTATACTCCAGGCACTCAGCCACTGAGCCCATGAGGCTCTTTCCATAGACTGTTGTGAACTGCTGTTAAGTCAGTTCCCACCCATAGTGACCTTGTATAGAGTTTCCGAGGCAGATTGGTGAGCTTGAACTGCTGACCTTGCGGTTCACACTGACTTGACAGCCCAGGCATTAACCCACAGTGCCACACCAGGCTTCCCTATAAAGATTACACCCTAGGAAACGTCTTGTAGGGTAGTTCTACTCTGTTTTACAGGGTCCCGAAAGCCAGAATCAACTCTGTGGTTCCTAACAACAATCGTAGGCACTATACTCATTTTTTCCCCTATTAATTCTTCAGAAAATCTTTCAGAAGATCCTAATGGTCCCTTCCTTGGGGACAGCTTACCTGACTAGGTCACCCTCACACCACCTCTCCCTCTCCAGTTATGTGCTCTAATTGCATCACGAACCCCCCCTTTGAGGGGCTGAGGAGTTGCTATTTATCTTTTGTTTGTGTCATTTCTGATTAATGTCTGTCCCCCACACTGGAAGAAAACACATTTCATACTCCTTGCCGTTTCTCACGTCCAGCACAAGTGTGTGGAACATAGTGGACACTCCACACAATGTTTGCTGAGTGAAGGAGTACTTGAATATCTTCACTACAACCGTCGGTTTAACACTGAGGACCAGAGAGGGTGAGAGACTGACTCAGGGTTGCACAGCTAATAAAGGGGAAGAGAATGAATTTGAACTTGAGCCCTGGTTTGAAAGCTGCTGTCTTTTCGTGGTACAGTGTGCTTTTGCTCTTCCCCTGCCCTACTGCACCTCTGGAGAGCAGAGGGGGTCTTACTTCTCCCTGTGACTTTCTTTCACCACTAGTTCCTCACCTGGGGTCCCCACACTGGGTCCTGTGACCCTTCCATCTGTGAATCCTGTCCTTTGCAAATGTGTTTGATAGCATTCGGCGGTCTCTTGGCTGCCAGCACCGGTCTCCATCTGCTACGATGGCGTGGTGCCCGCTCACAAGATGGCATGCTATTTTTACCCAGCTTAGGTGCCAAGCCAGCCAGATGTTTTTCAGCAGCAAAGGGAAGCTGAGCATGGCTGGAATGTGAGAGGAAGCTTCCAAATGTCAGCTCCTTGGGGGCTCTGAGACAGGAGGAGGAAGGGCCTTGCCGGGAAGTGGATACCCCCATGATGTTGGCAGTGCTGGGCACCTGCCAAGGTGTACTGACTGTCTGTTAATGCTGAGGGCTGGCCTGGGCAAGGCTGCCTGGGGAGGAAATGCCCTTTGTCAGCACCCCCTCGAAGGTATGCACTCAGTCATCCTAATGGGAACCTGGCACTGGAGGCTCAGGTAGTGACAGCTAGAATTCTGCAGATTTCTGTAGTTGAACTGGCTGCTTGGAAAATTCCAGGTCTGGCTGACTGCCCAGGACTGAGGAGCTGGACAGACCAGGCAGAGTCCAGGCAGTGGTCAGGATTACCTGTCCTCCAAACAGACAGAATCAGAGATCTGGCAGTTTCAGACCCTGCTCTTTCCTTCCTGGGAGGAAGTCAAATTAGAAGCAGGGGGTGGGGTGGGGGGAGGGTGGGGGGTAGTGGCAAAGCCCTGGGGGGCCCTGAGTCATTGTCCTCCTAATTTACTGTGTGACCTTGAGCAAGTCACAACCTCTCTGCACCTTAGTACTCTCCTGTGTAACATGGCACCGCTCTGGGAGCACGTGTCTTCCCCCTGCCCCTCTGTGGGGCTGAGCCAACTCTGTTCTGACACACTCTGTTTTCTCACCCTTGGGAAACATTCCACAATTCCCACACTACCTACAAGAACCATGCTGTTCCAACCTTTGGGGTTTCCAGACAAAAGAGCCCCTTCTCCACGAAGGCCTGTGGTTCTTGTGATGAGAAAGGAAATGTTACAGCTGTGCCTACTGGGCTGAGGAAATGTGACAGCAGAGAGTGGTCCTTGTGGTCTGACTGGATACAGAAGGTGGGTGGTCCCAAAGCCGCCCTGGCTGGGCCACTAAACTAGCATGCCCCTGAGCTACCTGCAGATGTTGTGAAAATGCAGATTTGGATTTGCCAGTCTGGGGTGTGGTCCAGGAGTCTCTGAAGAAGTCCATGTATGTTGTCTTCATCCTTGTGTTACAGAGCAAAGGGGTATCAGGTACCAGACAGAATGAAGGCTGATATCATAGTCTTTCAAATAGGGAGATGGTTCTGGGCAATCAGCTGGGGTCAGTGGTATCACAGTGGTCTTTTCAAGTAAAAGAGGGGACAGAAGAGCAGGTCAGCGAGATGCCATGGAAGAAGGACTCAACTAACTGCTACTGGCTTTGAAGATGGAGGGAGGGGGCTGTAGGCCAGAAGATGTGGGTGGCTTCTGGAAACGCAAAGGGCAAGGGGACAGATTCTCCCCGAGAACCTCCAGAAAGAAACCCAGTCCTGCCAACACCTTAATTTTAGTGCAATGAGACCCATTTGGGACTTAAGAAGTACAGAACTTTAAGAAAATAGATTTGTGTTGTGTTCAGCCACTGAGTTTGTGGTACGAGATTACAGTAGCAATAGGAAAACAAAGCAGTCAACATGTTTACCAAACTCCCAGGAGATGCTGTGGCTGTTGGTTCTTAGACCACACTTTGAGTAGCTGCCCGCATGTGGGACTCACCCAGGCTGACTGAGATTCCTGGAGGTGAGTGGAGGCTGTTCCGTGACAATGGGCTGTCGCTCTGATTTTTCTGTCTTCTGTTACTCACAATGCACGAAGCATTTGTGGTCTCCTGGGCATCACTTGATGTGTTCCAAGGCAGGGGTCCTAGAAGAGCTGGGAGAGTTTCTATAATGGCCTCTGTCCTCTTGTGGGCACTGATGGTGCTGTGCAGCTTGGGTTTTCAAGTGCGCGTAGGACCATGAATAGAACAGTTGAGGGCAGTGGGTTAGAGAAGAGGCTTTGCCCTTTGGTGAAACTCTATCAGGACCCAGGTGTCTCTGTATGACCTGGCTCCAGCCTCCTCCTCCAAATCCAGATTGCTCCTCTCCCTGAAGGCTTCTCTGTATCCTTGCGAACACGGAGCAACTCTTCATTCTGGGGACTTGAGTTAACGGGTACCTTCTCAGGGAAGCGTCCCTGACCACCCCAAGCAAACCCAGCTTCCCTGTTACTCTTTCTTATTGTCCTGAGTTAGTTTCCTTCCTAGCATTTGTCACAACTTGAAGCTGTGCATTTCTGGACATGTTTGCTTGCTTTTCACCTGTCTTTCCCCCTAAATTAAGTTCAGTGAAGGGTAGTGTCAGGGTCCTTTGGGCCTGCTGTATGTGCGGCACACTCAACACAGGGCTTTTGCTTGAGAAATGTTTGCCGAAAGACTGAGGGAATGAATAAATGACTGGGTGTGTATGCTAGTCCTCCTGAGGAGAATTCGGAGAGATCCACTTTGGAGACCCGGACTCAGGGTTGATGTCATGAAGCACTGATCCCTAAATCTCTCTTGTGAAATGGGAGTTCCGTGGCTGACAAAATCAGCCCCTGTTTTCCTCAACATCTCCTTTTCCTCTTTATCTTCCCTCCCCACTCCCACTCTGTCACAAGGAGAATGATTTTTGCAGTTTTCCTCTGAGTTTGATTGGTTGCCTCTTAATGGGGGATGGGAGGTGTTGGAAGATGCATACTTGGTGCCTGGTACCCTTATTCCTATTCTGTTCTTAAGTCAGTAGGGCTTTTGTATGAGACAGAGCTGAATCCTTGTATTTGCTGTTGTTTCATCCCCAGAGCTGGCCTGGCTCACGTGAGTCCTGGAAGCTGCTGTATATACACTCTTGTCTCTGGTCTTCTCTCTTGGAGTGCAAGTTGAGAACAGGCTCTGACTTAGGTTGTCACGGGTAGATTGCAAGAAACAGTAGCTTACTCATAGAGTGGTGACATGGGGAGAGATTGCTTCAAGCCCCCAAGAAGCAGCTGTCCCCACAGAAGTTTGGGAGAGTGCTGACTTCGTTGTGTCAGGCTCAACTGATTCCAGCAGGGTCTGAAGACATGCACCGAGTAAGTGCCAGCCACAGGGAGCTGGGAGGATGTTTGCCTTGAGTTTATTCTTTATATATCACTTCCTGAAGAACATTTTTGACCATGAATGGATAGTATTAAAAGTTCAAACCTTTCTAGATAAGGACACTGAAACTCAGAGGGATTAGTCATTTGTTCAAAACCATCCATATACCTAGAATGTCAACTCAAGTCCATCCGTGTCCACATCTTCTGTGCTGCCTGCACTTCCTCACACGTATCTGAACCCTTCTGCCGTGTTCTCCAAATGTCTGTATCACAGTCAGATTTTTTGAGAAGGATATTGAGTTCTGGCTTGGGGAATCCGGGATGGCTTCTTGGAAGAGGTTCAGTCTTAGGATGTGTGCACAAAGCACTGTAACAAAGGGCATTGGATAGTGACTTTCTCAGAATCCATCCCTCCTGCTTGCAGCAATAATGTCTGATTTTAGGGGAATCCATTCCTCACCCATACTCAGCCCCAGTGATCTGCATCGGATACTAAGCCCAGCTCTAGGGGTGGCATATGGGACCTGAGTTTCAGCCGCTCAGTGTGTCCATCCCTTTGGATACAGTGATTGGGTGAAGGATGGTCACTTGTCCTAAATGGGCCAAATCAAAGTGGAGCTCAAGACTTCTGAGCCGAACAGAAAATATTTGAGTTCTTTCCAGCTGAATTTGGAGTTGAGGGCTGGCTCTGTAGCAGCCATGTTGTCACCATGAAGAGAAAGTTGTACTGGATGTTGTATGAGGGTAAGTAAAAAACTATCGCTATAAAATCATAGAAACTGTGATTACAAAAAATATCAAAATGTGCAACTGTTGTTTCTCCACATGTCCCCCATCGAGGACTGCATACTCCTGAAGGCAGTGCTCCCATTCTGTAGTCAGTCCCTGAGGAATTCTGTGCTCTTCAATTTACAGGTCAAAATGGCAGTTAGAGCATCCTCAAGGAACTCAAATCGTGTTCCTTTAAGAACAAAAAGAAGCCTGAAGGGGCAAGGTCAAGGCTGTTTGGTGGGTGGAGTTGTTTTTGTTGTTATAGCGACCCTGTACAGGGTTTCTGAGGCTGTAAATCTTTACCAGAGCAGAAAGCCAGAGCAGAAAGCTTCATCTTTCTCCCGCGGAACCGCTGGTAGTTTCGAACTGCTGACCTTAAGGTTCGCAGCCCGATTTGTAACCACGGAGTAAGGCTTCTCAATGAAATCCCCCTAGGACAGCCCTTGTTACCCTCAAAGACTGAGCCGATACACTGTTGTGATGGAAAATCGTTCCTCAGTACAACTTTCCTGGCCTTTTTCTCACCAATGCCGTTTTCAGTTTTCTAACACTTCTTCATAATAAGCTTTTGTCCTTCAAGGAAATCTATCAACATGACCCCTTTGGGATCCAGAATGCAGTTGCCATAACCTTCTGAACTGACCTGTCTGCCTTGAATTTAACTGGCCCAGCATATCTCCTCAAAGCCACTGTTAGCTTAGACCATTTTGAAGGCACCCAAATGAGATTATGTCAAATGTATTCCTGAAAGAGATTGTCTTTAGGCATCCAGTGATGGCAGAGACAAGTTTAACCACAATGTATGTGGAAAAAACTCATGCATGCATGAACTGTAAGCCTAGTAGCCACTCTTTTTGACTTACCCCTCATCTAGAAGTCGAGTCCTGATGTGGTGGTTTGAGCCCTGATCCAGCCATGCCTGGAGCTAGACCTCCCTTGCACTATGACACGTCTCCCCTGGATTCCCTTGATTGCTTGCTTGTGATTGGTTGAGTTGGTTTGTTGTCACTTGTCATGGCAAGTGCTCTGCTTGATTTTGGTAAGTGGATGCACAGGTATAGTTCTGGCTTGAAAGAAGAGCTCAGAGAGAAACACAGGATGAGTTGGAATGTTTGGGCATGAGGACATCTCAGTATCTCAGCAAGTCTATGGTGTATTGTTGTTGTCATCATTATTATTAAGTGCCTTGGAGTCAATTCTAACTCATACTGACTCTGTATATGATTTCCAAGGAGTAGCTGGTGGGTTTAAACTGCTGACCCTGTGGTTAGTACTCTAGTTGCTTATCCTACAGCTCCATACCACAAGTCTCCATGATGTCCAGCCCCTGGGGAAAAAATACTTCTACCTCTTCCTTTAAAAGGAAGAAGGCTGTGGACCTGCTTGCCAATAACATTCATATCCTGTAATGTTAGGAGTTGTGTTGTTGGGGAAGGAGTTGTGTCGTCCCATGAATTTGAGAGACATGGGAGCTAATAATGAGAGAAATTTTTTTACTACCAAACCTTTCAAAGTCTTTGAAGTCTTAACATGTATTGTGAGCTCTGAGAAGGAAAGAGAATAGGTGTGTTTTTCAGACTTACTTTCCTTGGAGCATCTCATGGGACCAGTGGTTCAAAGAGTATTTTTTTAGGGGGTGGTGGGGGGAATGCTGCCTTGGAGGGCAGTTACTGTGCAGGCTGTGGTGTGGGAAGGCGGGGGTGGGGGGGTGGGTGTCATCTAGATGTGGGCAGGATGGAGTGACAGATCAGAAACAGAGGTGGCTCTTCAGTGGAGGAGCCCGGAAATATTATCTGTCCTTAAATCTCCCTGTGATCATCCATTGACAGTATTGAAATTCCCATGAGCAGATACAAGATTAGGTTTTAGAGCTACATCCTCAAGAAACTTCACTTGAATTCTAAATGCAGAGATGCTTTTCTGTAATATCTAGTCTATACCTGGTGTGGTGCTGTGGGTTCATGCACTGGACCGCAGGGTTGGTTTGAATGGCAAGATCAGTGGTTCAAACTCACTCGTCATTCCTAGGAAACCCTACATAGGGTCGCTATGAGCTGGAACCGACTTGATGGCGCTTAACAACAACTCATTCATTCTCTCAATTAACACATATTTACAGACTACTTTATGAGTACCAGGCATTGTTTCTGGGGCTGGAGGATCCATAGGTCAATCAGATAGAAATTCCTGGCCCCGTGGAACTGAAATGTTAGCAGATAGAGGCAGGTAATAAATAAAGCGAATTTATACATTGTTGTTGTGAGTTGCCATTGAGTCAGCTCTGACTCACAGAGACCTTATGTGTAACAGAATAAAACCTGGCCCAATTCTGTGCCAACTGCAGGATTACAACAATGCTTGAATCCTTTGTTACAGTGATGGTGTGGTTCCTTCTAACCAGGAGGGCTCATCTTCCAGCATTATACTGGACAATATTCTATGCTCCAGAAGGTTTTCATTGGCTAATTTTCATAAATAGATCACCAGACCTTTTTTCCTGGTCTCTTAGTCTGAATGCTCAACTGAAACCTGTCTGCCATAGGTGATCCTGCAGGTATTTGAAATACCAGCAGTAGTTTTCAGCATCACACAACATGCAAGTCACCACACGTACAATGGACTGATCGATGGCCAATATCAATGTAGATATTATGTTCTTGTTAAGTGCTGTCAAATCGGTTCTGACTCATCGTAACCCTGTATATAGTCTCTGGGGATGTAAATTTTTGAGGAGCAGAAAACCTTTTTGAATTGACTGTTGTTGTTGTTG
>NW_006408808.1:2476971-2478920 GCF_000296735.1 Chrysochloris asiatica | reverse complement strand
CTCTCTTTTTCATAGGAATTAGAACTGCATGGAGGTTTTAATTTCCAACCTTCTCTGACTTCTTCCCATATTATCTCAAGGGAAGTTTCCCCAAAGAAATCTTTTGAATATCTGATCTCATTTTGGCATCTGTTTTTGGCAGAATTCAAACTAACATAATTGGATCAATTATTTCACTCCCAATTTGTGGGTGAGAAAACTGAGGCCCAGAATGGTTAAATAAGTTTTCCAGCGCCATAACAGGCATCATGCTTATAACAACTTCACTACACAACGTCTCATATGATATACTTGTAACAACTTTACTGTACAACTCATATTATGATATACTTGTAACAATTTCACTATACAACTTCTTACATTATATGATACACATGCACACTATTGGATTGTAATAAGAATGTTGGAAACAAGAGGAAAGATCAATAGTTAGAAAATATAACTTTGGTGATAGATGTCATGGAGATCACATGATAAAATTTTGCAAGACCAACGATTTTTAAAGGTGCTCATTGGAAATACCTTTATAAATAGCTTAAAATGTGACTATACACATGGACCTCACTAGATGGAATACACAGGAATCAAACTGTGGATACATCTGTGGGAAGAGATGATGGAAAAGCTCATTGTCAACAGTCAAGACCTGGGGTAGACTGTGGAACAGACCATCAGTTGCTCAGATACAAATTCAGAGTGAAGTTGAAGAAGAAGAAGAAGGGAAACTCACCATAGCCAAAATATGATCTTGAGTGCATGCCACCTGAATTTAGAGACTATCTCATGAACAGATTTGAGGCATTAGACAATAATGACTGAAGATCAGGAGAGTTGTGGGATGACATCAGTAACATCAGACAGGAAGAAAGCAAAAGGTCATTAAAAAGACTGGAAAGAAAGAAAGAAAAGACAAAATAGATATCAGAAGGGATTACGAAATTTGTTCTTGAGGGGAAAGAAGTTAAAGTGAATGGAAGAAATGAGGAACTAAAAAGATAAAAAGAATATTTCAAAGAGCAGCCCAAGAAGACAAAGATCTGGAGTTAGAAAACCAAGAGGGAAGAACACGTACAGTATTTCTCAGATTGAAAGAAATGAAGAAAAACTCAAGCCTAGATTTGATAAATTGAAGGAATCTGTTGGAAAATATTGAATGATGCAGAAAGTTTCAAAAGAAGATAGAAGGAATACACAGTCACTGTACCAAAAAGAAATAGTCAATGTTCAGTCATTTCAAGACGTAGCAGATGATCAAGGTGGTAGTGAAGGAAGAAGTTTAAGCTACACTGAAGGCTTTGGCCAAAATCAAGGCTTCAGGAATTGATGGAATACAAATAGAAATCTTTCAACAAATTGATGAAGCACTGGAGGTGCTCACTTATCTGTGCCAAAAAATTTGGAAGACAGCTACCTGGCCAACCAAATGGGAAAGATCCATATATGTGCCCATTCCAAAGAGAAGTGACCCAGTGGAATGCCAAAATCATCAAACATTATCATTCATATCACATGCAATAAAATTTTGCTTAAGATAATTAAAAAAATCAGTTGAAACAGTCCAATGACAGAGAACTTCCAGATATTTAAGTTAGGTTCAGAAGGGGCTTTGGAACTAAAGATATCATTGTTGATATCCGATGGATCTTGACTGAAAGCAGAAACTATCAGAAAGCTGTTTACTAGTGCTTTATTGACTATGGAAAGGTTTTTTTTTTTTTAATGTTGTGAATTATGTGATAGTTTACATGGGAGAACATTGAACATTAGTTTTACATTCATTCTGTCGTATATTGTCTCATTGCCATGGTTACAATCCCCTCCATGCAATCCTTCCCCTGTACCCCCCAGGTCTTCAGCACACAGTCACTCTCCCTCTCTGCATCTAAAGTCTCCAGCTGCTCCATCGCTCCATGTCATCATCTCTGGCTCCATTTCAGGCATCACTGCTT
>NW_006408808.1:2471722-2472343 GCF_000296735.1 Chrysochloris asiatica | reverse complement strand
TATGTGATTAAGTGCTAAGAATAAATAGAGCTGGAAGAGGAGTAATCAGAGTGCAAACAAGGAATTGTTATTAAAACTACCAGGGTGGGCTTCACTGAAAAAGGGACATTAGAACAAAGAATCAAGTTGGAGACAGAATCATGCATGAAGACATGCAGGGAGGAATGTACCAGGCAGTGGGAATGTCAGTGTGAGTGCCATAAGGTTAGGGTGTGTCTAGCTCACTGGAGGAACAGCAAGGCAGCTTTACAGTTGATCCAGACTGAGCAAGGAAGCAAGATGGGGACAGATCACCCAGGTGCAGATGGGGACAGATCACCCAGGTGCAGATGGGGACAGGTCATCCAGGTACAACCTTCTGAACTGACCTGTCTGCCTTGAATTTAACTGGCCCAGCATATCTCCTCAAAGCCACTGTTAGCTTGGACCATTTTGAAGGCACCCAAATGAGATTATGTCAAATGTATTCCTGAAAGAGCTTGTCTTTAGGCATCCAGTGATGGCAGAGACAAGCTTAACCACAATTTATGTGGAAAAAACTCATGCATGCATGAACTGTAAGCCTAGTAGCAACTCTTTTTGACTTACCCCTCATCTAGAAGTCGAGTCCTGATGTGGTGG
>NW_006408808.1:2455049-2471405 GCF_000296735.1 Chrysochloris asiatica | reverse complement strand
CAGGTCACCCAGGTACAGGTGGGGACAGATCACCCAGGTACAGGTGGGGACAGGTCACCCAGGTACAGATGGGGTCAGGTCACGCAGAGCCGGGTAGGACTTTCACTTTTTTGGTGAGTTCAGTGAGCAAGCTTGGCAGGATTTGAGTAGAGGCAGGGCACCACCTGAGTTACATTTTTAAAGGATCACTGTGGCTGCTCTATTTAAGGGGGCTCTGCAAGTAGCTCTGGTAGTGTACTGGTTATGAATCGGGCTGCGAACCGCAAGGTCAACAGTTCGAAACTACCAGCTATTCCGCAGGAGAAAGATGAGGCTTTCTGCTCCTGTAAAGATTTACAGCCTCTGAAACCCTGTTCAGGGTCACTGTGGGTTGGAACTGACTCGACGGCACTTAACAACAACAACAACAACTGCAAGCAGCCCAGGAAGAGATGATAGTGACCTGGAGCAGGGTTGTGGATGAGAGGCGGGGAAAGATGGTGGGATGCTGGGTATATTTTAAAGGTGAAGTCCAAGGGATGCACGGCTTTCAGGGAGCAAAGGGAAGACTCAAATCAAGGCTAAGACTTGGCCTGGGCTTCTGAAGGGATGGAGTTGCCATTGATGGAGATTGCTTGCACTACATTCAGAAGAAAAATTAAGCCAATGTTTTAAGCAATTTCACATTTTAACGAGGCCTCATTTTCAGCTTGTTGTTGTTGTTATTCTGTGCTGTGGAGTCAGTTTCGACTCATAGTGACCCTGCACAGGGTTTCTGAGGCTCTAAATCTTTACGGGAGCAGAAAGCCTCATCTTTCTCCGGCGGAACAGCTGGTAGTTTCAAACTGCTGACCTTGCAGTTCATAGCCCAATTCGTAATCACTACGCTACCAGAGCTCCTTTAGCTACTCTTGGAAAATGAAAAGATCTGGCAGAATCGGGTAGTATCCTGCTTGGCTTCCCTCAGTTGCAGCAGGCTGGCAGTACCTACATCCCTTAGATGGGCGGGTGTGATCTCCGGTGTACTCATTTACATCACCTGTGTGGCTTGTGCTCAGCTACCAACCTAAAGGGGGCTGTTTGAACCCACCCAGTGGCAACGTGAAAGAAAGACCTGGCAGTCTGCTTCTGTAAAGATTAGAGCCAAGAAAACCCTACGGAGCAGTTCTCATGTGGGCTTGCCATCAGCTGGAATCAGTGCAACGACGATAGATTGTTTTGGCCTGGCTCTGGGTGTGAGAGTCTTGAGGAGGATGATAAATAGCACAGTGGTTCATAAGCTTGAACATGCACCCAAATCACACACCACTGGTTCCTGTACCCAGAGTGTTTGATTCTGTCAGTCCAGGGTAGGGTCTGAGAATATGCATTTCTAACAGTTTCTCATGTGATGGTGCTGCCGCTGGTCTAGGAAGTACTGGTGGAATATGTAATTCCAGTTAGCATTCTTTACATGATTGCAGGTGAGGTTCTCAGAGCAGCTGAATCTCAGGGAAGTTTCTGAGAGGAGGTGGTCCTCAGGCGAGGTTCTCAGAGTTGCTGGCTCTCAGGTGGGTTTCTTGAGGAGTTGGTTCTCAGATGAAATTCTTGAGAAACCGTATTGGATGGATTGATTGGGATGGGGTTAGGGGACAAGAGTGGCTGATCTGGTTTGCTGTTAGCTCACCTCTGACTGACTCAGGTACAATAGAACAAAGCATTGCTTGGTCCTGCACATGTGATAGCTGACATGCTTGAATCCATTATCTTAGCTTTTGTGTAGTGCCTTCTAGCATATGGGATTCATCTTCCAGCACTACATTGGACAACGCTGTGTTCTGATCCGTAAGGATCGATGTCAGTGGCTAATTTTTGGAAGTAGATCACAAGGCATCTCTTCCTAGTCTGTCTTTGTCTGGGAGCTCTACCGAAACCTGTCCACCATGGGTGACTCTGCCGGTGTTTGAAATATCGGTGGCAGAGCTTCTGGCATCATAGCAACCTGCAAGGTGCCACCCACAGTGCATTAAGTACAACAAATTGGCAGGTGGGTACAGTACGATTAGCAGAAGTACTTTGAGGACTGAGGACATCTCTGAATTTGCTGGGGCTACTGAAGGCCATCTGTGCTTATTTGTTTTTGATAGAAGTTGGCCTTTCTGGGTGGAAGTCACCAGTCATTGAGGCAAGGAGTCTGAGGTCCATAGGAGGTCCAAAAAGGCCCTAGTGGGAGAGTGTCTTTCAAAGAATCCAAGGGAAGGATACATTCTCTGCAGCCCACCCAAACTGCTTGCATGGCTTTCTCATTTCAGTTCAGCTGTAGGCTCATTCCTTAGCCCCAAGGCTCACACTGCACGCGGAGAAGCAGAACTCACATTTCCATCAGCTTCCAGTGGTCACCACAGCACTGGCCTCCCGGGTCCACCAAGCACATGAGGCTGGATGAGATTCCGGAGCCTCTTTATATCGTTCAAGGTCAAGGTTGAGAATCTGGCTTGTGTTTGAGGGACAGCAATGTGTGAGCAGGATAAGAAACTTTTTCTTCTTCTTTTTTTCTGACAAAAAAAATATTACTCTGTACATCTGGTTTGTGTTTTTCTTTAGGGGCCTGCCAGAAACAATTGTGAAAACAGAATGCAGTCCAAGATTGAAAGAATCTATCCATTCCTCTGGAATGCTCCATCTGTCCTGTTGCGCCCCATATTAACATTGGAGGAATTCCTTAATGTGAAGTCAGAGGGCTTTAAAAATACTGTAGGCAGTCTTGGGCTTGCCAATGTGGTTTCCCACCTCCAGTGATGGCTTCATGCCCTTGATCCACCTGGAATGTTCTCCCTACACCCTGCCTATCCTAACCCTACCCATTCATCCACTGATCAAACATCCATTAGGCTTCTCCTGTGTGCTGGGCTCTGGCTCTGTGTTAGTTTCCCAAGGCTGCTATGGTAAAGTACCACAAAGTGGGTGGTTTATTAAAAATTACGGTCTCTCTTCTGAAGGCTAGAAGTATAAATCCTGAGCAATGGCAACACTCTCTCCAGCATTGCAGTGAAGGCCTTTTCTTGTTCCTTCTAGCTTCTGGTGGCCCTAAGTGTACTTGGCTTGCAGATTCATTTTCAGATACCCATCTTTTCTCTGTCTACTGCTGTCTTTCTTTTTTTAAGGATGCCACTCACTGGATTAGGACTCACTGGTCTCGAGCATGACCTCGTGTTAGTTGATAACATCTTCAAAGACCCTTTTCCAAACAGGATTTCATTCACAGATACCAGGAGTTAGGATTTCAACATGTGTTTTTGGGAACACAATTCAGTCCATCAGCAAAAATCAAACAAGTTGTTGTCAAGTTGATTCTGACTCTTGGCAAACAATTGTGCTACAATTTTTCTGAAGTCTACCACTAACTCTTTTTTCTAAGGTGCCTCTCGATGGACTTGAATTGTCCTCCCCTTCTGGCTAGTAGCTGAGTGCATGCCCTCTTACACCCCACAGGGACTCCCAGCCCGTTAGAGGCCTGGTGCTGTGCCTGGGAATCCGTGGTGAGCAGAACAAACAGGGGCTGTGGGAGAGGCAGGTAGTAAACACCTCCTCTCACAAACCAAACTAGAGTTATTATGCTGCTTTCTAAACAGCTGTGCTTCTCTAATATTTGTGGGTGAGGACCAGAGAGTCTGTTGTTGTGTCTTATTCTCCACAGACTGATCGGTGATCATACCTGTGTGTGGCTCATACATATGACTCCACCATGTGATTTCGGCACTATTCGAGTCGCTGTGTATCCTGTCTGATGTGACACGTCCACTGAGCACTTGCTTGGATGTCTCAGTGGTAGTACATGGCAATGATAGTTCATAAACACTCCCCGATTCCCTGATGCCCACAGTCCATGGGCCATACTTTGAGAAACACTGCTATGAAGGAAAGAAGTTAAGAGAGAGACTAACAGGGAGGTATAAATAGTTATTGCTCTTGGCTGCTGACCAAAGGCTGTAGGGTCAAGTCAACTCATAGGAGCCCCAGAAGGGAGGTCTGGTGACCTACTTGTGAAAAATCAGCCAGTGTAAACCTTGTGAACACAGCTCTACAGTGGACATGAGCTTGCTGCAGCTAGTTTTTTCTTTCTGCCTCTGGGGAGGGCATGAAGGTTCCTGGTGAAGGACACAGTCCTTACAGAGCCCCCAGCCCTCCTCACAGACCCTCCTCAGGTCTTGCTCTCACACTGTGGTTACCCCACAGGGTATAGATCTTTCTAACTCCTCCCAGCCATCATCTGGAACTTGAAACCCTACTTTGGTTGTGTGCCCTCCTGAGGCTTCCAGTGGTTGAGCCAGCTTCATTAAAAGGAGGGGAACTAAGGTAAAGTAGAATAAAGCCCTCCCCATGAAAGCTTCATTTTTATGGGGCCATTCACAGACTAATTTTCTGTGGGACTCTGCCAGGACTTCATCTGCCTGAGAATCTGAGCCAGAGCCCAGGAAGTGTGCCAACACGCAGGAATTAATCACTGCTCCCCTCAGATTTCTGTGATATTTTAATGCATGCGATTTGGGGGCTGAGATACATTCAGGAGGGTCAGGACCCCCAGTTTTGAAGCAAGCAATGCTTCTGTAAAGGAAATAAGGCAGTGGAAACCCTGGAGGAGGAAAGGGCCAGGGAGTCAGCAGCAAAAGTCAGGCTGTCTCCTCACACTGATGGATGGGCAGTGACCAGGCAAAAGAACCAAGAAGTGAGCAAAGTAGCATCTCCTGAACATTTACTGTGGGCCAGACTCTTCCTGTTTGTTTCTCATTATTCCTTACAAGGATGTTGTGAAGTAGTGGTTGTTGCTGTTGGCCGTGGAGTTGACTCTGACTGTTGGCATCTCTGGGTACCTAGAGTAGAACTGCTCCGTGGGGTTTTGAAGATGTGACCTCTCAGAGGTAGATCGCCTCTGGGTGGGTTTGAACCACCAACCTTTCAGCTAGTAGTCAATCGCTTGACCTCTTGTGCCACCATGTCGTAGTAGTGGTAGTTGTGATTGTTGCAGAAGCAGTAGCGATGGCAGCAGAAACAGTAATTGTAGTCATTCTGTGGTGACGTAAGGGTTACGTAAGTAGGTACTAAGGAGCTCTGGTAGCGTAGTGGTTACAAATCGGGCTGCGAACCTCAGGGTCACCAGTTCAAAACTACCAGCTGCTCCGCGGGAGAAAGATGAGGCTTTCTGCTCCTGTAAAGATTTACAGCCTCGGAAACCCTGTACAGGGTCGCTATGAGTTGTAACTGACTGCATGGCACATAACAACAATGACAGTGAGTCCTGGTGTGGCGCTCTGGGTTAATGCGCGGAACTGCAAAATCAGTTTGAACTGTAAGATCAGCAGTTTAAGCCAATCTTCAAAAGTTCTATACAGTGTTGCTATGGGTCGGAACCGACTCAACGGCACTTAGCAACCACATGTTCCATGCCCTGTGCGGCTCCTTTGATACACAAGGGACTTGAATGTTCACAAGGAACCCATGAGAGGATGTGCTGGACTTTCTGAGTAAACCCTGAGTACACTCTGCTTTCCTGTTGTTCTTGTTGTTGATGTCAAGTCAGTCCTGACTCTGAGAGACCCAGTGTAGGGTTTCCAAGGAGCGGCTGGTGGGTTTGAACTGCCGACCTTGTGGTTGGAATCCAGTGCTGATCCTACCACAGGACAGCGTATTACAGATGAGAAAGCAGGCCCTAAGAGGCTCGGTGACGGCAGAATCTCCTACTATACTGCTCCTCTCGCCACCACATGCAGACAGCCCGCTTCACAATAGCCATGCATGCATGATGGTCAGCACACTTTTCCTTAAAAGGACAAAGAAAACACAAGCAGTCCACAAATTAACGACTCTGGCTAGGTCCAAAAAGCTTCATTTACGAAACCAGGTGGCCAGAGGCTAGTGTTGCCAGTAAAATACATTTATATTCTAAATTTGGCAGCTTTAGATGGGCCAGATTTGACCTGTGGGTAATACTTTGCCAATCTCTGATCTAGTAAGTCCACCGTTTGTTGTTGTTGTTGTCATTTACAAGCACTCTTTTCATTCCCTTAAAAACAACAATCAGAAAGGAGTTAACGAGTCCTTTTTAATAGGTATGAAACCAGTGACTCCAAGGGATTTAGTGACTTACTTGCCCAATGTTCAACAGGTAACAAGTGCAGAGCTGAACTTTGAATGCAGGTCTGTTTGACTCCTAAGCCTCAACCAGGTGATAGTGCCCCAAAGACTTGTAGTCAGCATTTAGCAAAACTCTCTGGTGGTTATTCCATAGTCTGTGGTCAGAGGACCACCGCTGAAAGGTCCCATTCATGCTAGCACAGACTTCACAGATGGCTCTCCTCCAAATTTCTCAGTTCACTGATGAGTTATGGACCTAACCTAGTCATTACATGTCTCTGTTTGGCAACAGTTTTCTTGGAGATTTCCTGTGGGCATGTGAAATTGATAAGCTTGATTTAAAACAAAACAAAACAAAAATCAGTTTTTCTTTTTCTCCTTGATTCCAGCATCCTACACTGTGTGTCCACTAAGGTGGAAGTGGAGTGTAAGGGAGTGGGGAGTGACTCAGAAGGGGCTGAATTTGTGATCAGAGAGCAGCAGGGAGTTAAAGTAAACAGCACTGCTGGTGATCTGGAGTACCATTACATCTGTGGTGAATCTCCTCTTTGAACTCTCTCAAATGTTGGTAAAAGCCAGTCCAGTTTCCTGAAAAGGCCTAGTGTGTGTCTAGCACTTTCAATCTGGTACTCCACATTCTCCTGTCAGATCTGCAAGCCGGGAATCACCATTCTCACTGCTTCCCGCTCTTCCCGAAGGTAAAGAAACAAAGGCACAGAGTAGCAAAGTAACTTGTCTGAAGTCACACAGTGACAAGGCAGTGGAAACTGGATATGCAGTATACTGTCAACCGAGCGCTCAGAATTCTCCTTTTCTTGCCACTTTTCCAGTGGGATTATGAGTCCAATTAATATTCAAACACTGCGTGGGGCTCCATTTCTGGAATGACAATGGGGAGATCCCCAAGGACTCTCCTTTCAGTAGAACAGGTGAAGACTATTTTAAAAACAAGCATTTAATGGCCCCGAAAATGGTCCTAAGGGCATATAGCAAATGAAGGAACATGTATTTAAGAAAATCTACTAAAATTCTGCAAGAACAACCAGAGTCTGTAGTATTTAAACCGAGGTTCTTTCTCTCCTTTCCACCTCCCAGCTTGGTGAGATGGAAACTCCCTCTGGGCTGACACAGGCAAGATAACAGGGCTTCCTGTCTCTGTCCCTAATTCCCAGTTCAAGGGCTGTGCTTCCCAGAACCACCCAGTGTCAGTGTCTCTCACCCTGCCCACAGCTCCCTGCTGCTGAACCCAGGTTCTGGGTGAGTGCAGTCCTTCTTCCGCTCAGCCCAAACTGTGGGACAGAGCTTCTAACTTGGGGACAGAGCTTCTAACTTGGGGACAGTGCTGCTGTACAAAAGTCTTGGGGCCCCACCAACCCTACCTGGAATGGTAGAATAGGGGTTTCATGGTGAGAGGACCTTTAGATGCTGCCTCACTCCAAATTCTCAATTTAAAAAGCAGATGTCAGACACAGAGAAGCATGCCACTGTCTCCACTCCTGGTATTTTTGTTATGGCGGCACATGGTGACGAAGACAGTGGTATAACCTTAAAGGCTTATATTAAAAAGCTAGATCTCAGATTAATAGCTTCCACCTTAAGACACTAGGGGTTGGGAAAGGTAGTCAATCTAAAGGTAGCAGAAGGAAGAAAATAATAAAGACTGGAACAGAAAAACAATAGAGCAAAATCAATTAAACCCAAAGCCGATATTATAGAACAATAAAACCAAGTGCAGTGAATTACTTAACATGGGCCTTCTAGTCATACTCTTTGTGAATTGTGGATTGTTGTTGTTAGGTGCCATCGAGTCGGTACTGACTTTATGCACAACAGAACGAAACACTGCCAGGTCCTGGGCCAACTTCACAATTGTTGTGACACTTGAGCCCATTGATGCTGCCACTTGGCCAATCCATCTCACTGAGAGACTTCCTTTTTTCTCTGACCCTCCACCTTACCAAACATAGTGACCTTCTACAGTGACTGGTCCCTCCTGACAATATGTCTTTTGGCAACCCATGGCACTTTCAATATTCTCCTCCAAAGCCATAACTCCTGAAAGGCATCAATTCTTCTGCGGTCTTCCTTATTCACTGTCCAGCTTTCGAATACGTATGAGATTATTGAAAATACCATAGCTTGGGTATAATACCAGCTAAATGCTGACTGCAAGTCTTTGGGGTACTGTCAACTGACTTGTGGGTATGAATATACAAATAAGGTACATGGAACTTGCATACGATGGTTAAAGTTGTATTTTGACTTGACTGAGCCATGATTGTCAGTGATTTGGTAGTTAAGTAATTATGTAACTTGGCAGTTATATAATAATGGAAGCTTTAAAGGATTTTATTTTGCTTAGACCCACAGTCAACACTCATGGAAGCAGCAATCCAGGAATCAAACCATGTCTTGCACTGGGCAAATCTGTTGTCCGTGACCTCTTTAAAGTGTTAAAGAGCAAGGATGTCATTTGGAGGACTACGATGTGCCTAATCCAAGTCTTGCTCATATGCCTGTGAAAATTCAATTGTCTCATATGCATGTAAAAGTTGGATAGTGAATAGGGAAGACTGTAGAAGAATTAATACATTTGAATTATGGTCCCATTTAGGAGTAAGTTGCCCAGTTATCCATTGTGTAAACAAGGCGAGATTAGGGTGAGATGCATCTGGAATCACTGCTTTACTGGAGGGTGTGACTCAAGCCACCACCCTTATACCTCAGTCACCATACTTTGCACCCCGGCGCTGCATTGCTCAAGTAAGGGAAGTTTCCAGGAGGTTATGGTCTGCATTCAATATACATGTTTTCTCGTGCTCTGGATCCCGAATCAGATGTCATCATCTGACTTCCGGCTACTGGAATCTAAGTTAGAAGCCTATGCTGTGACCGGATATTTTATCTCTGTACCTTGTGAGCCAGAGCCTGCTGTGTGACGTGCTGATTTGGGGATGCCAGTCCCTGCAATCACATAAGGAAAGAGATGCCTCTACACTGGTGCCAGACTCATAAATTTGGGCCTTGCCAGCTTCCAAGACTGTATGAGCCATTTCCTTGATGTTTCATGGTTTCTGTGAGATGTTGCAAATTACAGGACCCAAAGATGGGAGGAAAGTACTGATGAGAAGAATAGTTGTTGATGCTGTAGATGGAAGGATACATCAGTTTAGAAAACTTGTATATTTGGGACACATTTAACCTCTACCACATAGGAACTAGCTTTGTGCTGATCCTTCTAAAAGAAATTATTCATATAACTGTTGTTGCTAGGTACCATAGAGTTCGTCCCAACTCATAGTAACAACAGAGTAACATATTGTCTGGTCATGTGCCATCCTCACAGTTGTTACGTTTGAGGTCACTAATACAGCCATGATGTCAATCCATGTCACTGAGGATCTTCCTCTTTTTTGCTGACACTCTCCTCTGCAAAGCATGGTGTCCTTCATGGACTGGTCCTTCCTGATATGTTCAAAATCTGTGAGACGAATGTTCCTCGCTTCCTAGAAGCAATCTGGTTATACTTCTAAAACAGATTTGTTTGTTCTTCTGGAAATCTATGGTAATTTCAGCATTCTTCTTCAACACCATAATTCGAAAACATCAATTCTTCATAAGTCCTCCTTATTTATGGCCCAACTTTCACATGCATATGAAATGATTGAAGATACTGTAGTGTACATTAGGCTCACTCAGTCCTCAACGTAACGCTTTTGCTCTTTAATACTTTAAAGATGTCTTTTGTAGCAGAGTTATAGAAAACAACACGTTACTTGATTTCTTGACTGCCACCTCTGTGAGCATTGATTGCTGAAACAAGCAAAATGAAATTTTTGCAATTTCAATCTTTTCTCTGTATATTGTGACGTTGCTTATTGGTCCAGTTGTGACCGTATTTATGTTTATTTTTTTGTATTGAGTTGTAATTCATACTGAAGGCTGTAGTCTTTTTCCTCCATCACTAAGTGCTTCAAGTCCTTTTTGATTTTAGCAAGCAAGGTTTTGTCATGTGCATATTGTAGGTTGTTAATGAGTCTTCCTCTAGCCCCAATGTCATGTTCTTCTTCATATAATCCAGTTTCTCAGATTATTTGCTCAGAACACTGATTGGATAACTATGGTGAAAGAATAGAACCCTAACACACACCTTTCCTGATTTGAAATCATTCAGTATCCTCTTGTTCTGTTCTAACAACTGCCTCTTGGTCTGTGTACAGGTTCTATATGAGCACACTTAAGTGCTCTGGAATTCCCATTTATACAACTGAATTGGGACAAGAAGAAAAAAAAGAGTAGACTCAAATGACAAGAATCAGACATAAAAGAAAGGACATTATTAGTGACAACAGCAACAAAAAATTATAAAATAATACTATAGTCATTGTCATCCAATAAATTGGATGAAATGGACAAATGCCTAGAAAGACACAAATTACAAAAATGGATTGTAGAATAGATAATCTAAATATATCTATAACAAGCAAAAAGATTGGAAAAAAAACTATAGAAGAAGAAAATCATATGGCCAAATTGCTATGATGGTGAATTCTACCAGACATTTAAAGAAGACGGTTCATGTTGTTGTTACTGTTAAGTGCATTGCAACTGATACATAGTAACAGTGTTTCTGAGGAGCAAAGGTGGGTTTGAACTGCCAATCTTGTGGTTTATAGTCCAATGCTTATCCTACTGTGCTACATCAGAAATCCTTAAAGAAGAAAGGTGGTGGTGGTGTGGTGGTGTTGTGCCATGGAGTTGGTACCAATTCATAGAGACCCTGCATAGGGTTTTCATGGCTGTAAATCTTTACAGGGGCAGAAAGTCTCATCTCTCTCCCATGGAACGGCTGAGAGTTTCAAACTGCTGACCCTGAGGTTAACAGTCTGACTTATAACCACTACTCCTTTAAAGACTAGAAAGAATAAAAGCATTCAAAGATGAACTCAGAAAGGGAAACTCTAGACCAATATCTCTTATTAATATGGACACCAAAACCTTCAATAAAATACAAACAGACAGAATCCATCAACATAAAAAAAAATTAAACAACATAACCAAGTGGGATTTATTCCAGAAATGCAAGGTTGGTTTAATATCCCAAAATGAATTAATGGGCTATGACACATCAATATAGTAAAACAAAACAAAAACTACATGACCATCTCAATAGGTTCATAAAAACATTTAATAGAATCTAACATCTTTTCCTGATAGAAACATAAACCTAAGAGAAATAGAAGAGAACCTCTTCTACCAGATAAAGGGCATCTAGGAAAAATTGGCATTGTTCTTAATGATCAAAAACCAGATATTTTCCTCCGAAGATCAGTACCAAGATAGGGACTTAGGTGAACAAATTTGTCACTCTGATTCAACATTATAGTAGAGGTTCTAGTCAGAGCAATTGTTGCTAAATGCCATTGAGTAGGTTCTGTCAGAGCAATTGTTGTTGTTGTTAAGTGCCGTGGAGTCGGTTCCGACCCATAGTGACCCTGTACAGGGTTTCCGAGGCTGTAAATCTTTACGAGAGCAGAAAGCCTCATCTTTCTCCTGGGGAACAGCTGGTAGTTTCGAACAGCTGACCTTGTGGCTCGCAGCCCAATTCGTAACAAAAATAAATGAAAGGCATTTAGTTTATAAGCCACCACTGGCTGTCACTTTGTTATACTGTGGCGGTTTGTGTGTTGCTGTGATATTTTAAACACTGGCAGGGTTACCCATGGTAGGCTCCATTGGAGCTTCTAGACTAAGACAGACTAGAAATAAGGAGAGGTGGACCACTTCTGAAGAGTTAGCCCCAGAAAACCTTTGGAATAGCGGTGGAACATTGTCTGATGTAGTGCTGGAAGATGAGTACCTCAGGCTACAAGGCACTCAGAATATGACTCAGGAAGCGCTGCCTCCTCACAGTAGAATTGGCCTCAATGATATGGATGGAACAAAACTTTTGGAACTTTCATATGCTCATGTGGCACAAATCAAAATGTGAAGAAACAGCTGCAAACATTCTTTACTAATTGCAACATGGACTGTTTGAAGTATGAATCTGGGAAAATTGAAAGTTGTCAAAATTGAAATGGAATACATAAAGGTCAGTATTCTGTGCATTAGTGACTGAAATGGACAGGTATTGGCCATTTGAATCAGAGAAGTATATAGTTTACTATGCCAGGAATGACAAATTAAAAAGGAATGCTGTCACATTCATCATCAGAAAGAACATTTCAAGATCAAATTTGAAGTATAATGCTGTCTGTGACAGAATAGTATCCATATATTTACAAGTTGTTGTTTTTAAGTGCCATTGAATTGGTTCTGACTCACAATGACCCTACACCTACAAGGAAGGCCAGTTAATATCATGATTCAAATTTATACATCAACCAGTAAAGACAGTTATGATGAACCTGAAGAGTTAATATCAACTGTCTGAAATTGGTCAAATATCCAGTTAAGATGAATTGATTATTACTGATGATTGGAAAGCAAAAGTTAGAGACAAAGAAGGATCAGTAGACAAAGAAGCGTCAGGAGCAGAACATATACCCTTGATGATAGAAATGATGCTGGAGATCATATAATAGAATTTTTTTTTTCTTAAATGTTTCATTGTGAATTATGTGATAGTTTACATGGGAGAACATTAGTTTTACATTCATTCTATTGTATATCGTCTCACTGCCATGGTTACAATCCCCTCCATGCAGTCCTTCCCCCGTACCCCCCAGGTCTTCAGCACATCTCTGGATCTAAAGTCTCCAGCTGCTCCATGGCTCCACGTCATCATCTCTGGCTCCATTTCAGGCAACCCTGCTTTTCTAGGTAGGGTCTCGCTCTCTGCTCTTCTCCATTGATGGTCCCAGGGACCTCCGCTCCTAGACTGAAAAGTTAATCACTCCCCTCCTTGCTATAAAATGTCTACCTTTACATTTCCGACCCTCACAATCAGTCCTGGTAACAATTATTCACTATTGTATCACAAGAGACCCATCTGCATTTCATTGCATCAGCCCCGCCTAGTCAGATTGAATACTACTCACTGGAGATTCTACCTTCCTCCAGGCCCTCTGGATCTAGGTTCCCTCTTGAAAGCTTGTAAGCCAGTCACTTCTTGCCTTTGTAGCCCCCGCCCCCCATTTTGGTTAGCCAATGTCCAAGTTGCCCATCCCTGTCTACTCTGTGTGGAGTGGGTGGGAATGATTCTTGCTGTAAGGACTTGTTCCCTCTTTGAGCTACTGCTTCCATAGGTGTAGGTCAAGTTCATCAAATTGTATGAGAATACTTTTTTTTTTTCCCCCTCTTCTTTTTACTTCTAGTTGAGCTCTGATCATCCAGTTACTGAAGCCAGGATAAGTGGGTATTATCTGCAAGTGTGGGTGTTCTTATGTATATGCCCTCTCTTCTTATCAGCTGGACGTTTCACTCTTCCCTCTAGTCCTCTGTGGCTATGTCACTGACTCTGGGCCCAAGAGTCCCCAGGTCTTGCCACACTGCTAGCCAACCAGGTCTTCACCCGGGTTCACAGAAGTCTCTTGAACGTTGTAGGGCTTAGTTCACCGCTTCATGCTGTTTTCCCCTCACTTTCCCTTATCGGTGTCGAGCGTGGTCACCAATCACAGAGTGTATTCTCATTGAGTCTTAGTCTTGGAAGGGGGTTTCCACTGAGGGGACCTGACCACTTGCCTTGATGTTTCCTGGGCAGGCAAGTTGCTTGTTCTTGTAGTAACAGTTGGTCTATGTTGTTTTATATTTTTCCTGTAGGTCTTTCTTTCAAGAATTATCTTCTGTTCTTTTAGCCACTCCAGGTTGGTCTGCTTGTCCTTTCAAGTGGGAATTTCCCATCTCTGGAGATCTGGATGTGGTTCAAGGCTTCCACCTATAGTCTTATGTATTGCAGAAGCTCCACAGAAAGCCTCCTTTACTGGGCATGTTGTAGCCCCATTTTAGGTATTCCAATCAGTTATAGGCAGAAGACGGACTTACAAACTTTCTACATCGATGCTTTCCGTTATTCCTTTCTCTCCCCCTCCAGTGTCTATTTTATAATATAATGCAAGGAAAACCAACAATTCAAAAGACAGCCAAGCATCTTAATATTATTGCACCCTTTTCCGCATTCCAACCATGGCTAGATCTCTCTATCCCAGAACCCTGTTGTTCCCAGGTTGTGCATATATCATTATTTACCTCTGTCTCACTTAGCCCATTAAGACCTGTCTAATTGTTCTCCCCTCTGCTTTGTTCTTCCATTCCCCTCTCCCTACTTGTATATTGCCCCCTCCTTATCATATAATAGAATTTTGCAAAACCAATGACTTATTCATTGCAAATACTTGTTTTCAATAGCATAAACAGTGACTACCCACATGATGCTCACTAGATGGAATATATCTGTGGGACAAGACAGTAGAGAACCTCCCTCAATTGCTCACATGCAACTTCAGGCTGAAGCTGAAGGAAGTTAAAATAAGTCTGCAAGAGCCAAAATATGACCTTGGATCTATCCCCCATAAATTTAGAAACCATCTCAAGAGCAGATCTAATACATTAGACACCAATGATAGAAGACTAGAAGAGTTGTGACATGACATTAAGAACAGCGTATATGAAGAAAGCCAAAAGGTCATTAAGACTATAGGAAAGAAAGAAAAAAACAAAATAGATGCCAGATAAGACTGTGAAACTTGCTCTCGATCATAGAGAATTTAAAGCAATTGGAAGAAATGATTAAGTAAGAGAGCTGAACAGAAAATTCCAAAGGGCAGCCTGAGAAGACAAGTTAAAATATCATAATGAAATGTGAAAAGACCTGGAGTTAGAAATGGGAAGAACACACTCAGTATTTCTCAAGATGAAAGAATGGAAGAAAAATTCAATCCTCAGTTTCCAATATTGAACGATTCTACAGGCAAAATACTGAAAGATGCAGAAAGCATTAAAAGAAGGTGGAAGGAATACACAGAATCAGTGTACCCAAAAGAAATGGTCAATGTTCAACCATTGCATGAGGTAGCATATGATCAAGAACTGATCTTATTGAAGGAAGAGGTCCAAGCTGCATTGAAGGGACTCATGAAAAATAGAGTGCAGGAATTTTTGGAATACAAGTTGGAATGTTTCAACAACTGATGCAGTGCTAGAGGTGCTCACTGATCTCTGCCAGGAAATTTGGAAGACAGCTACCTGACGACCTGATTGGAAGAGATCTATATCTGTGCCCATTCCAAAGAAAGGTGACCCAGTGGAATGAGGAAGCCATCGAATAATATTAATATCATAGGCAAGCAAAATTTTGCTGAAGATAAACAGTACAACAACAGGGATCTGGCAGAAATTCAAACAGGATTCAGAATATGATGTGGAGTGAGGAGTAGCAATGCTGGCATGAGATGGTTCTTTGCTGAAAGCAGAGACTACCAGAAAGATGTTTACTTATGCTTTACTGACTATGTATGCGAAGGCTTTTGACTTTGTAGATTATGACATGCTATGGACAACATTGGGGAGAATGAGTATTCCAGTACACTTAATTGTGTTCCTGAGGAAACTGTACATAGAGTAAGAGGCACTTGTTAAGAACAGAACAAGGGATTTACTAAATGAGTTCCAGTCAGAAAGTTGTGCATTAGGGTTGTATCCTTTTACTGCGCTTATTCAATTTGTATGTTGAGCAAATAGTCCAAGTAGCTGGATTATATAAAAAAGAAGATGGCATCAGGATTGGAGGAGGACTTATTGATAACTTGAAATATGCAGATGACACAACCTTGTTTTCTGAAAGCTCATAGAAGTCTTAAAATACTTACTGGTGAACAACACAACGACAGCTTTCAGTATGGATTACAACTGAATGTAAAGAAAATGAAAATCCTCACAACTGAATCAATAAATAACATGATGATAAACAGTGAAAAGGTTGAAGTTGTCAAAGATTTCATTTTGCTTGGATCCACAATCAATACTCATAGAAGCATTAGTAAAAAATCAAAGGACATATTACTTTGGGCAAATCTGCTCCAAAAGACCTCTTTAAAATGTTAAAGAGCAAAAATGTCAATTTGAGGATTTAGGTGCACCTGACCCAAAGGCATGGTATTTTCTTTCTTCCTTTTCTTTTTTTCCATTGTGAATTGAGTAATCATTTACATGGGAGAACATCTGTTTTACACTCATCCTATTGTATTTTGTTTCATTGCAATGATTACAGTCCCCTCTGTGCATCATCATTTAACAGTATTTACTTCTATTCCCTCTGGTTTTTTT
>NW_006408808.1:2453230-2454514 GCF_000296735.1 Chrysochloris asiatica | reverse complement strand
CTTTTATTACTCCCCCCCACCAATTGTAGGTGGTGGTGGTGGTTATGTGAAATGGAGTCGGTTCCGACTCATTGCGACCTTGTACAGGGTTTCCGAGGCTGTAAATCTTTATGAGAGCAGAAAGCCTCATCTTTCTCACATGGAACAGCTGGTACAACAGTTTTGAACTGCTGACCTTAAGGTTTGCAGCCCATATTGGGTAGCCAGTGTCTAAGTTGCCCATCCTTAACAACCCTGTGTACAGAGGGAATAGGATTGATCCTTGATGTGAAGACTTCTTGCCTCTCAGTTGGTATTTTGAGCTACTACATCTGTAAGTGCAGCCAGAGTGCTCCTTGGAGGCTAGGATGGCCAAAGTTCGTCTCTCATACTTCGGACATATTGTCAGGAGGGACCAGTCATTGGAGAAGGATGTTTGGTAAGGTAGAGGGTCAGAGAAAAAGAGAAAGACCCCAGTGAGATGGATTGGCAAAATGGCAGCATCAATGGGCTCAAGTGTGGCAACAATAGTGAGGTTGACCCAGGACTGGGCAGTGTTTTGTTTTGTTGTACATAGGGTTGCTATGAGTTGGTATCTACTCAATGGCACTTAACAACAACAACCACATCCATAAGTACAGGTAAAGTTATAGCAATTTACACCTGTTTCCTTTATCAGAATTGTTTTATCTTTCTCTTGTCAAGTTCTGATCATCAAGTCACAGGTACTATCTGCAAGATTGAGTATTTTTTGTGAGACTCCCCTCACTTCATATCAACTGTATACTTCACTCTCAGCTCTAGCCCTCTGTGGCTATGTCCTTGTCTGTGGGTTCAGGAGTCCCTAGATCTCACCACTGTTTGGGCCAACCATCCATTCCTCTTTTCTCTCTCAGCTCAAGGTTGATAGTAGTCTATGGAACATGGTTCAACTCAGCCCATATCTTCATTGCTGCCTTTCCCTCACTTCCACTCATCAGTAGACCAACGTGGTGGTTTAAGCTTACACAAAGCATGGTATTTTCAATAGTGTCACATGCATGTGAAAGTTTTACAATGAATAAAGAAACCATAGAAGAATCTATGCATTTTAATTATGGTATTGGTGAAGAATAAGAGGATGTGGAATAAAGGATATCATTGCTGATGCCCGATGGATCTTGGCTGAAAGCAGAGAATACCAGAAAGAAATTTACTTGTGTTTTATTGACTACACAAAGCCTTTCGATTGTGTGGATTGTGACAAGCTATGGACAACATTGCGAAGTATGAGTATTCTAGAACACTTAATTGGGCTCATGAGGA
>NW_006408808.1:2436281-2451725 GCF_000296735.1 Chrysochloris asiatica | reverse complement strand
AGGTTCGCAGCCCGATTCGTAACCACTGCACTACCAGAGCTCCTTTTAGAGGCAATAAATACATTAAACAAGGTTTTAGGATAAAAGATCAATATGTAAAAATAAATTGTAATCTATACACTTACAAAAACTAATCTGAAAAGAAAACAATCCATTTTGCGTCATAATTCTAAAATTGAATGTTGATGGTTGTACATACATGTGAATATGCTAAAAGTCATTGAATTGTATGCATTAGAGGGGTAAATTGTATGTCTTGTGAATTAGATCTCAACAAAGCTGGTATTTAAAAAAAGAAAGAAAACAACAACAACAACAACCAACTCAGAAACCACTGAGCTGAAGGTCTGTTGTGGCCGACCAAGTGACCAAGTCGGGTAGGGGCATGGAAGAGTGAAAAAGTTGCTTGGAACTTCCTTCCCACTTGTTCTCACGTCAATCCCAGCAGCTATCTGGAACATCCAAGGAGAGTCTCCATTTACATCAGTAGTTTCTGTCGTCAAGCCCCTGAATTTACCTGTATCAGAACATTCTTCAGCTGCAGGGGATAGTTGGTTCACATGCAAGTCAGGCCTGATACTGAGGAATCAATGTATCAAGGAGCAAACTTCAGCCAGTGAGGGTAGGAAGTTGGAGAAGAAATACCTTAGTTTCCTTGTCCCTTGTGTGAAATTCCAAGATATGTTTGACCATGCTTCTCAGAAGGTCCAAGGCAGGCTGAGCCTCTGTTGCCCATAGTAATAACCTCTCAAACACCCCTGATTTACCTCTTTGTCCCACTGTGCTTGGATAATCTTCCAAATAAACATTGATGCTGTTAGTTGCCCTAGATTTGGCTCAAATTCACAGACACTCTGTGTGCTACGATCAAAGTCTCTCATACTCATGATTGCTGACATGTTCCAGTCTATCGATGTGGTTCCTGTGCCTCTTCATCCCACTGAGGGTCTCTGTTGATGATTGGCCCTCTGCTTCACCAAACAGGGTATCCTACTTTGGTGATATGCCAGAGCCAATGAGTTGAAAATTAATTGTTCTGTTGTGATTCTGAAGGGTTTCATTGGCTAATTATTTGGCAGTCAATCATCAGGGCTTTCTTCTTAGTCTGTCTTATTTAGAAGCTCTGCTGATACCTGTTCACCATGGGTGACTCTGCTGACATTTGAGATACTAGTGGCATAGCAGCCAGCAACATACCAACTACGGAAGGACCACAAACTGACCTTTGGGTAGCGATCAAACCACCTCCTGCTGTTACTGCATGCCGTCGAGTCAGTTCCGATTCATAGTGACACTGTATACAGTTTTCTAGGCTGTAAATCTTTATGGGAGCAGAGAACCTCATCTTCTTCCCATGGAGTGATGAGTGATTTCCAGCTGCTGTCCTCGCTGCTAGAACTCCAACGCCTAACCCCCTACACTCCCAGCACTCCTTAATCAAATAGCCTACTTGTTCATAACTTTCGGCTGTAAGGTCTGCTTTTGGAGACCTCACTAAACAACCTCTCTCCCAAAGTCACTCCCTTTGTTGACTCAGCACAGCATACTGGTCCCACACCAAGGAGCTATAAAGCTCATTTGGAGCACAGCAGTTGGTATGACGTGCATGCTGTTGCAACCCTGTGGCATCTTTGGTTTGCTTCTCTCGAATGTTGTAGGTTTGGATAGTGTGTCAGCTCTCTCTTGGATGGTGTTTGCTCATGCAAGGCCAAGTTTGACACATTATTTTGGCTGCCACAGCCTCCTGTATCCATAAGCCAATGTTTTCTGTCATCACCTTTGCTAAGTGTCCCAGGATCCAAATAAATGCAGTATCCCCTGAGCAGAATTACAGCTGTCTTAAGAAGGTATTCATAGGAAGTTTCCTGAATTTTTTTTTTTTAAATCCCCATTCCCTTGAGCCCAGGGTTGAGTATTTTCACTACAAAGCCTGACTCAGGACAGAAAAATAGCAGATAAACATTGCCATATGTTTTTAAGACATGTAGTTTTTTTTTTTTTTTTTCTTTTTTGAAGCAAACTGATACTACCTTAAAAGCTTCATATACGGATCTCTCTTATAATTTATAGTTATTAAAAACAGAAGAAAGCAATTGTGCTGGGGGAGAGCCGATTCTTTTTTTCAAAACTTTTATAATGTCCCCTGGAAAAATATAGCCGGAGACTAAAGCCCCTGTGTAAGAAATCAAACGACATATTGCATTAGGCAAATCTGCTGCACAAGAGCTCTTTAAAGTGTTCAAGAGCAAAGACGTCAGTTTGAGGACTAAGAACCTGACCCAAGCCATGGTATTTTCAATAATCTCATATGTGTGTAAACGTTGGACATTGAATAAGGAAGATCATAGTAGAATTGATGCATTTGAGTTACGATGTTGGAGGAGAATATTGAAAGTACCATGGGCTGCCAAAGAATAAACCAATCTGTGTTGGAAGAAGTACAGCCAGAATGTTCCTTGGAAGCCAACATGGCCAGACTTCATCTCTCATACTTAAGATATATTATCAGGAGGGACCAGTCCCTGGAGAAGGACATCATGCTAGGCAAAGCAGAAGGTAATAACAAAAAAAGGAAGACCCCCCCCAACGAGATGGAATGGCACAATGGCAGTAGCAATGGGCTCAAGCTTAACACAATTGTGACATTGGTGTAGGATCGGGCAGTGTTTCATTCTACTGTGCATAAGGTCGCTATGAGTCAGAATCGACTCGACAGCACCTAACAACAACAAGAAGGCTGTATGGAGTGGGGAACAGGAGCCAACAAAATCCTGATGATCTCTTGTTTTTAGCTGCCGTTTTATTGGTCTCTGACTCATGGCAACCCCATATACAATTAAACAAAATGCAACCCAGTCCTCCATCACCCCACGATTGTTTGGGAATTGAACTGTTATGATCCATAGAGGTTTCGTTGGCTAATTTCTAGAAGTAGATCACCAGGTCTTTATTCCTACTCTCTCTTAGTCTCGAAGCTCTGTTAAAACCTGCTTAGCCCTGTAGCAACACACATCTTCACTGACAGGCAGGCAGTCGGTGTGCATGAGGATCATTGGCTGGGAATTGAACCGACATCTCCCTCGTGGAAGGCGAGAATTCTACCACGAACCACCACTGTCCCTGGTGGTGTCTATTTACAGTAAATAGCAAGAGCTCATCATTTCTACCAGTTATGGCATGCTGGGCGCTTGCTAAGTACTTCTCATGCTGAATCTCATTTGAGTTTTAAAATCACCCTCTGAGAGGGAGAGGTACTGTTTTTATTCCCTGTTTTGAAATAAAAAATGGAGACACCAGACAAGCTAAACAGTTTGTACACAGTAATTCACAGGTGTAAGTGGCAAAACTTGGATTTGAGCCTTGTCTCTGTTAGATGCCAGACTCTGCCCACTAACTGCAGTGCCACACTGCTGCTGCCAATCAGTTTTCAATGCCACCTATCAAACTGGCACTGTGGGATAAGCCCTGGACTTAAGAGTCAGCAGTTCAAACTCACCAGCTGCTCCTTGGAAACCCTATACAAGGTTGGATGAGTTGAAACCAACTCAACGGTCCATAGCAACAACATCAACCAAACTGGTGCAGTCCCTGGGTGGTACAAATGTTTGGAGGTTTGAATCCATCCAGAGGTATTTGGAAGAAAGACTTGGTGATCTACACCCCCCCCAACCCCCCCAAAGCAGCCTTTAAAACCCTATGGAGTGCATCTGGAATCTGATCTATGTGGTATCGCCATGAATTGGAGTGTGGTGGTGGTGGTGGTGGGTCAGACTGGTGCTGACCATTGGTAAATTCCTATTACTCGAGGGTAGAGAAGACTTCCATAAAGATTCTCAAATCAAACCAAACCCCTGCCATACTGTCCATCCTGATTCATCGTGGCCCCATAGGGTTTCCAAGTCTTATGGAAGCTGACTGACACATTTTTCTCCCATGGAGCTGCTTGAGGGTTTTAATCTCTGACCTTTCAGTTAGCAGTCAAGTGCTTGATTGCTGTGATCGCCGGCCTTCTCCCATAAAGATTATTGTTGTTAAGTCCTGTTGAGTTGATTCTGACTCATAGCTACCCAGATAGGGTTTCCAAAGGGTGGTTAGTAGATTTGAACCACGGACCTCAGAGTTAACAGTTCAGTGCTTATCCTACAGTGCCACACTCGGGACCACCCCCCTCCCACAAAGGTTACACCCTAAGAAATCCATGGGACAGGTCAGCTCTATATTTAGGGTTCCTAAGAGTTGGAATTGACTTAACACTTAAAACAAGAGTTATTCACACAGATGGGCTGTTAGATGTCCGTGTTTCCTTGTTGGTGTTTTAAAACTACCAGCACCTGGGCTGAGGTGGAAGAAGGTTAGATTTGGAGAGGGTGGGGAAGTAGAATCTGTGTTCCCACAAAACGCCTTATTCTGTTTCCCTATCGCTTGCACCATGTTGTTGTGCGAAGTAACCTTCGTGCCACCAGAACAGTGTCGTTGAAGACATGGACTTGTCCTCCTACATTTAGTTAAATGATTAATTTTCTTCATATTAACTTAAAATGAACCCATTTAAAAGAGGATTTTTTTTTCTTGAAAGCATTGCACATTATGCTATCATTTTAAGTAATTAAATCAAAATAAATGGTTCTCTGAAGCTATTTTAATGTAACAGCTAATTATATCTGACCTAGACTGTGAACTATAATCATTAAGGACACGCACTGGGTAATGTTTCGCACGTTCTTTAATAATTTATTTTGCAGAATTCAGCTGCATGCAGTTGTTCAGAGGAGCTGGATCTTCTGGGACACCTGTTACCTGTTGGATTTTGCTGAGGTACCCTGTTTCTTGGCCACCATACCCAACTCAGTGTTCTTGCCTCTCTGCAAAGACTTTGCTCCTTATGGAAGGAAACTGCATTTGGTTATGATTTCGATGCACCTTAAATATTTTACAAGAAACTCAGAACACTTGAATGAAATGGGTAGGTACCGTTTATGTACTTTTAGCAATGGAAATGCTTTCTGGGCCTGACAGAAGGTAGTCACTCCAGGGAGGTAGCTCACTCCAGGGACTAATTATGTAGCTCAGAAGGTGTGTCTGGAACCCCCAGAGTTATATTCCAGCTGCTACTCCAAGCATCCCTGTGTTTGCATTTTTATTTTTGGAATCTCTAACTTACTACTGGAATGTAGTCTTGGCTGGGCCTCAAGAAAAGACCTTTCCAAATCCAGGAGGGATGCTTCAACCAAATTTGGGAAGACATGTTAGCGTGACAGTTTTTGCTTTTTTAATTTGTAAGTAAGGAATTCTTTCTATAATCCATGGCTGCTACTGAAATGAATCTCAAGTTTGGACTGGTTTTGTTTTCCTCTTCTTTTGCATATATCATTTGTGTAGGGATATTTTAATAATTTCTACTTTTTTTCAAGATATAAACAAGTCATGTGATAGGAAATAAAGATATTTGTTTCCATGACTTCTTCTTACGGGAGCATGGTAACCAAAGATTTGGGCCTGTGAAAGCTGAAATGCAAATCCACTATCTCTTCTCAGCAGGTCTGAAGCGTCCTGAATGCTTTTCTGTTACTTGTTGAGTATTCATTTTGACCTGACTGTCAGCTCTTGCTTGCTACCCCTGGTCTGTACCTGTGTGAAGCTGCTTGTTAATGTGCATAGTTTATCACATGTCTGTGAACACTCCTGGTCCTGCTACAGAAATATTAATGTGTTTGGCTTTAGAATGCTGCCCTAGACTCACTGGGGATGTTATATAATACTGTGTATATGCCCCAGTTTAAAATGAAAAAGTTCAGATTCTCTAAAAATGTCCAGGACCAAGAGTTTTAGACAAGCCAAGAAGCTCTTGGTAGTGGTTACGAATCGGGCTGTGAACCGCAAGGTCAGCAGTTTGAAACTACCGGCTCTTCCATGGGAGAAAGATGAGGCTTTCTGCTCCCATAAAGATTTACAGCTTCGGAAACCCTGTGCAGGGTCGCTACGAGTGAGAACCGACTCCATGATACATAACTACCACCCCCATGGGCATGGAATAAAAATGCCGTAAATGCCTATCATTTACTGAACCCTTGAAGTGGTCCAGGCACTTTCCATGTGTTGCCTGTGTAGTCTTCATGTCCACTAAGTTTATAGAATTTTCCTGTTGAACATAATAGGAAGCAGAAGCTCTGAGAAACGAAGTGACTTGTCTAAGGATACAAGACCAACTTATTCTCAGTGGAATCATCTTTTGGGCAGATACCAAACCCAAAAGTGTCGCTGAGTTCATTTCATCTCATAGTGCTGCTGTATAGAGTTTCTGAGACTATAAATCTTTACAGGGTCAGATAACCTCATTTGTCTCTCATAGAGTGGCTGGTGGGTTTGAACCAATATGTTAACCCACAGTGTCACCAGCTAAGGTGTTGTTAAAACATGTAGCTTCCCAGGCCAAATCCACAAAACTTAGTAGCAATTTTGGATGGCAAGCAGAGAGAGCATATCATTTGTTATTCTTAACCGTATTTTGTGTCATATCTGGGCATTATAAACATCGCTTCAGTCAGTGGTGATAGTTAATGTGTGAGGAATATTTGCTATGTATGTTTTTCTCTATATGATCTTCAAAACAACTCTATGAAGTAGGGACTATTATAATCTCCACCCCCGCTCCCCCAGTCTTACAGAGAAGGAAACTGAGGCCGACAGAACTTGCTTAACTTGTTTTGAGGACATGCTGCCCATTAAGTGGCCAAGCTGGGACGGGAGTCTAATCTTTTTTATGTTGACACTGGCTACCCACCACTTCACTTCTTCATCTCACTCTAAAGCTTAGACGTATTACAATTCATCATGACATAAGGAAAGAATGAAACCAAAGCCAATATAACCCAGAGCAAAACAAAGCTTTTCAACAGTAGGCCCATAAATCTTAAACATCCTAACCCAGTTTATAGTGCCTTACAGGGCCAGTACCCTGACAGAGCATTATTCCATCCTGGGTGGCAGCCTACATGCCAGAGCCCTGAGGAATCAGCTGTGTTACCAGCATAAGATTCCCCATGGGTGGAAATAAGCCTGCTACGTACCATTCCTGTTCTTTCCCCTTCCTCAAAATCCAAAGTTGATTTTTATAAAAGTGCCTTCTGATTTATATATTAAACCAACAAACATTTATTACATACCATCATGTACACAGGGGGTCCTAATGTGGCCCTGTGGGTTAATGTGCTGGACTGAAAAGTTGGTTTGAACCACAAGGTCTGCAGTTCAAGCTTACCAGCTGCTCCTTGGAAACCCTATACAGGGTCGTTATGGGTCGGAACTGACTCGATGGCACTTCACAACAACAATAATAATCATGTACACAAGGGGCCCTGGTAGCATAGTGGATTACAAGCTGGGATTCTAACTGCAAGGTCAGTAGTTTGAATCTAACAGTTGCTCTGGGGGAGAAAGAGAAGGCTTTCTGCTCTCGTAAAGATTTATAGCCTAAGAAACCCTGTACCGGGTCGCTGTGAGTAGGGACTGACTCAGTGGCACATAACCACCACCACCATGTACACAGGATTCCTGGTGCGGTTCTGAGGATAAGCAATGGATTACTAACTACATAGTTGGTGGTTCAAGCTCACCAGCTTTTCCTTGGAAACCCTATACAGGGTTGCTATGACTCAGAACTGACTTGATAGCACTTAACAACAGCAACGTCAAGCACATAAGGATCCTGGTAACTGTCACTAACCAAGGTTGGCTTATTGAACTCACCCAATGATTCTGCAAGAGAAATACCTGGAGATCTGCTCCCATAAAGGTTGCAGCCAAGAAAACCATGCGGGGCAGCTTTGCTCTGTCTTGTGGAATCCACACGATAGTCCTAACTAACTACAGCAGTGTGGACCCAGTACATTTATATGTAAATTATTTAAGCAAGTGAAGAATGTGCTAGGTACCAGACACCTTGTGAGGAGTTGGAGAGAAGAGTGAACAAATCAAAGTTCCTGTTCTGTAAAAGCTGTTCTAGTGACAGGAAAATAGTCACCAGACTAATGGAATCAAATACGGAACGTCCGAGAATGCTGATGGGGCTGGTGTTCCCTTTGCAAGTGATGAAAATGGTCTGGAATGAGACTGTCATAATGGTTGAACAGCCTAGTGACTATACTAAAGCCTATTGAATCATACACTTTAAAGGGGTGAATTTTATGTTATGTGAACTCTATCTCAATTTTATGTAACGTGAACTTTACTACAATAAAATATCATGTATCAAATGGCAATATTACATTAACAAAATATCATGTGTCACATGACAAGAAGGAAAATAGAGCCAGATGAAAAGCCAGAGAGTGACAATGAAGGGCTCTTTTAGACAGAATGGTCAGGGAAGGGACAGAGGTCATATTGCTGCTTGCCCCATCCGTACACCTGGGATTCCCCTACTGCTGTCGGGATGGTTTGGGGCTTGCTGGCAGCTTCCTACCTGGAGCAGCAGCAGCATCACTCCGACTGTGTAGCCACTGCCTTTCTCATATCCTGGAATTTGCCCTGTATGAACAGACACAAGCATTGGCGAAGTAAGTCACTGGTAGGTCCCCAGCCTCTCCTATCCCCATGGGGTTCATTCTGAAATGTGCTCTGTGCATTTTCTCAGAGAACCCCAGAGACTTAGGCTCAGATGTCTACAGCTGTAACCTTCTCCTTTACATATATTTTACTGACTTTTATCCATTCCCTCAGGTGCCCTGGTGACTGGCACATGGTTAAAGCACTTGGCTGCCAACAAAAAGGTTGTCAGTGTGAACCCAACAGGCTCAAGCCTTGAAAGATGTGGCAGTCTGCTTCTGTAAACTTTATTGTTGTTGTTGATAAGCCATTGAGTTGGTTCTGATTCACAGCAACCCTAAATAGGGTTTCCAAGGAGTGGTTGGTGAGTTTGAATCCTTGACCTTATAGCTAGCAGTCCATTGCTTATCCTGTGGACCACATCAGGACAGCCTTGGAAACACTATGGGACAGTTCTATTCAGTCTATTATGGTCTCTTTGTATCTTCTCTGCTTCACCACCTGCACTTCGTGACCTGTGCCTCCTGGGGCCACCTCCCAAATAAGTTATCTGACCCAAGCCCTTGTCTCTAGGTCTTTCTTTGGTAAAACTCAAACTCAACATGGAAGCTTCTTCAATCCGGTACCATATGAACCAAGACTCTGGGATTAGTAAGATCTATGAGGGAGAGTTTTTAGAGGCAGGAAACAACAAATGCAATGTACTTGGTGTGTTTTGTAAATAGCAAGGGGGCCAGTGTGGTTGGAGTGGAGTGAGTCAGAGGAAAATTGGTAGCTAATAAGGTCAGAAAGTGGGAGAAGGGGGGTGGGGCCGTCATGAGATCTTAGCTGGACTTTGTACCCAGTGCACTGGAAACCACTGGAGGGTTTTGAGGAAAGAAGTAATGTGATCTTATGTGGGTTGTAAGAGGCTGTGTTGGCAATACACTAAAAGGGCACAAAAGAGAAAAGAGGGAAACCAGGTGGGAGATTTCTGCAACCACTTAGGAGAAGAATGATGGCGGCTCGAAGCAGAATGGAGCAAGTGGATCAAATGATGAGGTAGCAGAACTTGGTGATGGGTGTGAAACAGAAAACTGTCATGGATGAGTCTGAAGGTTTGGGACTAAATCCCTGGAAGACTGAAAATGTTGGAGATAATTCTCCATGGAAGTCTTGTGTTCTGTGTATCTTATAAGCAGAAGTACTGATGACCTTTGTTCCAGACAATCTTTAAAAAAAGGTGGTTTGTTTGGTGAACAGTCACAGAGAGAAAAAGATCACATCTCTGTCCAGAGCAAAGGATGGACTTGATTACTGAAAACTAGTGAAGATCTGGGTTTCCTAACTCAGGACTCTTACTGAGTAATGTAACCTATTGCATATAATGCAGCCAGGTGCCCCCTGGCCCTACTTAGTGGGGACTGGGTCTCGGGGAAATGCTGCCAGAGAATGGGAACACGTCAGCTGTTGTCTCTGTCCTTTGTGTCTGACCCAGGAGTCTCATGTTCTGCCATGAAACGGTGACAGGCTAACTTGTTCACTTGGAAGGAGAGTAAAATTTCAGACTGTTTTCAGCTCTTGATGGAATGGAGCTGACGTTTGCTTAAAGGGGAAAAGTTATGCATTAGTTTCCTAGGGCTGTCGTAACAAATTGCCACAAACATGGTGGCTTAAAATAAACCAAAATGTATTCTCTCAGAGTTCTGGAGGACAGAAGTGCTGAAATCAAGGAGATGTTAGTAATGGTTCTTTCTGGAAGCTCTGAGGGAGAAACCTGCCCAGCTTCTGTGGTCACCTAGCTGATAGCAACGTAAGACTAACAGCTGCTCCCATCATCACATGGCATGCTCCCCTGCGTCTGTGCATCTTCACTCTTTTTAAGGCCGTCCGTCATCATATTTAGGGCCCGCCTTAATCCCAGGTGATCTAATCTCGTGATCCTTACCTTGGTGATGAAATTATGAAATTCTAGGTAAATACATAGTTTGAGGAGAGGGACATTATTATACCCACTATAAATTATAAAAGGAGTAAGTTGGAACAGCAGTGATAAAATCAGCTGTTGCATTTGAGACGTAATATTTCTCCCAATGATGACTCAACAGCTCCTCTCAGATTTCTAAGTTTAGAATTTAATAGAAAGATTTGAGTAGAAAATAGACATTTGGGGATTTCAGAATATAAATGGTAATTAATACCTTGAGATCATCTAGCTCCCAGAGCGTGAGTGATGCTGGTGAGAAGAGGATGGGGGAGTGGGGGCAGGGTCTGGGAAGAGGACCTGAGTGAGGAGGAGTGTCCAGGGAGGGAGGTGAGCATGGGATGACATTCATGTGCCTGCACATTATTACAAAATGCATGGCTTTTAAAGCAACAGAAATTTATTGTCTCACAGGTCTGGAAGCTTGACTCTGTTTCCTCTGGGTTCTCTAGGGGAGAATTGATTCGTTGCCTCTTCTAGTTTCTCATGGCTGCCAAAATTCCTTGGCTTGTGGCCACATCACTCCATTCTCTGCCTCTCTGCTCACATTGCCTCCTCCACTTCTGTGTGTTCAACCGCCCCTTTGCCTCTCTCTTGTAGGAATGGTTGTCCCTGGATTTAGGGCCCACCTGGATAATCCTGGGGGTATCGCATCTCAAGATCTTTAACCTAATTATATCTGCAAAGACTTTTCTTCCAAGTACAGTCAAATTCACAGGTTCTGGGGATTAAGAAGTGACCATATATTTTGTGGGACCACTAAAAGAACCCAGGGAAAGTCCTGGAGGCCGTGAGAAGCCAATGTTTCATGAAGGAGGACAGGATCAACAGTGATGAACTCTACTGATAGGTTGAGTAGGGAGGAGAATTGAGGATTGAGAGTTGGATTTGGCTTCACTAAGTGTGGATTCGTGGGGAGGTACTGTAGGATCAGCACTAGACTGCGAACCACATGGTTGGTATTCAAACTGACCAGCTACTCCTGGGAAACCCTACACAGGGTCACTATGAGTCGGAACCAACTCGAGGGCATAAATAACGACAGCAGTACTGCCCTTGGTAAGAGCAGTTTGGTGGCATAGTGTGGCAGCAAAAGTGTCTCCTGGACTAGAGCAGGAGGAGAGAGAATGGGGACGATAGAGGGAGTGGGCAGAAACCTTCCTTTCAGAGAGAGTATGGGGTAGGGGATTAGAAAAACGGGGTGATAGTTCAAAGGGATTGCAGGAGGTGTGCTGGTCAGTGTTATGTGTTGTCTTGATTAAGCTAGGATGCCCAGTCAAACACCAGTTTCAATGTTGCTCTGAAGACGTTTTGTTTCTGTGATTAACATTTTCAATCCATGGGCTTTAAGAAATGGAGAACCCCCTCGATAACATGAATGGGCATCATTTAATCAATTGATGTGCTTCAGAACAAAAACGGAGGCTTTCGAGAAGAGGAGGAATTCTGTCGCAAGACTGTAACTAGACATTCTGCCAGAGTTTCCAGCCTTGCCACCTGGCCTTCCAATTTTAGACATAAGACAGTCAGAGTTTCCAGCCTGCCTGGCCTACAGATTGTGGACTTGCCAGCCCCTACAATTCCATGAGCCAACTCATTCAAATAAATCTCTCTCTCTCTTTCTATGTATACCAGTGGACGTTGAGTCGCCTCCAACTCATGGTGAGTCCATGTGTTTCAGAGTAGATCTCTGCTCCACAGGCTTTTCTTTATATATATATATATATATAGCTCTGGTAGCGTAGTGGTTACGAATCGGGCTGTGAACCTTAAGGTCAGCGGTTCGAAACTACCAGCTGCTCTGCAGGAGAAAGATGAGGCTTTCTACTCCCGTAAAGATTTACACCCTCGGAAACCCTGTACTGGGTCGCTATGGGTCGGAACCGACTCGACGGCACTTAACAACAACAACAACAACAACAACAACATATATATATATATATATATAATTCATTTTTTTTCGTTGCTGTTGAAAACATGCACAGCAAAACATAACCAATGCCACAATTCTGCATGTACAGTTGTGTGACATTGCTTACGTTCTTCAAAGTTGTGCATCCTTTCTTACTCTCTGAGTTGTCCCTCCCTCAGTAACAAACCTGCTGCCCCCTAAATTTCCTATCTAGCCTTCTTTTCAATTGCTGTTGCCAATTTGATTCCTTATAAATAGATCTTAAATAAACTCAATGCTCAAGGCAGACATTCTTTACCTCTTAAGCGAAGCTATTGTTTGATTTTTAAAAAGACTTCAGGGGATATTTTTGGTGTAAGGTTTAAGTATTATTTCAGGACAGTAGTTTCAGGGATTCATCCAGCCTCCATGGGTCTAGAAAATCTGTATTTCATGAGAATTTGAAATTCTGTGCTGCATTTCTCTTCTTTCATCCAGATTCTTCTATGCAATCTTTGATCAAAATGTTTAGTAATAGGAGTTGTGCGTGATCCAGTTTCCTGGTCTGATGGCGGAAGGAGTGATGCTTCATGAAGGCAGTTAACCACACATTCCTCCTCCTGGCTCTCCTCTCTCCTTCTTCCTTTACTGTCAGAGGTGTACAGGTGCCCCTGGTTTCTAATAAGATCCTTTCCTGTGTCTTTTAGAATTTGTAGGTAAGTTAGAACAGGTACATCCAGTGCCTATTTAGCTTTAGTTTGTGCAAGAAGAGTTTGGGAGGATTTTTAACAAAGCTGTGCATGTAGCAGATGAAGTTGGCCGTGGTGAATAATTTGTTGTAAGTAAGGACTGGTTCAGTCTTTCAAAGAGAGGACAAATTGACATAACATTGAAGGGCAAGTACAATTATCTTAAAGTCCAGTGTTCATCACCTGAGGACTTCCTGTACCTTGGATGGCTGCTTGCATGCTTTTAAGTCCACAGACATATGCAGTGAACAAAAGCACCAAACATGGTATGAGGCCAGTTACCATATTTCTCACATAAAATGCACCCACAAAACTAATGCATACACACATATAACATGCTTAGTGCTCATAGAAAACACATGAAGGGGTTGTGTGGCTTACAAAAAAAGTATAATGTGTGCATTATTTGCATCAAAATTATATATTCCTTGAAACTGTGACTCTAAACCTTTAAACCAAGGAATCAAATCCCATGAGATGTTTCGTTGCACATAGGAAGTTTCAACAGCTACTCTTTTTTTTTTAGCTTCTATACATTTTTGGCTTTGGTCTCTATACAATTGCCTGTCCTTGATTTTTTTTTATTTTATGTAAGTGAGATTTTACAATATGTGTCCCTTCGTGATTGACTTATTTCACTCAACATGATGTCTCCAAGCTCCATCATATGGTAGTATGCATCAAGATTTCATTCTGTCTTACTGGCTTACTATTCCATTGTGTGTGTATACCATATTTTGTTCATTCATCCATTCATTGATGGGCATTTAGTTTGTTTCTTTTTTATCTCCTTTTGGCTATTGCTAATAGTGTTGCACTGAACTTTGGTGTACAAGTCTCTGCTTTCAAATCTTTCAGGCGTGAATCTAGGGGTGGAATTACTGGGTCATGTGGTAGTTCTAATTTAGTATAAAGTTTTAAGGAGCTGAAACTAAAAGCGATACCATTTTGCATTCCTGCTGGTAATGGGTAAGGGCTCTAATTTCTCTGCATCCTTGCCATCGTGTGTTAAGTTCCAGTTTTGTGTTTTTTAATCTTAGCTTTCATAGTGAGAAGCTTTCTTAGCTTCTTTCTGATGGCTAATGATGTTGAGTGTCTTTTCATGTGTTTAGTAACTTCTTTGGTGCATGTTCTCTTTGGTGAAGTGTCTGTCAAGTCTTTTATCCTTTTTGAGATTGGGTTGTTTATCTTTCTGTGCGTAAGTTGTCAAAATTCTATATATATTTTGGTTTTTACATTCTTATCCGATATATAGTTTCCAAAGATATTCTCCCAGTCGATAGCTTGTCTTTTAAGTTTTTGCTCCATGAAGTTTTCATGGCTGTGACCCTTCACAAGCAGATTATAATGTCTTTGAACCCACACATACTGTTCCTCTGGAAAACTCTGACTAACACAGTGAGTTAAGCATGATTGTTTTAAAAATGAGAAAGAAGAGACGGCTTCAAAAAACTCATGGAAATAGGATGAAAAGATCGTGGAATTTTCCCACAAACTTTTTGAAAGCCCCTTGTGTTTGCATTACAGTTGTATTTTGATGCTGATAATCCTGTTGTGGAAAAACTTGAAGACATGTGAAGGAGAGAAAAAATGACAAGAATCTTAGGGATGTGAGTGAGTATGAGACGGATGTCAGTGGGTTCATAGATTGGATGATGATGGCCTTGTCAGATCTAGTAACTGAAAATACAGGACACCCAGCCTAATTGGGATAAACAACACATACCTTTTGAGTCTAGTATTTCAACCTACATACTTATACTGAAACTACCAGCTATTCCACGGAAGAAAGATGAGGCTTTCTGCTCCCATAAAGATTTGCAGGCTAGGTCACTATGAGTTGGAACCGACTCCACGGTACTTAACAACAACAACAACACTTATGCTGAAAAGTTATTCATTATTTACCTGAAATTCAAGTTTAAACCTAGGCAGTGGGAGCTTGTGACCCACATTTCTGACTGTTGGAAAAAAAAAAAAAAAATCAAAGTTCCAAAAGTGTTTATGTGGAGATCAGAGACGGTGAATGAAAGATTGTACAGCTGTCAGGCCATCCCAGAAGCCTACTGAAGTCTTATGGTCCTGAGATTTAGAGCAACATCTGGACGAGCAGGATTGTGTTTTTTCTGCTGTTACTTCCAGTGGCATGCCTTTGAGGCAATTCCAACTCATGTTGTTGTTGTCAGGTGCCATCGACTTGGAACTGACTCATAGCGACCCCATGCACAGCAGAACGAAACAATGTCTGATCCTGGGCCAACCTCACTACTGCTGCCACACTTGAGTCCATCAGTGAT
>NW_006408808.1:2432436-2435275 GCF_000296735.1 Chrysochloris asiatica | reverse complement strand
GCAATGATATCTCTCGTTCCATGGCCTCTTCTGAACCAGCTTGAACCTCTGGAAGTTCTCTGTCAATGTATGATTGTAGCCGTTTCTGTATTACAATCTCAAAATTATAGAGTACAATTGTCCTCTAGGGTTTGTTAAGTTTTAATCTTAAAAAAAAAAAAAATTTATTGTGAATCAAGTGAAGGTTTGCAGAGATGATCATCAGTTTTACATTCAACAAATCATATACTTAGATTCATTACAATGATTGCAATCCCCTCCATGTACCACCAGTTAACAGTATTCACCTCTATTTACTTTAACTATTGCATTCCTCCCTGTGTCTCTCTATTACCTTCAGCTTTCTCTGCTAACCTCCCTCTTGTTGTATATTGCCTGCCTTGTCTCCCATGTTAACATGTGTCTACCCTCTAGGCGTTGAAAAAGTTTCCTTCCTCTCCACTGAGAAACTATAATTCCTTCTTTTTTTCAGAAAACTTTAAAATTTTTACAATTTTGGTCTCATACAATATTTGTCCTTTTGTGATTCACAAATTTCACTCAGCATAATGTCTTCCAAGTTCATCCATATTGTCAGGTGTTTCACAGATGCATCGTTATTCTTCATTGTGGTGTAGTACTCTGTTGTATGTACCAACGTTTACTTAGCCATTCTTGTGTTGATGGCATTTAGCCTGTCTCTATATTTTTCGATGTCTCTCTTGTAGACAGCATATTGAAGGGTCCTGTTTTCTTATCCATTCTGCTTTCTCTGTCTCTTGACTGATGTATTTAGTCCTATTACATTTAGTGTAATTATCAGTAGGTAGGAATTGACTTTTTCATCTTGCTGTCTGGTTTTTATATGGCATTCTGTTGGTTATTTTTTTCCACGTGATTTTCTGTGCTGAGTTCATTTTATTTGTGGGTTTTCTTTTCATCCTCTTCATTTCTGTTGTTTTGATGTTTGCTAACTTTTTCTGATTTTCCTTTTTTTATTTTGATGTACAGGTGTATTAATTTTCTTTGAGGTTACTATGAACTTTTCCATTATCAGCCAAGTGCTTAACCACTGTGCAACCAGGAACGTTTCCAGGAGCAAATAAAACCAAACAACCAAACCCACTGCTGTGGGTTAATTCTAATTAATGCTGACTCTTGGTGACCCGTTAGGGCAGAGTGGAATTGTTCCATAGGTTTTCCAAGACTGCAGATCTTTACGGAAGCAGAGTGCCTCATCGTTCTCCCTCAAAAGTGGGTAATGGATTTGGACCACAGCCTTTCCATAAGAGTCCAGGGCTCACCTGGGTTTCATGACTTCCCAACTTCCTCTAGGTAAGAGTGATGGATAGTACATGCAACATAGTGATTTCATTTGGTCTTGGTAAGGAAAGAAGTAGACTCTTGGTGGAACGCCATAGGATAAGCACTCAACCTTAAGATGGGCTTGAATCACAAGGTTGGTGGTTCATACTCACCAGCCGCTCCTCAGAAACCCTGTACATGGTCTCTGTGAGTCCGCACTTAACAACTACAAGAAGGAAAGAAGTGGGAAAGTGAGAAAATGGGGTGTGTGTGTGAGGGGTGGGCAAGACACTGACAAGATGGAAGAAGAATGGCAAGTGTTATGGTTTGTCCTCCCAAAATATGTCGGAGGTCTGGCTCTTGCAACACTATAATTTTATTGGGCGAAAAACTTTCTTTGCAGGTCTTATCAGATAAATCTACAAAATTATGTAAGAGTAGGGTGGACTCTAATCCTAATCTCTTCTGAATGGTGTTTTTTTCAAATAGAAGGACAGATACTTGAACCAAAGCACACACACGGATCACATTTACAAACCAAAGTACATTAAGAAACACCGGAAACGCTAAGTAAGAGATCAAGATTGTCTGCAGCCAACAGAAATGAGGACAGAGGCAGAGAACAGAACCCCTGTCAAACCCTCAAAAAGAATCAATATGCCTGATAGCCTGAACTTGGACTTGTAGCCTTCTGGACTGAGAAAATAAATTTATGGTCTTAATAGCCACCCACCATGTCGTTTTGTTATATGAGCATCCTAGGAAATGAAGATAGTGAGTTCCAATGAAGAACTATGGGTGGTCGAGTCTGTTGCAGGACAAAAAAGACCCCACACTAAAATATATAGTATGTTATTCTTGTTAAGTGCTGTCAAGTCAGTTGCAACTCATAGTGACCCTGTATGCATTTCCAAGGAGCGGCTGGTGAGATTGAACCACGGACCTTGCAGTTCAAACCAACCTTGCAGTTCAACGCAGTAGCCCGCAGCACTAAGACCCTTTTATTAAATCTTTAAATAGAACAAAGGTATGACAAAGGCAGATAATCTGGTTAAGAGAAATCATCAGCAGAAGGACATAAATGTTAATTCATTGTCATGTTCCTAATTATGCTGTTAAAGTGCCATCACGTCAGTTTGGACTCATAGCATCTCTGTGTAGGTTTGAACTACAGACCTTGCAGTTAGCAGTCCAGTGCTTATCCTACAGCAGCACACCAAGACTAATTATAGATCACAGAAATCAAAGAAAATCCATCACAAAATCATGTTTGGTGGCAAATCACTTCATTACCAGTGGGACCATGGCATCCAGAAAGAGGCCTTGATGGGGATAGCACATGATTTCAGATCAGAAACATTTGCAGGGTTAGTTCTGGGGCCCTCAGACCACGTGGTTGCCATATGACTCATGACTTGAAGGGCAAGATTATCCCTTGGGGCTGCTTCTTGTTGTTAGGTACCATAGAGTTGATTCCATCTAGTGACCCTCTGCACAACACAATGAAACACTGCCTAATCCTGCACCAGCTTTACAATTGTTGTGACACTTGAGC
>NW_006408808.1:2424236-2425401 GCF_000296735.1 Chrysochloris asiatica | reverse complement strand
CCTAATCCACAGTGCCACCAGGTCTCCTTAAGTAAGGACTAAGATAGTAAATGTTTCAGACTCTGCTGGTTGAACTGTGAGGTAGAGTAATACTTACCTCCCCTGACCTATTCCCCTAGTATGTCTCTCTCCTAATCCCCAGAACCTGTGAAGATGTTACACTACATGACAAAAAATTCTTCAAGTAGCAGAATTAGAGCCCTAATTGATGCAGTGGTTAAAGTGCTTGGCCTCTTGTTATTGTTAGGTGCCCTTGAGTTAGTTTCAACTCGTAACAACCATACGCACAACCGAAGCAGACAGTGCCTGGTCCTGGGTCATTCTCTCATTTGTCATTATGCTTGAGGTTTTCTGCTGCTGCCACTGTGCCCGTCCATCTTATTGGGGCACAGGTGGGGTGGGGTGGGGATGTTTTTCTGTTTTGCTCTGACTTTCCATCTTACCAAGCACAATGTTAAGATGTCTGAAATATGAGCGATAATTTGCCATCCGGGCTTATGAGGAACATTCTGGCTATACTTCTTCTAGCACAGATTTGTTTGTTCTTTAGGCAGTCCATGGCACTTTTACTATTTTTCTCCAACACCATAATTCAAATGCATCAATTTTTCGACAGTCATCCTTATTCATTGTCCAACGTTTACATGCACGTGAGGCCATTGAATATACCATGGTGTGGATCAGGCACACCTTCGTCCTCAAACTGACATCTTTGCTCTTGAACACTTTAAAGCGGGTTTGTGCACCGTATTTGCCTAATGCAATACGTCATTTGATTTCTTGACTGCAGCTTCTTTGCGTGTTGATAGTTGATCCAAGAAGAAGGAAGTTTTTGACAATTTCTGTCTAACAAAGCAACATAACGATGCTAATTATTCATCTAGTTGGGAGGATTTTTGTTTTTTTTACTCTGGAGTACAATGCATTCTGAAAACTGTAGTTTTTGATTTTCACCAGTAAGTATTTTAAGACCACTTCACTTTCAGCAAGCAAAGTTGTATCATCTGTGTATTGTAGGGTATCAGTGAATCTTCGTACAATCCTGATACCATTTTCTTCTTCATGTAATCCAGCGTCTTGGATTACTTGCTAAGCATACATATTGAGTAAGTATAGTGAAAGAATGCAACCCTGGCACACACCTTTCCTGATTTTAAACCATTCA
>NW_006408808.1:2413872-2422336 GCF_000296735.1 Chrysochloris asiatica | reverse complement strand
GACTGAAGAATCTGATAGAATTCTTTAATTTTATTGTCACTGACATAAGTGCTTGCTGCATAAATTTGAATAATAGTGGTATCAATGGCTCTTCCTGTAGGAGTAGGGATAGTATCCTATCACAGACAGCACTGTACTTCAAGATCAATTTTGAAATGGTCTTTTTGATGATGAATGCAATATCATTCCGCTTTAATTTATCATTCCCTCCATAGTAAGCCACATGAGTGTCAGATTAAAAATGGCTAATACCAGTGCATTTCAGCTAACTAATACCTAGGGTATCATTCTTTATGCTTTTCATTTCATTTTTGACAGCTTCCAGTTTTCCTAGATTTATACTGTGTACATTCCATGTTCCCATTGTTAATGGCTGATTACAGCTGTTTCTCATTTTGAGTTGTGCTCAATCAGCAAATGAAGATCCTGAAAGTTTCACTCCATTCACATTATCATGGTCAACCCGACTTTGAGGAGGCAGCTCCTCCCCAGTTGTATTTTGAGTGCCTTCCAACCTGATGAGTTCATCTTCAGGCACTGCATTTGAGCATATTCTGGTGTTATTTATAATGTTTTAGTCTACTGGCACTATATCTGGCAATGCTTTCCAGTTATTCATAAGGTTCTCAGTGGCTAAACATCTAGAAGTAATCAGCTTCTTCTTCTTCCTAGTCTGTTTTAGTCTGAAAGCTCAGTTGAAATCTGTCCATCATGGGTGACCCTGCCTATAGTTAAAATACTGGCGGCATAGCTTCCAGCATCACAGCAACACACAAGCCACCACAGTGTGACAAGCTGAAAGATAAGTGGTGGTTGCTAATCAAAAAATCCATGGTTCAAACCCACCAGCTGCTCCCCTGGAGAGAGATGTGGCAGTTGGCTGCTGTAAAGATGACAGCCTGGGGAACCCTAAAGAGCACTTCTACTCTGTTCTATGGGTTTCCTACGAGTTGAACTTGGCAATGGACTTTCTTTGCAATCAGTTGACCTCAATTTAGGGTGAGTTGTGTGGATTATTTGGGTGGAACCAATGTAATTACAAACACCTTTAAATATGCACGTGGAAGCAGATGACTCAGTGTTAGAGAGTTAATTATGTGAGAAGGACTTGAGCAGTCATTGTTGGCTTTGACGATACAGGGTGACCACTAGTCAAGGAATGCAGGTAGCCTCTGGAAAAGGGAAACAATGGAGTCTACCCTAGGGCCTCCAGAAAGGAACGTAGCCCTGCTAAATTCTGGAACTTAGCGCAGTAAGATTCTCGATTTTTGACTTCCAGAACTGTACTGTTTTAAGTCACTAGGTTTGTGGTAATTTCTTACAGTAACAAACAGAAATGAATATATGTAGCCTCTGTTCTAACTATACCCCTTTCTTACTTAGCAACACAGTTAGGTTCTAAAGACTGGGTCGTTATGTGAAAATCCATGGTATATGAAAATGAAGGTTGAGTATATCATTAAATACCTGCCAAGTCGCATCATTACAGAACCTCCAAACCTCTGAGAATCATGGCCCAGCCAAGATGACACATCACCTTCCCCATCACAGTCAGTATTACTGTCGACATTCATTATTGCCTGGCGTATATTGTTAATGTGCAAAATAGTCAGATAATAGGTTTTTCACTGTTGTCATAAATGAACAATGTGGGATAATGACATAGTTGATAAGCGAGGAATTAGTGTATTCAACTCTCCTGTGCTTACATGAATGGAGCTTGCTTGGCATGACAATATAGGATTAGCACAGGACTACTAATTTTAAAGTTTGACTGTTCAAACCATGAGCCACTGCAAAAGAGAAAGATGCGTCTTTCTGCTCCCCAAAAGATTCACAACGTTGGACACCCTATATGGGGTCTCTATGCGTCAGAATTGACTCAGTGGCTGTGAGTTGAGTTGTACTGAGTAGTTGTATAAAGGCAGCCATAGACAAAGTACAAATACATGGGTAATGAAACGATTTACAAAAATGGCAGACTGGCTAGATTTTGTCAGGAAGGGTGTAATTGGACAATCCCTGGAACCTGAGATTCCTACATTAAAAAGGAAGAGATAGATCTTTATGTTTGGGTATGGAAATTGTCTCCAGTATATTGTTAAAGGGAAAAAGAAAGGCACAGAAGAATGCATTTATTGTGTTCTTATTGCTATGAATGTAGTATGTAGAGTTTCAGGAGCTCTGGTAGCGTAGTGGTTACGAATCGGGCTGTGAACCTCAGGGACAGCAGTTCTAAACTACCAGCTGCTCCAAGGGAGAAAGATAAGGCTTTCCAGCCTTGGAAACCCTGTACAGGGTCACTATGAGTTGGAACCGACTCCACGGCACATAACAACAACAACAACAACAACAACAACGTATAGAGATTCACACACATACGTATAAGCCTGCACATGTAATTCTTGGAAGGATTCCTGAGACCTTGTTTTCAGTGGCTGATCTGAAGAAGGAGACTGTGACTTTGGAATGGGAGAATGGGAAAAAGACTTCCGTGTTTTTTCGTTGTAGACTTATTTGTACTGTGTGCATCTTTTTAAACCATGTGCACATACTATTTTTCTCAGAAATGATAACCATGTTTGCAAAGCACTTACTCAAAACGGACACAAGCATTGTGTCAAATGTCCATCTTTAGTTAACTTGCATAGTGTTTAAGAGATGGAACTGTACTGGCATCGTGATTAAGTGTTTGGCTGCGAACCAGAACGGTCAGTGTTCAAACCCATCACCCATTCCACAGGAGAAAGGTTTGGCATTTCACTTCCATGAAGATTACAGCCTTGGAAACCTAATGGAACAGTTAGTTCTACTCTGTCTTAAGGGTAACTATGAGTCAGACTTGACTAGACAGTAGCGGGTTTGTGTTTTGTTGTTTGTGCAGTGCTTAAGAAAGCACTGCATTGAAGCCTAATATACATATAGACTATCACACATATTGAAATGTACAGCTTGATGAATTTCAATAAATGAACATGTGTGCCCAGCATGACAAATGAGAAACAAAACATACCAGCATCCTGAAGTCTCCTTCTGCCCCAGAGCAGTAGTACCCAAGAGTAACTACCATCCCAGGTCACACAACATAGAGGGTAGTTTTGCTTGTTTTTATCTGTTGCCTTATTGTACAGAAATGGGAACATACAGAGTCTACTGTTTTGTGGCTTGTTTCTTTTACGCCACATTGTGTTCATGAGACTAAGCCAAGTAGGACTGATATGTAGTTGTAGATGGTCATTCTCACCTCTGTATCATTTTCCATTGTGTGAATATATCACAATTGGTTTGTCCTTTGCACAGTTGACAGGTGTTTGGTTAGTTTCCACTCTGAGACTCTTGTGAGCCATGTTCCTGTCATTGTTCCTATTAGTTCCTATTTGAGTCCTGTTTAAGAAATCTTTGTCTACTCCTAGGTCCCACAGATATTCCTCTTCTTTCTCTTTTAATAGCTTTATTACTTTACCTTTCATATTTAGGCCTGTCATCCATTGGGAGTTATGGGGAGGGTAAGACACATTTTTTCCCATAGACATAGCCAGTTGACTTACCATCATTCACCAGCAAACTGGTCCTCTCCCATCGCACTGTAGAGCTCTAGCTTGGGCTACAGAAATACCTCGGAATTCAAGGGTTTTATACCTCAACAGCAACTGATTGGGTTTTATTTTTTTATACCTGAAAGTGTCCAAAAAAAAAATCTATGAGATCTTATCAAAAGTCAGAGAAATCAATATCCTTTCTTTCTTTCTCTCTCTCTCTCTTAAATAATAATAAATATATATAGGTATATATATATATGTGTTTGTATATCAGGGGTATATGTGTATTTTAGATGTGTGTATGCAGTAGGTGTGTGTGCATTTGTATACAGGTGTGTGTGTGAGTATGCATTAGGTGTATTAGTGTATCAGCTGTATGTGTTTTAGTTGTGTGTCTGAGTATTAGGAGTGGAGTCCTGGTGTGGCACTGTAGGATAAGCACTGGACTGTCAACCACAATGTTGGTGGTTCAGATCCACCAGCTGCTACTTAGAAACCCTTTACAGGGCACTATGAGTCGAAACTGGCTCGACGGCACTTAACAACAACATACATGTATATGTGTATGTATGTGTATGTGTAGGACTTCTGGTGTGGCACTGTAGGATCACCACTGGACTGTGAACCACAAGATTAGCAGTTCAACCATATCAGCTGCTCCTTACAAACACTGTAGAGGGTCGCTATGAATTGGAACCGACTGGACAGCACTTAACAACAATAACAACATGTGGGGGTAAAGGAGCCCTGTTGGTGCTATAGGATAAGTGTGGGACTGCTTACCACAGTGTCAGCAGTTCAACCCCACTAGGTCCTTGGGAGGAAGATGAGGTTTTTGTTCCCATAAAGATTCACAGCTTCGTAAACCCTGTTCAGGGTCACTGTGAGATGGACTTGACTTGATCGCAGTAGATATAGGTTGGTATGAAGGTACCTCAGGTTACCAGATGAGGGTCTGAGCCACAGAGGAGAAGAAGGGGAATTCAGTATCGCAATGGTATTGATTAGGAGCGGGACTGCAGAACTTTGTTAGAATGAGGATGGGAGATGGCCGCCAGACTGCCTATGTGAGACAACCAATGCGCACAACTCCGGCTTGGTGCTTGTGTGTGCCTTTTGTCTCAGTCCTGCTTCCAAAACTGGGCCTCCTCCTAGCTGGAGCTGAGGGAGCTGTACCCATGGGGAACTGGAACTCTAGGGTTGAAGGCCAGTCCAGTTGCCGCTGAGTCTCTTCTGACCCATGGAGACCCCTTATATGTCAGAGTAGATCTGTGCTCCAAAGGATTTTCAGTGGCTGATTTTTTCAGCCAGGTTGCCAGGGCTTTCTACAGATGTGCATTTGGGTGGTAACCTTTCAGTTAGCAGCAGAGCATGTTAATTATCACTAGGGAATCTCAGGGTCCAGACAAAGCTGTCCTCTGATCAACAGAGACCACTCCCCAGTGAAAGAAAATGCCCACAAATTCTCACTGTTCAGTGAGCCAGAAGAGTACAGTACAGGTAAGCAGCCCAAACTGTCCTCTCCTCATAAACTAGGAGATGGATTTTGGCTAAAAAAAAGTACATATTTTTTAGTTTCAATTGGTGAATTTCCTCCACATCTACTTAAATAATACAAATTCTGCCACTAAGTTTTTCTGAATGTCTGTCTTCTGTGTAATTTCTGTGTCATGCTTTCGAGACGGTTGCTGCTTGAGACACTTCAGTGGATAAATTATTCTCTACTCCACTTCTGCAAAAAATTACACTCTTTGATGTGAAAATTATATGCACTTAGAGATATGCTAATACGAAAATGATTTGAGAAGTGTAGAACAAGGGCTAGCAGCTGACTCAGAGCCTGCGTCAGTCTTTTGCACCTGCACCAGGCGATTCCTGAGGGGGAGGGAGATCTTGCCAACTCTTCTCGCCCCAGAGTGGTTTTTAGTTTCAAAAGCCAGTGATTTTTTTTGAAATCTGATGGGGGTGATTCTAATGCAAAATATGGCCTTTTTTTTTTTTTTCCGTCTTAAATATTAACCAGCTGGGAGGTTCTAGTGGGGATTAACATGGTATTAGGGAACCTTCCATTCATTCATGCGTACATGCATTCACTACTACTTATGGAATACCAAAGTGCAGAGAATAAAACGGGTGCTGCGTCTGCTCTCTGGCGTTTCCAGGAGAACTTTAATCGGTTCATTCTGGTTCAGCTCCCTGCTGAGAAATTGCATTTCCACCCCAAAGATACTGAATCAGAACCTGACATTCTAACCAGTGTCCCCAGGGGCGTTTTATGAATACCTACAACCCTAAAGCCATAGCTACTATGCATTTGGGGTGAAAAGGAAAATTCTCAGCAGAAGGTCACACTGGAATGAACCATTTGGAAGACCTGGTGCTTGGAACTTGGAATGTGCTCTCGCTGAGCCTGTTGATGGTCAAGGTCATGTAGCCTTCTCTGCAAGACTGGCAGAAATGCTCAATCACAGGCTCCTTCTCTAGAGCTGGTGAATCAGAATTTGCATTTTAACACAGTCCACAGGTAATGTGTGTATATGTTCAAGTTTGCAAGGACTGCTATTGGTTCTCATCTTTAAACAATTAGAATCATCTGGGAAGCTTGGGCAAGCCCTGGCCAATGCTGGGTTACACATTGGGCTGCTAATTGCAAGGTCAGATGTTTGAATTCACATCTGTTCCTCCGGTGAAAGATGAGAGTCTGTTACCATAAAGAAACTCCATGGAGTAGTTCTACCCTGTTCTGTAGGGTCACTGTGAGTTGGAGTACACTTAATGGCAGTGGGTTTGGGTTTTGGGAAGGTTGAAGAAAAAAATCCGAGACCCAGAGTGCAGTTCAAGCCTATCTAATCAGACTCTCCAGTGTAAGACTCACGCATCTGCTGGAAACCACTGCTCTCGTTGTTCTGTCAGTTTGTGGCACTGTGATGACTTGTGTCTCTATGACGTTGGAAGCTAGACCATTGGTATTTTAAATATCAACAGGTTCATTCATCATGTACAAGCTTCAAAGGTACTAAAACAGACTAGGAATAAGGAGAGGCAGACCAATTCTGAAAGGTTAGCCACTGAAAACCTTATGAATAGAGCAGACCATTATCAGATATAGTACTGGAAAATGAGCCCCTCAAGTTAGAATGCACTCAAAATACAACTAGGGAAGAGTTTCCTCCTCAAAGCAGAGTTGACCTTAATGACATGGATGAAGCAAAGCTTTCAGAACTCATTTTCTGACAGGGCACAACTGAAAATAGGAAGTAACAAATGCAAATGTCCATTGATATTGGAATTCGTGAAATATGAACCTAGAAAAATTGGAAGTCATTATAAATGGAATGGAATGCATAAAGATAGATAACCTAGACATTAACAGGCTGAGTGGACCGTTACTGGCCATTTTGAATTGGACAAATCATGTGGTTTGCTATGCTGGGAATGACAAATGGAAGCAGAAAAATGGTGCCACGTTCATCTTTAAAAAAGAAGATTGCAAGATCTGTCTTGAAGTACAACATTGTCTGCAATACAATGCTATCTGTACACCTTCAAGGAAGACAAGAGAATTCTACTATTATTTCAATTTACACACCAACCACTAAAGCCAATGATGATGAAATTAAAGAATGACACCAACTTCTTCAGTTTGAAATTGATCAAACAAGGAATCAAGATGCACTCATAATTATTGGTGATTGAAATGTGAAAGTTGAAAACAGGAAGGCTCAGTGTTTGGAAAATGTTGAAAATCACATAGTAAGTTTTGCAAGAGCAATGACTTGATCATTGCAAATACCTTCTTTAAACAACATAGAAAGAGACTATACACATGAACTTTACCAGATGGGATACTCAGGAATCAAATTAACAACATGTGTAGGAACAGATGATGGAAAGGCTCGATATCATCAGCCAAAACAAAGCCAGGGTCAGACTGTGGAACAGACCCATCAATTGCTCATTTGCAAGTTCAGGCTGAAGCTGAAGAAAATGAAAACAAATCTAATAGAACCAAAATATGGCCTTAAATATGTCCCACCTGAATTTAGAGACCATTTAAAGAGCAGATCTTATGCATTAGACACTAATGACTGAAGACCAGAAGAGTTGTAGAATTCTATCAAGAACATCACGCATGAAGAAAGCAAAATATCATTAAAAACCCTAAGAGGATGTCAGAAGAGACTCTGAAACTTGGCCTAAAACAGAACGAAGCTAAAGAAATGATGGAGTAAAAGAGCTGAACAGAAAATTTCAAAGGGCAGATCAAGAAGACAAAGTCAAGTATTATAATGAAATATGCAAACACCTGGAGTTAGTAAAAGGGAAGAAGACACTCAACATTTCTCAAGCTGAAAGAACAGAAGAAACCAAGCCTCAAGTTGCAAAATTGGGCAAAATACTGAATTACTCAGGAAGTATTATATGATAGAAGGAACACACAAAATAATTGATTGGTGCTAAACTATTTCAAGAGGTAGCATATAAGGAAGAACTGAAAGTATAGAGGAAGAATTCCAAGCTGCACTGAAGGCATTGGCTCCAGAAATTGATGGAATACAAATTGAAAATTTTCAACAAATTGATGCAGCTCTGAAGTTGCTCACTTGTCTATGCAAAGGCATTTGGAAGACAGCTACCTGGCCAACCAGTAGGAAGAGATCTGTATTTGTGTCCATTCCAAAGAAAGGTAGCCCAGTGGGATGCCAAAATCGTTGAACAATATCAGTATTATCACATGGAAGTACAATTTTACTGAAAATCATTCAAAAATGGTTGCAGCAGTATATTGACAGGGAGTTGCCAGAAATTTGAGTTGCATTCAGAATAGGACAGGGAATGAGGAATGGTTTTTTTTGTACTACTATGACAGCTTTTGTTCGTCTGAAATTACAACAAAACTAAAAATTAAAAACAAAAGAGAGCTC
>NW_006408808.1:2411480-2412057 GCF_000296735.1 Chrysochloris asiatica | reverse complement strand
ATGAGCAGAATTAAGTGTTCAGGAATACTCATACTTTGCAATGTTGTCCCTAGCTTGTCATGATCCACACAATCAAAAGCCTTTGCGTAGTCAATAAAGCACAGGTAAACATCTTTCTGATATTTTCTGCTTTCAGCCAGGATCCAACAGACATCAACAATGATCTCAATGATCTCCCTCATTCCACGGCCTCTTCTGAATCCGGCTTGAACATCTGGAAGTTCTCTGTCAATGTATGCTTGCAGCCATTTCTGTATTACTTTTAATAAAACTTTACTTGCGTGGGCTGTCAAAGAGATTGTCCGAAGATTTCTGCATTCCTTTGGATCACCTCGCTTTGGAATGGGCACAAATACGTATCTCTTCCAATCAGTCGACCAGATAGTGGTGTTCCAAATTTCTTGGCAGAGATGAGTGAGTTGCCTCTTCGGCCGCCTCACTTTCTTGAAAGATTTCAACTTTTGTTCCATCAATTCCTGGTTCCTTGTTCTTTGCCAATTCCTTCAATGTGCCTTGGACTTCCTCCAGAATCATTGGCTCTTGATCATATGCCACCTCTTGAAATGGTTGAACATGA
>NW_006408808.1:2384066-2409420 GCF_000296735.1 Chrysochloris asiatica | reverse complement strand
TCTCTTATGCTGTCTAAAGAAGGTATTTGAAATGAACAAATCATTGATTTTGCAGAATTCTATCATGCGATCTCCAGCATCATTTCTATCACCAAGGCCCTATTTTCCAAATACTGATCCTTCCTCTTTGCTCCCATCATTTGCGTTCTAATCACCAGTAATGATTAAATGCATCTTGACTGCATGTTTGATCAATTTCAATTGAAAAAGTTGGTAGAATTCTTCTGTTTCATCCTCACTGACTTTAGGGTTTGGTGCATAAATTTTAATAATAGTGGTATTAACTGGTCTTCCCTGTAGGTACATGGATATTATCCTATCACAGACAGCGTTGTACCTTATGACTGATCTGGATAGGTTCTTTTTGCCAATGAATGCAACACCATTTCTCATCAATTTGTCATTTCTGGCATAGTAAACCATGTGGTTGTCAGATTCAAAATGGCCAATACCAGTCCATTTCAGCTCACTAATATATGTTGTAAAAGACCTCTTTAAAGTGTTAAAGAGCTAAGATAGCTGTTTGAGAACTAAGGTGAGCCTGACCTAAGCCATGGTATGTTTAGTTGCCTCATAGGCAATGAATAAGGAAAGCTGGACAATGAATAAGGAATATAGTAGAATAATTGATGCATTTGATTTATGGTATTAGAGGAGAATACTGAAAGTACCATGGACTGTCAGAAGAACAAACAAATATATTTTGGAAGAAGTTTAGCCAGAATGCTCATTAGAAGCAAGGATGGCTAGACTTTGAACATATTGTCTGGAGGGACCAGTCCCTGGAAAAGAGCATCATGCTTGGAAAAAGTAGAGGGTTAGCAAGAAAGCAGGAGAGCCTGAATGAAATAGATTGATACGTTGGCAGCAGCGTGTGAGGATGGTTCGGGACTTGGCGGTGCTTTGTTCTATCGTGTATAGAGTTTCTGTGAGATAGAACCGACTCGACAGTACCTAACAACGATATGTTTTGAGTCAGAATTTCTGCAGGTGGGATCCCAGACTGTTGCTAAGACGCCACTCAGAAACAAACTTGAGAAAGGAGAGTCGAAAGATTTTGGGAATGGTAAAAGGAGAAAGGGCCTGGGAATGGCAAATCAGTGCATGTGTGTGTGTGTGTGTGTGTGTGTGTGTGTGTGTGTGTGTGAGTGTGAGAGAGAGAGAGAGAGAGAGAGAGAGAGAGAGAGAAAGAAAGGGGGGATGCTTCTGGATTTCTGAACTTTTGTTTTCAACAGCTAGTTTTGTCATAATTTCAGACTTAAGAAAAAAATAGTACAAAAACTCCTTTATACACTTGAACCAAATTTCTCAAATGTTAACATTTTATCATAGGTGCTTGTTCTCTTTGCCCCCACCCCAGTGACCCCTATTATATGTCTTACATTGTTGTTGTTAAGTGCCATGAAGTTGCTTCAACTCATAGTGACCATGTATAGGGTTTCGGAGGTTGCACATGTTTGTGGGAGTATAAAGCCTCATCTTTGCCTCACAGAGCAACTGGTGGAGTTAAACTGCCAGTCTTGTGCTCCACCATCCAATACCTACCCTACAGAGCTACCTCAGTCCACATACTCATATATGTTGATATTGCTAGGTTCTGTCACGTTGGTACCGAGTCATAGTGACCTTACGCACAATAGAACGAAACAGTACCTGGTCCTGCATCAACCTCACAATTGTTGCTACACCTGAGTCCATTGTTGCTGCCACTGTGCCATTCCATCTTGTTGAGGGTCTTCCTCTTTTTTGCTGACTGTCTACTTTACCAAACATGATACTCTTCTCCAGTGACTGGTCTTTCCTAATAATATGTTCTTAGTATGAGCGACAAAGTCTGGCCATCCTGGCTTCTAAGGTGCATTCTGGCTGTACTTCTTCCAATATAGATTGATTTCTTCTTTTGGCCTTGTTATTGACAGCTCTGGTAGCATAGTGGTTGCGAATAGGGCTGCAAACCGCAAGGTCAGCAGTTTGAAACTACCAGCGGTTCTATGGGAGAAAGATGTGGCTTTCTGCTCCCGTAAAGATTTACAGCCTCGGAAACTCTGTACAGGGTCTCTTTGATTCGGGACCAACTCCATGGCACATAACTACGAACAACAGACAATCCAGTACTTATATATACACACACATACGTATGTAGTGTATAAGCACTGGACTGCTAACCATAGGATTGGTGGTTTGAGCCTACTCACCGCTCCATGGGAGAAAGATGAGGCTTTCTGTTCTTGCAAAAATATGAAGTCTGAGAAACCTTCTATAGGGTTGCTATGAGTTGAAACTGACTTAAAAACACGCAACAACAACAACAGCACTTGTATGTATATGTGAGGGAAGTATAGCTATAAAATCATAGAAACCTTTAATAAAAATACCAAATGGGAAGCTAATGGTTTTCAACATCTACTCTATCTAGGTCTTTACACTTCTGCACACACTGTTCCTTATCTCCACCCTTTCCCTGAAGAATTCTTTTGGATTTATACCATGTAAAAATGGCTGTTTTGATATCTTCAGGGGTTTCACATCATATTCATTTGAAATGTTCTGTGAGTTTCAGGAACAAAATGTCTAAAGAGGCAACATCAGGGCTGTAGGGCAAATGGGGTAAAGTTTTCCAGTGAAATTTTTTGTAGGACTGTCCTTGCTAACCTGGTAGAATGTTGTGATGGGAAACATTTCTCAGGGCACCTTTCCTGGTATTTTTTGCACTGATTTTCCATTTTCTTAAAACTTCTTCTTAGTGGTGGTGGTGTGCTGTGGAGTCGATTCAAACTCGTAGTTACCCGCATAGGATATTTGAGGCTGTAAATCTTTATAGGAGAAGAAAGCCTCATCTTTCTCCTGCGGAACAGTTGGTAGTTTTGAACTGCTGACCCTGAAGTTAGCACTCTGACTTTGTAACCTCTATGCTACCAGAGCTGCTTTCTTCCTAGTTGTTGTTGTAAAGTGCCTTTGAGTCGGTTCCAACCCATAGCGACCCTGTAAGGGTTTCCGAGGAGCAGCTGATGAGCTTGAACCGCCAACCTTGAAGTTCAAACGGTTTTGCAGTCTGACGCATTAACCCACAGCACCACGCCAGGACTCCTTCTTCCTAGTAAGTTCCCATAATTATCCTAGAGAATCTCCCAAGATTACCCCTGCACAATTCCTGAAAGCAGTCACCATACCTTTCTGAGCTGACCTCTCTGCTTTGAATCCAATTGGTCTAGCAGGTCCCTTGTGAGCCACTGTTGTAATTGAACCTGTTTTGAAGACACCCTAAGGTGACTAACACAGATGGGCCTGCAGCCATCCATTGCTGGCAAATACATGCTTAAACATGTTTGTTCAGAATAAACCTCTGCATGGACAAAATGGAGCAGTGGTTTTTGACTTGTATGCATACATACTCACACATGAAGGGGCTTCAAAAAGTTTTTGGAAAAATTCCGTTACCTTTCAATTCAAATTTTCCACAAACTTTTTGAGGCCCCCTCACACTTTACCCCTCTCCCAAAACACACTGAGTATAAATTTCAGACATGATTCCCATTTACTTTGATGTATGTTTATTGAAAAACTAGGAATTCCCTTACAGAATCACAGTACAATGATCACAATTGAGCCATCAGCAGTGATACAATACTATTACAGACCTTACTCAGATTTTTTAGTTGCCTTCTGACTGACCTTTATAATAAAAGAAAATCTCCAACCTGGTCTTTCATTCAGTTGTTGTGTTTGCTGTTGTTGATGTTAGCTGCCGTCATTTCGGCATCTGACTCACGACAGCTTCCAAGTACTGCTTGGTCGTGCGGCAGCCCCCAGATCTGCTGGAGATTGGACTGTGGTGAACCATAGAGTTTGCATTGGCTGCTGTTCAGAATCATTTCGTTAGGGCCTTTATCCCTAGACTGCCAGTCTGGAGTCTCTCACATCATAGAAACTCTCAAGTCTCCATGGACAGATAAGTGGTGACTGTATCTATGGTGCATTGGCCGGGAATTGAACCCAAGTCTCCTGCATGAAAGACAAGAACACTACCATGGAACCGCCACTGCCTCTACCATGTCTCCTGTTCTCCTTTAATCTGGAATAGGCCCTCAGACGTTCTTTGTGCTTCAGAACACTGATGTTTTTGAAAAGTGTGTGGCAGTGATTTTATAAAGGAATCCTCAACCTGGGTTTGTCTGATGCTTCCTTATAATGAGTCCTCATGGATGAAGTGAGACTATAGCCTTTTGGCAGACACAGAGGAGGTGATTCTTTGTCCTGCTCTACGCATTATATGACAGGGTGCCCTTGCTGTTGGTCTCATCACTGGGTGTTACCCTTCATCACTTGGTGAAGGTGCTGTCTGCTAGTCTCTCCTGCTGTAGAGTCCAGTTTTACCCTGGGGCAGTCATATTTCCACTGCGAGTCTGGGAATTACCAGCTGCTCCTCATTTTTCCACCCCCTGGCTTTGCCATTTCTTGATGCCTCTTAACTGCATCAAGTATTGTTATGATGAATGCCAAATGGTGATTTCCTAACTTCATTTTTATTATTATTATTATTATTATTATGTTTGCTTCTGTTCACTCTGGTTTGTTTTTGTTTCTGATGTACCCCAAAACACTCAGGAATATATAATCATTTTAAACAATCCAAGGGCACATTCTGCAAGCCTGTCTCTTGGCCACCAGCACCCAGTCCCTACCTTTCCATAAGTCTAGAGTCCTCAGATGCTCCCTTTTTCCATGTCCTTATCTCTCCCTCCATATCTGGTGTCGCTGTTTCTCTAGATAGGGTCCCGCATTCTGCTAGTGCTCTTCTCCCTTGATGGTCCTAGGGTCCTCTGTTCCTGGAATGTTGGATTAATTTTTGTTGTTGTTAGGTGCCATCTAGTTGGTGCTGACTCATCTCGACTTTATGCACAGCAGAACGAAACACTGCCCGATCCTGGGCCAACCTCACTATTGTTGCTGGGCTTTACTTTAGCTCATTGATGCTGCCACTTTGCCAGTCCATCTCACTGGGGTCTTCCTCTTTTTCTCTGACCCTCCACCTTACCAAAAATGATATCCTTCTCCAGTGACTGGTACCTCCTGACAATATGTCTGAAGTATGAGAGACAAAGTATGGCCATCTTGGCCTCCAAGGAACATTCTGGCTGCACTTCTTCCAACACATATTTGTTGATTCTTTTGACAGTCCATGGCACTTTCAATATTGTCCTCCAACACATAACTCAAAAGCATCAATTCTTCTATGGTCTTCCTTATTCACTGTCCAGCTTTCACATGAATATGAGGTTATTGAAAATATCCTGGCTTGGGTCAGGCACACCTTAGTCCTCAAGCTGACATCTTTGCTTTTCAACACTTTAAAAAGGTTTTGTGTATCAGATTTGCCTAATGCAATACATCATTTGATTTCTTGACTGCTGCTTCCATGAGTGTTGATAGTTGATCCAAGAAGAATGAAGTCTTTGACAACTTCAAGTTTTCTCTGTTGATAAGAATGTTGTATATTGGTCCATTGGTGAGGATTTTTGTTTTCTTTACATTGAGATGCAATCCATACCAAAGGCTGTGCTCTTTAATCTTCATCAGCAAATATTTTCAGTCCTCTTCACTTTCAGCAAGCAAGGTTGTATCATCTGCATATCGTAGGTTGTTAATGAATCTTCCTCCAATCCTGATGCCACGTTTTTCTTCCTATAACCCAGCTTCTTGGATTATTTGCTCAGCATACAGGATGAATACGTATGGTGAAAGAATACAACCCTGTTGTACACCTTTCTTAATTTTAAACCATTCAGTGTTCCCATGTTCTGCTCAAACAACTGCCTCTTGGTCCAGGTACAGATTCCTCATGAGCACAATTAAGTGTTCCGGAATACTCATACTTCACATTGTTGTCCATAGCTTGTCATGATCCATGCAATCAAAAGCCTTTGCATAGTTAATAAAGCACAGGTAAACATATTTATGATATTTTCTGCTTTCAGCCAAGATCCATCGGACATTAGCAATGATAGCCCTCATTCCACAGCCTCTTTTGAATCCGGCTTGAACCTCAGGAAGTTGCCTGTTAATGTATGATTGCAGCCATTTCTGTATTACCTTTAGTAAAACTTTACTCGCATGGGATATCAAAGAGATTTTCTAATGATTTCCACATTCCATTAGGTCACCTCTTTTTGGAATGGGCACAAATGCGGATCTCTTCCAATCAGACAACCAGATTATGCTACAAAACTTCTACCTTTACAGTTGTGACAGTTGCAATTAGTCAACTTCATTATTTCTTTGATATTATTAGTTGACTTTTTAGTATAAGGAAGAGATTTTCCTTCTTTCTGTTTATTTACTTATATCATCTTGGATTCTTAGACGACGTGTATAGTTGTTGTATTTACTGTTAAGTGCCATCGAGGCTGTTCCGACTCATAATGACCCTGTATAGAATTTCTTAGGAGCTACTGGTGAGCTTAAACCGCTGACCTTGTGGTTCAGACGGACTTTGCAGTTCAGTGCATTAATCTGCAGCACCATACCAAGACTCCATATGCAGAGTAATACTTGCCTAATATTTAATGTTCAAATTATCTCAGATTTGGCCAACAGAACCCTATTTTGGTAACTGTGCTCCTTTGACATGCTCCCAGCAATCTTTGGGCACACCCTTACTTTGTGGAACAAAAAGATGTTCCAGCCTCCATTCTTTCTTTAGGCTCATTGGAATATATGGGGGCTGGCATCGTCTAAGGGGTTTTTCACAGTTTAGCTCTGACCTAGTGGAATTAATAGAATTTTTATGATCAGCATCAGTGAGATGGCCCCCACCGGATTTTTAGGATAGATAAAAAATGTCACACATGACTGTCAACAGTGACTGTTTTCCTGAAACTAGGCAAAAGTGGAATTCGAGGGGAAATTAATTCTGTTTGAAACAATACCATTGTCTTGTTTACACCTAACTCCGCAACATTTTTTAAGCAAGTTTAATTTATGGACTTGCCGTAAATTTCCATATGATTTCAACTTAGTTCTCATAGAAACAGCAACACTTACTGTTATTATTTATTTTTTTTAAAATGAGTCCCCAGCAAGTAATACATTTTCTTTTTACAAATAAAGTTTTTAACTAACTCTGAAAACGGACTAAATATTTATACCCTGAGAACAGTCTGGAACAGTCACCATGTATTTTCTTGATCCCAGAACTTTCCCTAGAGCAGAAGTTCTCATTTGAGGGAGACTTTGCTCCTAGAGACGATTTGATAGTATCTGAAGACATTTTTGGTTGTAGCAACTGGAGGGAGGTGGGGACCTACTAGCATCTGTGGACTGTGTAGAGGCCAGGGATGCTGTTAAACATGCTGTAATGCCCAACACAACCCACAACCACAAAGAGTTGTTTAGGCCAAAATGTCAGGAGTGCCAGTGTACAGAACCCTGTTCCGGAAGAAAGCCCATTGTGGTTTCTTGAGGTATACTTTGTAGTGTACAAGTCCTGGTGTGGAGCTGTGGGTTAATGCGCTAGACTGCAAAGTTGGTTTGAACGACAAGGTCTGCAACTCAAGCTTACCAGCTGCTTCTCAGAAACCATATACAGGGTTACTATGAGTCGGAACCAACTCAGTGGCACTTAACAACAACAAAATCCCCGAAAGTGCATACTCAAAAAGGGTGCAAAGTTATTTAGAAAATGTTATGTAATGAATGTGCTTAATCTTGGTTATTCACAACATACTCAAACGTGTTAAAAGTCCTGAGATGGTTTACAGTCCAAAAATGAAAAAAATTAAGGAACTTAAAAATTTGTTCTTAGAATCTCTTTGTGGAATATTGAGAGAAATGCCAGATTGGCTTCAGATCTAAGATGTTCCTATCTGTTTTCCATTGAGTTTAATTATTATGGATTGTGGCCTTCAGAAGTAGCAGTAAAAGACTGGGGAGGCTGTTCCTAAATTCCTTATGGATCATTTCCAATAGATATGCTTGTCACTGACTCAGTCAGTTTATGCCTATTTTGTGCAAATTGTCTGGAAGACAGGTTTTAACAGGGATCGTGTTCACTTCTCCCATTGCCCCTGGGCTTTTGTTACTAATAAATAGTGTTACTATTAGACTTACGATTTCAGAAATGGGAGAAACTACATTATAAGATTCAGCCTACAGAGGAATGTATTTCTGTAGATTTGTGATGTGTTTTCAAGTTTGTCTTTTAGCTCTTGAGTCCATTTAATCAGGTTACACATAGAAACAAAGTTACACCATTTATTTTATCCTCTTAATGGCGATTCATCTCGGTTCTAGACTGTATCTGACATGCAAACTTGTACCCATGCTTCACTTCTCGACGTGGTTAGGTTCCAAACACCAGATCATTATGTGGAAATTGATGTTACGTGAAAATGGAGGATAGCCACATCAGATTACAAAACAGAAGAGGATGGCATTCTTATAGAACAGCCAAATTGCACCATTATGTAACTACCAAACCATTGAGAGTCACAGCCCAACCAAGCTGACACAAAACTTTAACCACCACAGCCAGAGTTACTCCCCTTTCATATCCTAGCACTAGGTACTCGCAGACACATATGATTAATGTGCAAAATAATTAGATAGCAAAGTTTTGGCTGTTGTTGCAAAAGCAAAGTATTGAGTAACGAGATAGTCCATAATTGAGGAGTAGGTTATTTTAACTTTGAAGTTTCCAGCTTATGGTAGAGACTGTTACTTGCCACTCAACATCCATTCTCTGCCTTTCTTAGTGGCAGAACCCTACTTTTACTTACGGTGGCAGTGCACTGAAAAAACAAAAGGTAAACATTCCAGTTTTGCCTATGGCCAGGGGTGGGTATGTGACCAGGGCACCACTGGGTGGAACTTTTGTAAAGACAGTGTGAAAAAAGGTGATGCAATTGGAAGGTGCACGTCTTTGTTTTTTTCTCCTCCATGTACTGCTGGCCTGGAGTGCAAATGTGAGAGCTGGAGCTCTGGCAGCCATCTTGGATCATAAAGTGACTCAGGATGGAAAACACTCATTCTGAGTTCAGTGAAGTAGAAAGTTAGGAGCCGGGCCCTCTGATGACTCCATGGAGCCACTATACTACCACTAAGCTATCTGTCCTTGGATTTATCCTCTGTGTGTGTGAGAGGGAAAAAAAATCTATCTTATTTAAGCTTGCTTTTTTGGGGCACACATGATTTCTCAGTGTTTAGTACATGGTGGTTGTGGTAGGGTGCTGTGGAGTTGGTTCCTACTCATATACAGGGTTTCTGAGACTAAATCTTTATGAGAGCAGAAAGCCTCATCTTTCTCCCACAGAATGGCTGGTAGTTTTGAACTGCTGATCTTGATGTTAACAGCCTGAGTCATAACCACTACGCTATCAGAGCTCCTTTTTAGTACATAGGGTTAATCGTTTTCCAGCTTTACCTTTTGTACATTTGTGTACACACAAACATACATCCTTTGAAGTAGAAACATTTGTGGGGAGCTCTGCTTTCCTTTAGAAAACATGTGCTTCCCCCCCTCAAGATAATTTGCTTTCAATGAATACCTTCCCACAAGAGGTATTTTGCCCCCAGCAGAGGGAATGAGTTCTTTTGAACACAGTACATGTTTTATTCTGCTTATTTCATGTACATTCCAAAATAACCGAGTCCTCTAACAAAGGAGTACATACCAACTGATTTGTACCATATGCCCATGTCAGGAATAAAGAGATAGAGTACTTTTTCTTATCTGTGTGGTGAACTGGGCTCCTGAACTTCTCAGCCAACCTGCACCATCAGGCGGCCACCTGACTGTGAGAGAGGGATCTGAGGAAAGCCTCCAAATATCTGCACCCCAAGGGAGGCATTTTCCCTTTCTCTAGGAGGTTCAGAAGTTAAGGGGTCTCCAAAGTGGCTGCAGTGGCAGGTTAAGGCGAAGAAACTAGTTCCTCTGAAGTCAGCTTTGACTCATGGTGACTGCATGTGTCTCAGAGTAGAACTGCCCTCCCTAGAGTTTTTACAGGCTGGGTTTTCTAAAGTAGATTGCCAGACCTTTCTTCTGAGGTACTTGTGGGTTGACTCAAACCTCTGACATTTCAGTGAGCAGTTTGGGTGGTGCAAACTATTAATGCACTTGGCTGCTGACTGAAAGGTTGGAAGTTTGAGTCCACTCAGTGGTGATGTGTAAGAAAGGACTGTTGATCTACTTAGGACAAACCCTACGCCTTAGTTTTCTGTAGCGCATGGAATTGTCGTGAGTTGGAATTGACCACCTGACAATGTTTTGGTTTTTAATTTGTAAGATCATTTTATTTATTTTACTTCTTGGGAAAGTTTACTAAGAAAATAGTTTGGTGTTCAACAATTTAAATGTATTTTGTTTCATAATGTTGGTTGCGACCCTGTCAGTATCATAGTGCTCTTTTCACTACCCCCCACCCCCACCCCCGAGTTCCCTATTACCATGTGTCCTTTCCTGCCCCTTCCTGCCCTTTGAGCTTTGTTTTTGGACAAGTTCTACCCTTTTGGCTCCATATGGTTGATTGTCCTGAGGAGCATTTCCTCCCTCCTGTTATGGGTAACTTTAAAGTTTGGCCTGCTATAGACCCTTGGGGTGGGTTCATTTCCAGGCTTGAAGGATGCTAAGGGGTTCCACCAGTCTGTTTCAGACCCATAAATATGGTCTTTTATATGATTTTGAAGTTTTCTCTTCCTCTCTCTCCAAGCCCTTCTACTGTGATCCTGAGCAGAGAGGTTGGTAATAGAACCCGGGCAGCATCTAGTTCTAGTCCCAGGGTGTGAATTATCTGATCTATTAGTCATTTGGACTAATTGTTTCATTGAATCTGTTTGTCTTTGCTCTTTTTTGCTCTGGACAGTGGAGTCCAAGAGTTGCATCTTAGATGACCATATACATTCAGTCCATAGGATGCCTTTGGACTATTTTATTCCAATTGACTTAGTTGTCCCCGAAGACTGTGGTCCTAAATCCCCAAGTCCAGTGACTCAGTCCTTCAAGGTGTTGGGTTTTTTTTTGATGGAAAGAGCTTTCCAGACTGAGCCAGACAGCGTGCCCAGCCTTGTCACGTGGTGCCAGATCGCCTTTTTCCTCATTCTAGAAAGGAGGGAATGGAACCCTGGAGGAGGAAAGCTAATTGCTTCATGTCTTGTGGCTGATAAGAGCTATTCAGAAACCAGCACCTGTGGTGAATTCCTGATGTTCCGGCTTGTCAGACGGTCTGTCCTAGGAAGGAGGGTGTCAGAAGGCTCAGGCTCAGGACCACAGTGCTGGACAAGGGCCAGCCCACTGGGCAGTCCATGAGGAACAGGTCAGGTGTGGGAGGAAACTTGGCATTCATCTCTTCTAGCTTCTTCCCATGGCGATGCCAAGGCTCAGAGAAGTCATGTGGTTGTTTGTGGGGGAGGGCAAATCTTCCCATTTTGTAGATCTGGTCAGACCACTCATGGTAAAATGTTTCACTGGCTGCCCTTTGCTGTCAGGATAAAGTCCAGTTTCTGATTTCAGTGCCTACGTTAGTTTCCTATGACGATGATAACAAAGGATCCCACAAATTGGATGACTTACAGTAACAGACATTTAGTCTCTTGTAGTGCTGTAGGCTAACTCTGAAATCAAGATGCTTGTAGGACCAGCTTCCTTCTGAAGGCCCTAGGGGTGATTTCTTCTTTACTTCTCCCAACTTCTGGTGGCTCCAGGCATTTCTTGGTTTGTGACAACATCAGTCCAGTCTCTGCCTCTGTCTCCAGTGGACCATCATCCCTGTATATCTCTCTGTGTAAATCTGTTTTTCCTTTCTCTTATAAAAAATGCAAGTCTTTGGACTTAGGGCTCCAAATCTAGGAGGTTTCATCTTGAGATCTTTAACTAATTGCGCCTTCAAAGACTATTTCCAAATAAGGTTACATTCTAAGGTTTCAAGTAGTCATGAATTTTGGGGATTTATCTCTTAATCCACTATAGTGCCCAAACTTTAACTACTGTATACTCTGCCATTTGTAAAAGCTGTTCCCATGCAATGTTTACTTGTGATTCTGTGTGTGTGTGTGAGGGCTGTGGGGGCTCAGTGGTAGAATTCTCACCTTCCATGAAGGAGACCTGAGTTCAAATCCAGGCCAGTCCACCTCTTGCTTAGTCAACTGTCTGTCAGTGGAGGCTTGGTGTGTGTTGCTGTGATATTGAGCAGGTTTCAGTTAAGCATCCAAACTATGCCTGACTGGGAAGGCCTGCAAATCAGCTAAGAAAAACTCTCAACCACAGTGGTCCAGTTCTATTGTACATGGGGTCACCATCAACTGGGGATGACGCGATAGCAGCTAACAATGAAAACAGGAGCCCTGGTATGATGCTGCAGGATAAGCACAGGACTGCTAACCACAAGGTCAGCAATTCATACCTACCATCCAATCCTCGGAAACCCTATACAGGATCACTATGAGTTAGAACCGACTGCACTGCACTTAACAACAACAACAACATGAATGTGAATATATAAAAATTATACACATACACATTTCACGAGCCACCCGAAGGTTGTGGAAAAATGGAATGAAAAGATAACAGAATTTTCCCACCAAGTTTTTGTAACACTCTCGCAGAGCTATTTCCCAGGGATGTGTACTGCTCCTGTAAGCACACGTTCTGCCCTCCTTCTTTCTGGTTGGCATGAGGACAGGACAGCCTGCTTGGCACTGACTGGCATCATTTCTTTGCCCATCAGCTCTGCTGTGATCAGAGGCTGCTCCGTGCACTTTCATGGCTGCTTGGAGACTCCCTTAGTGAGCTGAGCTGTTCATTCAGCTATGGGACAGTGATAGCTCCTGGTCACTCCCCAGTGCTTCCTTTAGAAGTTCATAGATACAATTAAAGATGCACAGAAAATCCTTTGACCGCAGCATTTGGGTTGCAAAGTGTCTGCTTTAGAAGGACATGGTAGCCTTTTGGTGTTTTGCATTTCCTGGGATTTGGGTTCCTAAATCACTCTTCCCAGCCCAGCCCTCAGCCTCAGCTTGCAGCACCAGGCTTGAGAATGAAGCAGTCTTATCAGAAGGGGAAGAATGAGTGTTTCTCAGTCTGTTTCTTTCACCTTCCACCTTCCCAGGAGCCAGAACTTCAGCAAGACCCTGACCTTGGTCATGGTTGACCATCACAGCAAATCTGAAATTGTTGTGTAGAGAGAGCCCGAGCTGGACCATTTGGCATTGCGCAGCCTGAATACTCAGTCTTGCTGGAACAATGTGTGGTGAGCACTAGGCTTCCAGCCCTTCATTTGTGTCATGTGAAAGCACCTTGAATTTGCTTTGGGGGGGGTCTCTCCTCACTCACTTAGGAGCTCTGGTAGCATAGTGGTTAGAAATCGGGCTGCTAACTGCAAGGCCAGCAGCTTGAAACTACCAGCTGTTCATGCAAGAAAGATGAGGTGTTCTGCTCCCGTAAAGATTTACAGTCTCAGAAACCCTGGACAGGGTCACTATGAGTCGGAACCGACTCCATGGCACACAACAACAACCTAATTCACTTAGTGTATGCATTGCTGATTCCCCATTCCCTGCTACTAGGGGTGGGTCTGAGGCTTGCACCCGGACAAACTGGACTTTCCAGAATTTCTATGGGAACCATTCCAAGACTCACTTTCCACTGGGATTTCTCCTGTGGGTCTGCTGCCCTCGGAGCCATTTTCCTTCGTCCTCTTTTCTCCTTTGTGGCATTGGTCCTGCAGCCTGTTTTCTGGGCACTCTTTCCAGCCAGCTTCCAGCTGGGCCGGGCCAGTGTGAGACACTGGACGAGGTGGAGGGGGAAAGTGGCGAGAAGCCAGTGTTTCTCCCTCGCTCTCTGTCTGGGCAGCATCTTGTGCAGTAGCCCCCACTACCACTGCTGCAGCTTCTGTCTGGTGGCCACAGCTCCTGGGCGCTGGTTACATCATCTTCCTCTGTTTGTCTCTCCAACACAAGAGAGGCAAATCTCAGATTTCTCAACACCTCCCATTTGTCATCTCAGAACTCCATCACCTGTGTAACCAATTTCCTGCCTTCCGTTCCCTCCAATGTAAATACTCTAAGTGGTTTGTGCTTTCCTAAGTAGTGTGAGACTGCCACAGGCTGCCACGTGCAGAACTGGATGGGGAATGAAGCTACTAGGGAGGGAGAGAGAGAAGGAGAGAGAGTGAGCCCCCATGATAAGTACACTCCGGAGAGTCAGCTCTGGTGGTAGCCCCTGGGATTTTTCATTTCTGTTAGCGAATACTTTTAATACTTTTAATCTTTAGTTTTCTATTTTTTGTGTGAGATCTTTTGAACTGGCTTCACATGGCCCCAACGGAGCATCCTGATGTATTCATACTGAATGTAGTGAGATGCCCGTGACTTACTGCTTTTTGTTTTATTTCGGTCTTGTTTTCAGCAAGAGAACTGCTTTTCAAAGAGGTTTCTTCAGGGTCACCATGTCAGTTGCACTAGAGCAGTTCTGTGTTTTTGAAAAAATGAACCAAAGATTTTTTCCACATGTGAGAGGCCTGTATTCACCCTGGGTTCTTAAGGGGACTTAAACAGAGAAATGAGTTCATCATTCTAGGCAGCATTGCTTTACATGTACAACCCTGACTTGTAAATATCAGAGTCCAAGTGTGGTGCTATAAGGTAAGTGCTGGATTGCTAACTACATGGTCAGCAGTTCAAATCCACCAGCTGCTCCTCAGAAACCCTGAAGAAGGTCTGTATGAGTCAGAATGGACTCGACAACATTTAACAACCACCACAACACATGATGGGTATGCACACATGTGTCAGCTGACCAAATTGTATGCTTTATGTACAGGTCAGTGTATGCCAGTTATCCTTAATGAAGTTTAACGGGAAATAGTAAAACAACGAAGACACAGGAATACTATTCAGCAATAAAAGGGAACTTCCATTTGACCTTGAGGATGGATCTCAGACCCACTGTGCTGAGTGGAAGAGACAGTCAAAGACGCATACATGAGATGCCGTTCCATGCATATGACACACTCAAAAACACAGATCTAATCTAGAATAATGAAGCACTTCAGTGATTACCTGGGGATGGAATGGGGCAATTATTTGTGATGGGCACAGGGGAATGATTTTGGGTAGTGGAAATCAGTCATATGCTAACTGCATTCACAATTATACAGTGATATATAAATTAGTCAAAATTCACTGAAATGCACAAAGAGATGAATTTTATACTATCTATGTAAATTACACCTCAATAAATTAGTATTAAAAAATTAATTCAATGTGGTAGCATGTATTTTCCACCAAGAGAATCTGTTACTAAGTTCACTATGTATATTCCTGTGATGAAGTCTCTGGGTGGTACAAATGATTGATATGCTTGGCTGCTGACCAAAAGGTTGGGGGTTTGGGTCTAACCAAAGTGCTCGACAGCAAGATTGGTTGGAATTGCAAGGTCGGCCGTTCAAACTGACCAGCCGCTCCTCAGTAGCACTAGACAAGGTCGCTGTGAGTTGGAACTGACTTGATGGCACTTCACAACAACAATAAAGGCACCTCAGAAGAAAGGTCCTGGATCTATAGCAGAAAAATCAGCCATTGGAAATCCTGTGGAACACAGTTCTGTTCTGACACATACATGGTTGGCAGGAGTTAGAAATTTGCTGGATAGCAGTTAGTTATTCCTATCCTCAGTGGTGTTTCTCTGTTATTGGTAAGGTTTTCAGTGACTAAATGTTTGGAAGTAGTTTGTCACTCCTTCTTCCTAGTCTGTCTTCATCTGGAAGCTCATCTGAACCCTGTCCACCATGGGTGACCCTGCTGGTATTTAAAATCCCAGTGGCATAGCTTTCAGAATCACAGCAACTCACAAGCCACCACAGTACAACAAACTGACAGACGAGTGGTGGTCTGTCAGTTTGTCATATGGATAGAAAACGAAAATCCTTACCACTTTACATCTCAATGTAAAGAAAACAAAAATCCTCACCATTGGACCAATAAATAACATTCTTATTAACAGAGAGAAGATTGAAGTTGTGAAGGACTTTAGTCTTTTTGGATCAACTATCAACACTCACGGAAGCAGCAGTCAAGAAATCAAAGGACGTGTTGCATTAGGCAAATCTGATACACAAGACCTTTTTAAAGTGTTGAAAAGCAAAGATGTCAGCTTGAAGACTAAGGTGCACCTGACCCAAGCCATGGTATTTTCAATAACCTCATATGCATGTGAACGTTGGACAATGAATAAAGAAGACTGGTGAAGAATGGATGCAATTGATGTGCAGTGTTGGAGGAGAATATTGAAAGTGCCATGGGCTGCCCATAGAACCAACACATCTGTGTTAGAAGAAGTGCAGCCAGAGTGTTCCTTAGAGGCCAGGATGGCCAAACTTCGTCTCTCATATTTTGGACATATTGTCAGGAGGGACCAGTCACTGGAAAAGGATATCATGTTTGGTAAGGTGGAGGGTCAGAGAAAAAGAGGAAGACTCCCAGCGAGATGGATTGGCCAAGTGGCAGCATCGGTGGGCTCAAGCGTGGCAACAATAGTGAGGTTGGCCCAGGATCGGGCTGTGTTTCGTTCTGCTGTGCATAAGGTCGCTATGAGTCGGTGCCGACTCAATGACACCTAACAACAACAACAACAACAACAACATACTCAGTGGATTGTTGTTGTTGTTAAGTGCTGTGGAGTTGGTTCCAACTCATAGCGACCCTGCATAGGGTTTCCAAGGAGAAGCTGGTGGGTTTGAATCACTGACCATGAGGTTAGCAGTCCACTGCTTACCCTACAGCACCACAGCAGGATTCGGTTGTTGTTAGCTCAAGTTGGCCATAACTCCTGGTGATTCCATGAGTGAGGTTAGACCACTCTGATCCATAGTTTTCATTGGTGACTTTCCCAGAAGTCGATCATGAAGATGTTCTTCCTAATCTGCCTTAGTCTGTGAGTTCCTCTGAAACCTGAGAGAGCTACTGGTTGTGATTGTGATACATTGGCTGGGAACTGAACCAGGGTCTCTCACATGGAAGGTGAGAAATCTACCACTGAGTCATCTGATGATTGGTGGATTGGAATGAAGGAAAGAAAGCAAAACAAATGAAGCTCCTACAGTCCGAAGAGGAGACCCAGCTAGGCCTCCAAGAGTCTCTCTTTGGAGGGCTTTTGGCTGGCACACTGACTTTAATTGAAAACCGTGTTGGAAATTAGACAGGAACTTCTGGCAATGACTTTAGGGTCCATGGGCTTAAAGTGGAACCACACAAGTAGCTGGGGGTGGGTGGATGCAAATCCTCATTCCCTGAGAGCTTGGGTGAAGACAGCTGGAAGAAGCAACCAACCTTGTCCATGTGATTTTATGTACTAGACGACCCTCGTGCTGAGAGACTTGGAAATGACTTGCGAGTTAAGTGGACGATACAGAAATGGGCTTTGTGCAGTTCACTGGATGGGCTGGGAGTTATGGCATGGGCATTAGAAGCCCAGTAACTCATTTTGGCACTCGGCCTGATGAAGTGAGGCATGTTGGTTACACTACAATTTTGGCATGAGTCACGGAGCAATATGTGACCCATGGTGGGAAAATTCAACCAGTCCCTGAGGAACGTATAAACACGGACACGCCTGTGCTTAGCTTATTGGTTGTTGAGGGGTGAGGAAGAGACTAGAGTTTGGGGTCATGGGGTAAAGAAGTGTGAAGTGACCCCCAGATTATGGCCAGATGGGAGGTGTGGACAGCGAGCTCTGTATTCTGACCCTTTTTGTTTTCTCTGCCTCTCACCTTTTGTCTCCTGTCTCCTTTCTGTGTTGGTGTTGTTATTGTCAGGAGCTGTGACCCCATGTGACAGAGTACAGCTGTCCATCCTGTAGGATTTTCTAGGCTTTACTGGAGTAAGTCACCAGGTCTTTCTCCTGAGGAGCTTCTGAGTGGGCTTGAACCACCAACCTTACAATTACAGCTGAGTGCTTAACCTCTGTGCCACCAAGGCTAAATTACATCTAAATTTAGTAGCTTCAAAACAGCTCACATTATTGGCTTGTGCTTTCGTTGTGTATATTTTCACCAGAATAAAAATAAAAAGCAAAAACAAAAAAAACCCCATGACATTTTTGACTCACTAGTTTCAGAAATCCAGGTACAGTTGGGTCCTCTGGCTAAGAGTGCTTGTAATCAAGGTAAGGGCTAGAACTGCAGTCATCTTGAAGGTCACTTGGGCAGGACCTCCAAGCCACACATCCCATAGTGGCCACTGGACTGAGATACTTCATTCTGTGCTGGCTGTTGGCCAGAGGCTGCCCTCAGTCAGGTCCTTGCATGTGGCCCTCATGTGGGCAGACACATATGAAGAGTCACAAGGAGAGTGCCAGAAAGGCACAAGTTAGATCATTTTGTAGCCTGAACTTGGAAGGATATCCCATTACTGTTGACATGTTTGATTTGTTTGAAGCAAATCACTAGCAGTAGCCCACACTTGAGGGGAGGGGATTGCAACAGGGCATGATTCCCAGGAGGTGGGGATCCTCAGCACACCATTTGTGAACCCCTACCCTGTGCAAACTGGACAGCGAACCACAAGTTAAGCAGTTCAAATCTGCTGCTCCTCAGAAACCCGATCCAAGGTCACTATGAGTTGAAATAGACTCTATAGCGCTTAAAAACAACAACCACCACACTGTGCCAACAAGGTTCCTGGGTGGTGCAGATGGTTTGCTCCCAACTACTAATCTAAAGGTTTGAAGAAAGACCAGTGATTTGCTTCCATAAAAATTGCAGCCAAGAAAACCCTCCTCTGTAACACATGAGGTCATTATGAGTTGGAATCAACTCAGTGGCAACTTATCTGTTGGTTTTCGTTTTTTACTCTGCACTAAGTTCTAGGCTCTGGTAGCGTAGTGGTTATGAATCAGGCTGCGAGTCGCAAGGTCAGCAGTTCGAAACTACCAACTGTTCCGCGGGAGAAAGATGAGGCTTTCTGCTCCTGTAAAGATTTCTAGCCTCGGAAACCCTATACAGGGTTGCTATGAGTCGGTTCTGACTCCATGGCACATAACCACCACCACCAAGTTCTAGGCCAAATGACAGGGTTCCAAAGATGAATAAGAGATCCTGGCCTCAGAGGGCTTCCAATCTAGGTGGGGAGCTAATCAAGTAAGCTAAGCAATTACAACGCAGGGGGCTCAACTTACTGATGGAAGTATGCAGTGAAGCTGGGGCCCATGTGAGTGTAGGGTGTTGGCCAGGTGACTTACTGGTGAAGATGTCTTGGGCACCGTTCAGACTCATACTATGGCTTCTTGCCTACATTCAACACGGAAGTGATGTTAAAGGTTAGGTCGAGGAAGATGTCATTTTTTTTCTTATTCAAGTCCATGAGTGCTATCAAGTCAATTCTGACTCATAGTGACCCCGTGTAACAGAATAGAACTGCCCCATGGGATTTTCTTGGTTTCAAGCTTTATGAAAGCAGATTACCACGTCTTTCTGCTGTGGAGTTGCTGGGTGAGTTTGAACCACCAATCTTTTGATTAGCAATCAAATACTTAACTGTTGCGCCACCAGAACTGTTTTCCAAGGCCATCGACTTCCTGAATTCTGCATGGCTCATGGACAAGCAAAAGAAGAAACTTTTAGTTGCACCCTGCGCTGCAGTAGAAACTGGGTCTCGTGCTCCACCATGCACACACAGTTTTCTCCAGAGCCTCTTACAGAGAAGGGAGAGCTGGCCAGAGAGGGAAAGAGGTGTGGATTGCCTTGGTTCAACTGCTTTGTGGCTGTGTAACCTTGGGCTAGACCAAGTCACTTCACCCCTTTGAGCTTCCATATATTCACATGAATTGAATATACATGTACAGATATGGCTACATTTTGCTCAGCTCAACCATCAACACCTCTCAGCCTCTACAGATAAGAACTTCAAGTGCCTGGACTCGGGAATTAGCACCTGGATACCAGTTTCCAGCTCCACTATCCGCTTGACTTCACCTTCAACTAACCCAAGTTAAACTTCAGTTTTCTCAGATGTGAAATCCTAGTCTCCAGAGATGTTGGGAAAATAAAATCGGATCCTGCATGCCCAGTCTGCAGCACTGTATTGTCAGGCATTTAGGAGGTGCTCTTTCAAGTGGGCTGTGGCCACCCATCTGGTCTGCGATGGCTGTGACAGTGGCACTGTTTGGTAAAGAGTCTGGCACCAGCGTCATCCGCGTTGACTGGTGCACTTGGCAAGAAGGCAGGAAGGAGGCGAGGTTTTGCCTTCGGCTCCTCTGAGTTGGACAATGCAGTGTTGGGCCCCTTCAAACCAGTGGGACGCTGTCTCTGCGGCTGAGATTTTTTTCCCCTTCAAACCACAAGAGTTGCCTGGAAAATAGTCGTTTCAGTCAATTGACTTTTTGTTATGTCTACATACTTGGCAGTCAGCTGGATTTTTTTTTTCCTCATGAATTTGACCACATAATATAATTTGGGGTGGGGAGGGGCAAATCTTGCAGGCATGAGCCCTGGGAGCTGCAAAGCACAGCTGGAGATCTGGGGTGAGCTTTGCCATTAGAACAACCTGTCTGTAAGTCTTGCCTTGGTGCAGACTCCCCAGGGACTTGAGAGATGTTACCTACTCACATTGAGCTTCGGGTTTTTCATCTGGAAAGCAAGAATCACTGGTTCTTACTTCTCTGGGTGGTTGTGAGATGATGTATATGGTTGAGACTTAACAAACTTAAATGATATTAATGTTAATATTCCGAGAGCCCAGGTGATGTAGTGGTTGAGCGCTTGGCTGTTAACCAAAGGATTGATGATTAGAACCCACTCGCTGCTCCAGAGGGTGGTGCAGCAGTCTGCTTCCGTAAAGATTCCGGTCTTGGAAACCCTGTGGAGTAACTCTATTCTATACTGAGGGTTCTGCGAGTTAGAATCTACTCAGTGGCACTGGGTTTGGTTTTTATCACTATGTTGTTGTTGTTAAGTGCCGTCGAGTCAGTCCGTACCCATAGCGACCTTGTATAAGGTTTCCAAGGAGCAGCTGATGAGCTTGAACTGCTGACCTTGCAGTTCAAATGACTTTGCAGTCTGACTCATTAACCCACAGTGTCACACCAGAACTTAATCACTATAGCTAACAATAATTACCAAAGATATTACTTGTCTCAAGTACATTATCTATTCTGGAAGTAATTAAACAAATCCCCTTCCCCTTCTCAGATTGCCAATGACATCAGCACATTCCAACAGTAGGAATGGAAGATACTTTCATGATGTAGCACATTCTATTGTAAAAGATGGATTCAGGCTCTTTATCTGTGCAGTCTTGCTATTAAACATTGTAAGGCTGGTGATGCAAACCATATGATTAATCCCTTCCTATGAAAAGGTTCAAATAATATAATTCAAGCATGAAGATTTTGGAATGGTATCATTTTATCATCCAAATTAGCTTTGCATGGGTTCCTTGCAGAAACGCAGAGAAAAAGACCCCTTTATTCATGCCAGAAAGACCAAAAAAAAAAAAAACAACAACAACAACAACAAAAAACCAACATTAGAAATGTCTCTAAATGTTGAACAAAGCTCCATTGTGAATGGAGAACTATGGGGACAATAAATAAGCGTAGTCCAAATCTCATAAAAACCATAAAGGTAGCTGGCAGAAATACTGAACTGGTCATTCACTCATAAATAAATATATGGCATTCTTAAACATCCTGGCATATCCTGTTTAGTTGATTCACGGCCTTTCACAGAAGACAAGGATTCCTGCCTAGGAAGATTTAACACCCCATGCTATCTGTCATTGTCTTGTTTACAGTTCTGGAGGTGGGATGAATTCTGGTTAACTGGCCTTGCTGACACCCGTGTTTAGTTAGAGGGTTGGCCAACAATGGATGGAAGGAAGTATGTGCATATCACCCTCATCTCTGTGTGCTCTGCTCATTCTCCTGAGCAAATCTCTTTGCCGAAGGGAAGGAAAGGCCCAGCAGAGCAGTACATAGACATTGCAGAAATAGTCTTTGGAAATAGTCCATAAGTCTGGGCTCTGTGGCTCCTTGTATTGTTTCATCCAAATTTTCTTAGCATTCAAGTGATGGGTTCTTGTAAGCACTTAGAAACTCAGCGATCCTTCTTGGTTTACTCCCTACTGGGTCTTTCTGGTTGCCTATTCACCCTTCTGGGCTAGACCACTCCAGAAGGCAAATGTCTTTGGTGTGTCAAGTAAGTCTCTGGCTACACAACTTCTCTGGTCAGTTGGTGATGCTGGCCTGGAGTGCTTTTTGGGGAAAGATTGTGTGGCCTTATCTAGGCTTGGCGGCAAAGTGTGCTGTGATGGATTAATGATGTCTGCCAATCAATCCTGGGTTCTGGTTAAGCATTGGGCTGCTAATTGCAAACCCGCAGGCACTCCACAGTAGAAAGAGGAGGCTGTCTGATCTCAGTGCTTTACAGTGGTCACTATGAGTTAGAGTTAACTCTGTGGCAGGGGGTTTGGTTTTTGGTTTTGGTTTACCACAGGTGTAGGACTGGAGAGTACTGTACCATCTATTTAAAATCCCAGACTGTGAAGTAATCTAGCAATATTTTTCAAATATGACAGAAGTGTAAAGTGTAGTCTTCCAGTCAGTCTCTGAACTATTTTTTTCCCACTAACTCAACGAAGAGATTGAGGAGGCTTAAAGATTTCAATGTAAAGAAAACAAAAATCCTCACTGCTGAACCAGTAAACAACATCCATATAAATGGAGAAAAGATTGAAGTTGTCAAAGACTTCATTTTTCTATTGGAAGCAGCAGTGAAGAAATGAAATGACGTATAACATTAGGCAAATCTGCTGTACTAAACTTCTTTGAAGTGTTGAAGAGCAAAGATGTCAGTTTGAGAACTAAGGTAGGCCTGATCTAAGCCCTGGTAACCTCATGTGGCTGTATTATGTCCTGTTGAGTCAGTTGTAACCCATAGCAATGCTGTATAAAATTTCTGAAGAGTGGCTGGTGAGCTTGAACCACTTACTTTGCTGTAGAAACTAACTTTGCAATCTAGCGCATTAACCCACAGCGTCACACTGGGACTCATATGCATGTGAAAGTTGGGCAATGAATAAGGAAGAACATAGAAGAATTAATGCATATGAGTTTTGGTGTTGGAGGAGACTATTAAAAGTACCATGGACTACCAAAAGAACAAGCCAATCTGTATTGGAAGACGTACAGCCAGAATGCTCCTTGGAAACCAGGATGGCCAGACTTCACCTTTCATACTTAGGACATATTGTCAAAAGGAACCAATCCCTGGAGAAGGACATTGTGTTTGGTAAAATGGAGGGTCAGAGAAAAAAAAGAGACCCCCCAATGAGATGGATTGGCACAGTGGCAGCAGCAGTGGGCTCAAGCTTAGCATCAGTTGTGAAGCTGGCACATAATTGGGCAGTGTTATGGGTAGCTATGAGTGGGTACAGACACGGTGGCACCTAACAACAATAAGGATTTGGATTACATAAGAGCCCTTTTAAGTGTTAGATGAAAGCTCTCTCCCTTGCTCTCCTTTAAGACACTGTACAACTACAGTTACCATTTCCCCAGCAGCTCCTGCTTAGAAACCTCAAACGCTGGGGTCTTTGCCTGGCTTATTTTCACTGAAAATTTCATTATCAAAAACCAGTGAGAATCAGTAAGCTGGTGAGCTCAACTTCAAGGATTTGGAGAGAGAAGATACTTTTACAGATCCCTAAAGGTATGCATTTCAGTAGAAGAGTAGGGGAAAGAGCTACTGTGCTGCTCAGCACTTTACTCATTATTTCATTTATCCTCTTTAAGGACTCTGAGCTAGGGTTCAGCAGCTCCCATTATCCAGTTGTAGACACGGGAGTTCAGAGATTGTGTTGTATTGCCAGCCACACAGCTATAGTAGGTACTGGAGCTGGATTGAAACCTATAGGTCTGGGTGACCTCCTTCCTAATTACCTACCACTAACTTCGAAGATTCTAGTCTCTGGAGAATGGTGATAAGGGATAACCTCACCCTAAGTCTGATGACATCACTAGCAGATGGTGATTTCTCCCCTCCCAGGCTCTCCATCCTCCCGCCAACCTGGCGCTGTTCCAGGTAGTGGTACGTATATCTACCTGTCCTCTCTGCTGCTCTCTGACTGAGGGACTTCCAGGGTCTGGTACCAAGGCTGTGCTATGCAAAAAGCACCATTTTAGAACTCTAACAAATAGTTGTTCCCTGTGTAGTAAACCATGTGGTTGTCAGATTGAAAATGGCCAATACCAGTCCATTTCAGCTTACTAATGCCTATGATATCGATGTTTATGTGTTCCATTTCATTTCTGACAACTTCCAGTTTTCCCAGATTCATACTTTGTATATTCCATGTTCTGATTTTCAGTGGATATTTAAAGCTCTTTCTCTTCATTTTGACATGTGCCCCATCAGCAAAAGAAGGTTCTGTGGACTTTTCTCCCTTGAGCTTAACTCCATTCACATTATCATGGTCAACTCTACTTTGAGGAGGCATTTTTTTTTTCCCAGTCGCATTCTGAGTGCCTTCCCACCTTCCGGTCCTGTATCTGACAGTGTTTCTCTGCTATTCATAGAGCTTTCAGTGACTTGCGATTCGGAAGTAGTTCGTCACTCTTTCTTCCTAGTCTGTCTTTGTCTGGAAGCTCATCTGAAACCTGTCCACCATGGATGACCCTGCTGGTTATTTAAAATACCGGTGGCATATCCCTCAGAATCACAGCAACTTACAAGCCACCACAATATGACAGACAGATGAGTGGTGGCCGTTTGGTTTTATGTCGAAACTGTTACTTTAAATTTCAAGGAGATCTGTGCACATGCGTAGTAGAACCCTCCAGGGGTGGGGGTGGGGTATCCATTTGTTCAGGTATCCCCTCTAGTTATCATAATGGAGGTGCGCAGTCAGCGAGAGACCAATGAACAATGGACAGATACCAAAAAAAAAGAATGTCCACTACTGTATCTCCTCAGTTCTGTCAGGCGTGCATGGCTGTTCTGATCCTTCCCCCACTTGTTCTCTCGGAATAGCTCAGTGTCTTGAATTACAAAGCAATGGATTTCTTGATTCTTCTACAAATTCCACTAGCTGCAAGCCTTCCAATCTTCTAAATATTCCTTTATATGTATTTCAGAGTTCTAGCACCATCCCCTGAGCCTGCTTGGCCTGGTATTCTTTGTTGTTGGTGACAGAGCTCCTCACTGCACTTCCACCCGATCCGCCATCTTGATATCCAGATCAGTCATGAGTTACAATGCTGTCTGTGATAGAATAATATCCATGCATCTACAGCAAACCTAGTTAATACCACTATTATTCAAATTTATGCACCAACCACTAAAGCCTGTGTGGATGAAATAGAAGAATTCTA